>NW_008795125.1:5968739-6001521 GCF_000699145.1 Aptenodytes forsteri | reverse complement strand
CGATGATCTTAGAGGTCTTTTCCAACCTCAATGATTCTATGATTCTATGATTCTATGAGGGAATGAAGTGAGTATCTTCTGAGCAGCTGGAAAGCACTGGCTTCTAGCTCCGGTGGCAGTTTCAGATGCTAAACTGCACTCGTTCACTGTGCAAGGGGCTCTCTGGCAGCCATCCTTTGATTTTTATTTTTTTGATGCTGTAAGAAAAGGTCAATGTTATCACAGGAGAGAGTTACAGCACTTCAGTTGTATCAGGGGTGTTGAGCATCTTCCAGGTTTCCTCTGAGTCTCCCTCAACCAGTAAATGTTTGATCTTCCCCTGCTGTAAGTGCTACAAGTAAATTCTACTTTTTCTTGCTTTTTCTTGTTCTCAGTGCAACTTTCTGCTGAATTGCAGGTTATGGTTATCTTTGCACAAGTGCTCAGAAAACACAAGGTGAAGAAAAATCTCAGTGTGATCGTATGAGGTCCCAAGAAAGGAGATGTTAATTGCAGCTTAAAGTCTGCTTCAAAGGGCCCACATCAAATAGCTGTTTAATGAGGGCACGTAGAGCTGACTGTGAACATAGAGAGAGATGTGCATGAAGGACATTGAGGTCCTTCCACACTCAGTCGTTCCTCCTGTGCCTGGGAGCAACCCATTCCTGTGCAGCAATTAAAGAATGCTTCTCCTCGAAAAACCTATATCCCACCATCAAATTTCAACTTCCCTCCACAAATTAGTTCACAAATAGTGGATTTTCATACAGCAAGTATGCTCCCTGAAATTACAGACCACCCAGAAATCCTATCTCCATCCCCTATGCCCACCTCAGGCAGGCAACGCGTTAGGAATAACATTTCCCAACCTTACAAATTCTCAGCCCCGAAATGATCTTGCAAGTAGAGTGTAACACACATACTTGATGTATTTTTTAATCTGGTTCCACCAAGGTTAAAGCAGCCACTTCCATTCCCAGTAGCCACACAGGGTCATTGAGCACAACCCACCGTCCTGGCTACATCCTCTTCAGCTCTGCAGAGTGGATGCAAGTCTTCTCTGAAGACAATGTGATGGGTTATGGGAAGAGGTTATTTGAATATACATGATATTCAAGCAGTAGCAAAGTGTACTGCATTCACACAAACACACACATTTGTGCTAAGGTATACTGCTATGTAGAGACTTTTAAAAATCTTCCTAAAATCCAAACTCTTCCTAGTTGTTCTCTTAAAAACCAAATTAAGGAAACTTACAAAACTTCTGCCAAATATGAGCCTAGGAATTAAAATTCATATTCTTACTGCATACCAAAAATCCGTGGCTCTGTAGCAATATTGCTTTTATGGCACTTAATTTCCCTTCTCCCTGATAACCTCTCTGTGCTCCACATTTTCTACACTATCTTGCCTTCTCTTTCCTCAGGCGATATTACCTCAGCACCTTTCTCTCCATCCTGTTAATATCTCTCCACTTGAGAGGTACCGACCACATTTCCTTCAGTGGCAGTCTGATACACAGCTCATCAAACTGGGACAACTTTTCTCTGCTGTTACATGCCTCTGAAGCTTCCTGCTTCTATTGCAGATATGAAGAAGCTTTTGTGTGCCCAAAAACTTGCCTTTTGCGTTGGTTGGTCTAAAAAGAGATGGTGTCTTAAGTTACATACCTTGTCTTGACTTAATAATTTTTATATTCTTTATTTTTTAAAGCAATATTTACGTAGGGATTTGCTTTAGGATGCCAGAACGACTGAGCTCAGTGCTGCAGTTTGTCTGCAGTGTAGGGAGTGATGCATTTGCATCACCAACATCCTCATTAGGCCAGGTGGATTTAGAGTCCCTGCAGCGTGGTAACTGCACTGGCATAACAGCTTTTCTGCTAAAGGACTTACTCAAAAAATATAACTGCATATAACTATGAATTACTTGTTATACAAACAAGAAATGAGGAAAAAGGAACAGATGGTAATACTCCGGGGTAGATGACTCAAATTTTGCCCTTTAATGAAACTGTCACTTTATGCTTTACCAGTTGGGTTATGGCAAGCCAATATATAAACTTCCAGGGAGTTATGATGAGATGAGAGACTTCTGGCATGAGTCTGCTCCATTTCAGTCAACAATAAGAGGTGATCAGTGAAAGCACAGCACACATTATGGATAAAAATTTACATCCCAATAAAAATGTAGTGAAAATGGTAGATATGGTTGAAAATCACAAATTATGTGCTAGAATCTTCTCCACCTCATTCATTTGGTCATTTTCTCCATTTTTACTCATTTTCAAACTGAAATGTTACTCATTCTTTTGCCATAGCTGAGAATTAGACTTCTTTCCAGCTTTTGCAATAAAAGGACTGAAATCAGCAAAATAGGAAGGCAGTAGGTTCGTCTGTTGGCCCAGCCTCGCTATGCTGAACTCTCTGGTTGTTAACCCAGCACCATCTCATAACCGTGATGGTTTGATTGCTAGGTCTATTGAAACAGCTTGTTCTGGGTCCCTGCTGCGAAGCAATCTGAACTCAGGAGATGTCTCTCTGCCATCACTTCGAATCGCCCTAGTGTGTGCTGTATACTCCTTTTTTCCAGCATTGAAATGTTTTTGACTAGGAGGGTTCAATTCTGCAGCCACTGACTGCTAAAAATGCTTCGTGGCATCACCTACCCCATCTCAATATGTCCCGTAAGGTGTTATTTGCAGCAATAGCTCATATCCAGGCTCAGAGAAGCATCTGCAGATCTCCTGGTGAGGATGGGCTGGTGCTGAGGGATGGTGGGGTCAGCACAAGCAGCTGACTGTCCCACTTCTGCTCTGCCTCACAGCACCTGTGCCACCACAGCAGTGCAAATGGGGCATCTGATGTCAGTCCTGCCTTGGTGTCTTCCTGGGTGATGCTCCTACATAGCACCCACTGCTGCAGAGCTGCACCTGGTGATCCTGGATGAGGGAAATTGATCTCCAGGGCTGCAATCAATCTGCAGGACTTTAGAGAGGCTTTTTTTTTTTGAGAGTTTGTTGGTTTTTTCCCCCAGTCCTCACCTTGAGTTCTGCACAACAAAAGTCTGAAAATGTGAACTCTTGAAGCTACTAGCAACTTTTTTATAATGCAGCATTTGATCACAGTGGCTCTTTCTTTACTGTGTGTTCAGTTTCCTCTCACATACAAAACTATCAGAAGCACATATATTTGATGAGAGGCAACAGAGGTTTTTTCCAAAGCCTTCGGCAGCAAAATTACTTACTCTCAATCTGTTGACTGTTTGAAGTCTAGCAATCTCAGGCCCCACACACATCAGAAATGAAACTCCCACCATGTTCAGCGAGAGCAGAATTGTTTCCCCGTGTGATGCTTTGCTACACCACGGGCTGAACACTGGCAGAGAGTAATTTCAGATTAATGTTTAAGCTGTGCCAGGGATGATTGACCATACAAACTATATGGTCTGTTTGGTAATTAGTTAAGCATGAATGCTCTGGCATACCAATATTTCAGGAGCTCTGCTCTGATGACGGCTCTCACCGTGAGAGCTTTGCAAGGTGCAAGCAGGACATGCACCAGCTGCTCACAGCTCAGCAGATGACTTACAACTGCACACACACCATTCGGAGCCGCACTCTGTTTGCTTCCCTTTCACTGAGGTATGTGCTAGCAAGTAAAACCAACCCACAAGGATTCCTGTATAAAAGACCTTACGACCCTGAGATGAAAGGTATTTTGATGGATTAAAAAAAGAGATCACAGTCATGCATATGCCAAGAGCCCAGTGAAAGCTCTGAGTTAATGTAATTATAAGCAGTGCAATCAAAGAGCTCTCACTTATGAAGTACTTGCAAGCTGCCCCAGGTTAAAATAACATTTTTCACTGACAAATTTGCCTTGCCCCCTCAAAAGCACTGACACAACAATACAGCCTGTTTTTCTGAGACAGGGATCATCCTTTATTTAACTCAGTTCCAAGAGAAACTGCCGGTGGTTTTGAATCAACTGTAGCCTGGGAGAAACTTGCATAAAGACCTGCAAAATTACTGAAATGCTATTGGACCCAGAGAGCTGAAATGAGACCAGATCATGTAGGGGTGGGCTGGAGCTGTCAAAGGCTGATCCTGATCAGTGCTGAGGAGCCTCAGCAGCGTCAGAGCCCGTCTTCCGTCACACATGCCATGGGGCACCTCAGTGCAGCTGGTAAGGAGTGTCCTCCTGCGCCGGCAGGTCAAGCACAGCCCTTTCGAGGAGCTGCAATAGGAAAAAAGTTCTGTTCCGTCACGAGCAGGTAACTCTGAAAGAGCAGGGTGCTGGAATTAGCCCATTAATTAGCTGTCAGTGTCATCAGAGAGAGTTCAGCCAGGGCTACTCTTCGGTCAGTGGGAGGGAGGGAACAGCCAGAGATCTCTCCAGCTTGCTTTTAATGAAGGTGGCCTCCGTTACTGCTGTGGAGTCCTGCAGCCGTACCAGAGGCATCCAGGAAGCAGACGCATAGCTTCAGTTTATTAACGTAGCTCTGATTAGTCTTCATACCTGCTTGCAGAAGTGATTAAAAGGGACACAGTCTGGAAGATTTTTATAAATTGTCCTTTCTCCATCAGAAATATGTGAAAAGTTATTTGTTTGCTTTTGAGATGGGGACTTAATTAGAAAGTGGAAGGGAGAGGAGATTGTCATATACCAAATGTCTGGAAGCCTGGAACCAGATATCAGGTTGAGCTTTTCCCCAGTCACAAATAGGTGATAGAAAATGTATAAATTAGTCTGGAAGGAGACAGCACTCTGCACTTCAGAGCTGAAGGCAAACAGGCTATTCAGCCAAGCTCATAAATATCTCTTTTGGACCTCACAGCCAGCACACAGGGCAATGAGGAGCTCCTCCTAGCAATCAAAAGCTGTTTCTGTGACTAACGTGTGGAAGAAACAAATTCTTATATCACCTCATCAGGGGATTTGTTTCTTCCAAATGCAAAAGTCATTTTAACATAGTCATTAGTCACTACGAGACCAATCTGCTGGGTGCCATGCAGTTCGCTGACTAGGAGCAAGGCACAGAATATTCTGCAGAAAGCAGGGCAGGGCAGACCCCCTGCAGACCCCCCCGACCCTGCTGGCTTCATGACCACAACCGAACCACTTTCCCAAAAAACACCTCAGAAGCAGCAGCAACTGCAATGTCAGAAGATATTTCTGTGCTTTGTGGAACAATTCGGTGCTCTAAGATGGAGATTTGATTTATAATATTCCATGTAGGATGGATACAGCTGTCTCTTATCTATATGGACAGCAGAGTGGTGATAGTTAAACATGAAAGGCTCTAGGGTACCTTTAGGTGAGGAATAAGATTCAAAGGTCTGGGTAATGCCTTCCTTTTTCTGATATGTCCTTAATATATCCCGGGCGGTGGTGACCACCTTTCTTTGTGCTGAAATCAGAGTGGAAGTGGAGGACACCTTGCACTTACTGCAAGGTGCCAGTACTGGTTTGAGATGGTCTAATACATGCAGTGTAAAAAGGGAGACCTCCAGGGGGTAGGTGTAATGGTAGCGAGACCCCCAGGTGTTGAACCTTCAGATAAACTAACTTCTGGACCTATGATCACATGAACATCAACCATAGTGCCTTCAAACCTTTTCTGAGTAGGAAAGAAAACTCTTTACAGGTAAAATCTCTTCAATTTGTCCAGAATCTTAACTTTCAAGAAGGTTTGGGAAAAAACAAAACAAAACAAAACACAGAAAAACAAGCACCCAAACTAAACAAAAAATACCCAACTCCCCAAATCCAGGAGATCCAGGTTATCAGATTTAAAAACCATGAAGAATTAAGTCTGCCAAGAGGCAAAGAGCTGTCGAATTTGTTGTCTGAGAAGAATGATAACTGCAGGATAAAGATGTATACAGTCTGCTTTGGAGCTTAGCTTTTCCCCCTTCATTTGCTTTGTAGGATAAATTGTTCTGCCAATCCACAAATTCAATATTCAGTACATTAATGCAGTCTAGCTATGAAAGGCCACTCTCAGTATGGTAATCCCACCAAAACTAATTGAGTATGCTATCCACAATTTCTGCCATTGCTATCTTCACTTTTTAGAATGTTTGCAAGAAGCTAAGAAAATAAAAAGGCTAGGCTTTCAAAAAAACTTATCCCTTCCTTACAGACAGAATTGGAGGATAGATTTTTGAAAGCTGTCCTTTCACCTTTATCACAATTTAGTCGATAGTTAGGTATCTCTACAAGGGAACTTTTACAGATTTAATCAGTTCTCGATGCTTTTCATGGTTTGCATGAAAACCTGACTCTCTGTGCCCTCTCAAAAGGCAAAGAGGAGTCCATGGCAGAGCCAGGAAATGGTGTCAGATCTCTCTGTTTGTGGTGCTTTTCTACACAGAGAATTCAAACTCCAGCACCTGGCCTGACACGTGGTTATGTCACTGTGTAGGAAAGGACCGCTCTGCCTCTTAGGTGAAGTCTGGTTTATCCTGGAAGCTTTAGTCTCCCTGAAACATTTCAGGGATACAGACTGATAGAGTAGTTTGTTTTCAATTAGTCACGATTCCTCTGGATTGACCAGCTGAGCCATCTGTTTTGTGACATTTCTGGCATTTCGGAGCAGGTATGGAGGTGCCAGCTGCTATGAGGCAACCACGGCTGTGCAACCACGGCTGCCGACTGATGCATTTGAGAGAGCTGTGGTTCAGCATGAGCAGCCGGTGTCCAGCAGCAAATTAAATGCTAACTGCTGCAATGGGGTGGCTAAAGGGTTGGGGCAGTTGGAAAAAACATGTATTTCCATCACTCCCTTGAAAACAGAAGGAACTGTGTAAATGATAGCCAGCCAAGCTTCCTTCCACTGCGGAAACAAATTAGAAAATCTCTGATGAGAAGCACAGTGTGTGAGTTGCTGGAGTTTCTCCCATGTGCGAAAGGGATCTTCTGACACTCCTGCTCCCCTCCGTGTCCTGCTCTTCCAGAGTCTGAGCAATGCAAGGCCAAGATGCCAGGCTGGGCTGGTGCAGCTCCTCAGAGCCTGCCAGCACCTCTCACAGTGGCTGCAGAGGCTCTCCCAAGTCTCCTGGTTTGTAGTGGTGTGGGGGGAGAGGCAGGCACACACTGTGCTCAGAGCATGATGGCTCTCAGCACAGGACCTGAAGACATTTGTCCATCAGCTAGGTTGTCAGAAGAGACCCCCCAAAGCCCATTTATTTTGGGAGGGAGGCAGACATACTGCCTCATTCACAGCAGAAGCAAATCAGCCTTTTTCCAAGGTCACATCAAGACAGGAGAGGGATGTACCTGCTGCCAAGAGGTCCATGCCAGCACCAAGGGGCCACAGGGCAAAGAAAGGAAAACAGATCTCCGGAGAGAGTACTAAGCTGCAGATGCGAGTGTAGCCCATCTGGACAACCCTGGTACCAGCCTGGTCCTGCACGCTGCCGGGACACTACCTCACCATATGAAATGCAGACTAGCTGCACAACACACAGAAACTGGCAGGGCCCTGGTGAGTTTTGCAGAAATGACTTTGCAGATGACAGTGAGCATGTCTTGGCTGGCCCAGCATGAGCCTGGGCTTCTCGTCCTCCAGCACAGCCTCAGAGCTGTACCTTGCCGGGGCCAGGGCTGCTTGGAACACTGCGATTGTCCTGGTTCTGCTGGCCAGCTCAGCATCAATAGGGGCTTGGTGGGAACTTGACTCACAGGGAAATCAAGCGCTGCTTTTCTCTGGCTCACTCAACGGGCAGGGAGGGGGAATTAGAAATTACATTTTTTTCCCTGATTCCTTTTTATCCTGTGGTAGTTTAAGCTCCCGAGTTGTGGTGGCAATGGAGGGAAGCCTATGCTTGAGTTTTCCTGAGGGTTTTGTGCCAGGCTGGGGTGTTATGAGTTGGGACTAGCTGGTGATGGGTGCTGCACGTGGCCCCATCCTTAACTCCCAGTGAGTCCAGTGATCATTTCACACTATGATGTTTTCCAGATGAGCACACATAAACAGCTGGTCTTCAGCAGCTGGGCTGAGGTAGCTTTTGCCTACACAGATAAGTGTTGTTTTTTGTTGCAGACTTGCGTAGCAAGAGTCAGGAACAGCAAGTGTATTCTTTGGGAGCTGCTACACTGTGCAGTGTGAGGCTTAACAGGTTTTTTTGTTCTAATTAGATATATAGGAATGCAAAATTGTCAAAAGAGGTCAACACCTATAAGGCTCACCTTTTACCATCACCTACCTGGTCATCATGTAGCCAAATCAGTGATAACAGCTCTTTTCTGCTCTTACAGTAGGAATTCAGGCAAGACTGCAGCAAACCCCACTGTGGTGGCATTGCTGGCAACTGTCTGCTTTTACTGGCTGAGCTCAAAACTTCTGCTGCTCCTTAAGCATTTCATGCTCTCACTTGCCTGTAGTATTACCATGCCACTCTATGTTCCTGAATTGAGCCAATAGAAATGACAGAGGTATAAATGGACAGATATTTCACATAGGCTTCACAAGTCAGTAATCTGTTGAGGTTTTTTCAGTATTTTTCCCTTTTATGGGAGGCCCTGACAGCAAAGATCTGATAGTGATTTTCTATCCCTTTCCTCCTGCTCTGTTAAAGGGAATGGTTTCACATCTCTGCTGTGCAATGGCAGCAATGTTTCTTCCTTCTGACTCATGTAATAATGTTTTATAAAGATTTCCTTTTAGTGTGCTTGTGAATATGCACAGGGCTGAGATTTCTTTTCTGCAGAGAACCATTCCTCTTCTCGTGGTTTACATTGTATCTTGATTAGGTTCTGCTTTGGTTTTCCTCCTTAAAAGTAGACTTTCCATTTCTTTTCCTCGGATGTTCTTCAGCTGTATCACCAGAACAAGGCAGAGGTCCATCTTCCCCTG
Organism: Aptenodytes forsteri; assembly: GCF_000699145.1. NCBI lineage: Eukaryota > Metazoa > Chordata > Aves > Sphenisciformes > Spheniscidae > Aptenodytes > Aptenodytes forsteri. The sequence continues at coordinate 5,992,680 of NW_008795125.1, read as the reverse complement.
TTGCCCCATCTCTACCGCTGTGCTGCTGAACATCAGCTGGTAGCATTTATAAACCTGTACAATTTCTTTTGATGCAAAGTTTTGCTTAGTGATTGAAAATATAGCACATCCACCTAAAACAATGGCCACGTGTGGATGACAACAGGCCACTATTTGCTCTGTGTCCTCATGTGTTCTGTTCAAAGCATCAAGGCTTTGGCACCAATACATGTTTCCAGGCTAAAGCTGGCCTCAATCTGGTCAGCACAACCCTCTGACATGTCTGTCCCCAGTCACCCATCTTGATGTGCCCATAGGTTGAATCAGCATGTCCTGGTTTCAGCTGGGATAGAGTTAATTTCCTTCCTAGTAGCTGGCACAGTGCTGAGGGGGCACAGCCAGGACAGCTGACCCAAACCGGCCAAAGGGACCTTCCATACCATGTGACGTCATGCTCAGTACATAAACTGGGGGGAGTTGGCCAAGCGGGCAGTGACCACTGCTTGGGGACTGGCTGGGCATCAGTCAGCAGGTGGTGAGCAATTGCATTTTGCATCACGTGTTTTGTATATTTTTTTGTCATTATTATTACTATTACTATTATTATTATTATTATTATTATTATTATTTTCCTTTCCTTTTCTGTCCTATTAAACTGTCTTATCTCAACCTGCAAATTTTGCTTTTTTTTTCCCGATTCTCTCCCCCGTCCCACTGCGGGGGGCAGGGAGTGAGCGAACAGCTGTGTGGGGTTTAGGTGCCTGTCGGGTTAAACCACACCACAGCTACAACTGGAGCCTAGAGCAGGAAGAGGTGATCAATGCCCAACTTGTTCCACAACACTAAATCATGGGACTCTCCTCCCAGTCTGCTCCTTAAACGCCAGCAGGAGGTGAGTTTGTGTCTAAAAATCTGACACGGGGTACCTGAAATTGGGCACTCAGAAACTATTGCACCCCAAAATTGAGTCTGTCTTCAACAGTTCAAGCGTAGGTCTTTCCATCTTTCAGGCTTGCCCCCCCCCGAAGGATAACATCTGCTCCCACCTGAGAAGATTTTTGTATGCAAAAAGCAGTGTTTATTGTTGCAAGCCAAATATCTCAAAGCAGGACTTGCCTTTTTAGATCAGCAGTAGTAGGCTTTTATTTCCAAATACTTTTGGGATTCCTGGCTAGCCTTCCCATTCCAAGAGCACAATCTTATATCCGCAGATCTTGTATTTGCCAGTGGTAGCACTCAGCTATTTAATGGGCTGTGGTCAGAAACCAGTTGATAGAACTCCAAGTTGTACCAGCTGGCCTCAAAATTGGGCTGGCATAATTGCAGACTAATGTTGAGATAACTGCTCAGGATAAGGATCTCTTCTTTTTTATGAAATAGATAGGAGCCCTTGACAATAACAACAATCCTCAGTATAAACCTCACTCCCTGTTAACCACAAAGCCCATGTCACCATAAATTCACTTAAGATGCAAAACCCTAACATCTGGCATCTGTATGAGTAGTCCAGCATTGAGTGCTGCTATATTTTTGTCTCTTTAATACTTACTGACAGCCCTACCTCTCCAGTTACTTTGCAGCCATCTGGAAGATCATGAAAAGGTATTTGATTTAGCTTTGTCCCATAAGACAACACTAGCCGGCTCAGCCTACATGTGTTGAGTGTAGTGATAGGCAGTTTAAGAGTTGCGGAGGAGTTAACTTGCTTGGTTTTTGGCTGTGTGATGCCCTTTTTAGCCCAGACTGCAGGGCTGTGCAGGGGCAAGGGGACCTCAGTGTTCAGCAATACAAGGGGCTCAGGAATGGTCATGCTGCAGGGGATTGAAGACCCCAGGGGCAGCAGGGGTGAAGGAGATGGTTATTTGCACTGGGATGCAAGGGACGAAGGGGGACAGGGTCTTTGCATGGTCCCTGCTCATCCAGACTCAGACCGGGACTTGGAGAGGGATGTCATTTCAGCCATCTTGTCCTGATAGTGCTGCTGCCACTGTGTGCTTGCTGCTGGTGTCCAGAGCCAAAGCTTCATCCTGGAGCCGTACAGGAGGACCCTCCGGCAAGGGCAGGGCACTCAAGCCACAGTCCAGTGCTTCACACAGTCCATGGCAGCAAGGGCAAACAAGCAGAGTAAGGACAGATGGACACAGCAGCTGCCATGCAGGATCAGGCCTACTGCCCTGACACATTGGAAAAAAAATCAGAACCATTGCCTTTATGGCTATCACAACATACTCCGGTTGTCACGATTCATCTCCCACCTTTTGCACCAAAATTATTTTATTTGCTCTTATTGGAGCTTTTAAATTGCATTTCCAAAATTCATGGTATGGTGAGACATATTAGGAGAAATAACATTTCCTTTTCTGTTTCATACAGGCTCAATTGCAAAATAGCACAAAATTGAAAAACAAGTGGTTTCAGGGGAATGTGTCACACATGCTGCGTAAGCAGAGACTGCACCGGACAAGGGCCCAGTGCAGAGGGATATGAGACGAAGAGGGACTCGAGGGTGATCAGCACCTTTCCTCATCACTGTCTTGCATTGCTACGTTTAACTATTTGAGATTCAACCATGTAATTGTGTTCTAATTTCTTGGTCATATTAAATACACTTCTAAAGGAAAATAGCCCACCAGTAAAACCCATCCAGTGTGGTCCTTTGCCACATGTCTAGTTGTAATGTAAGTAGCCACATATCTAAATAATTTAGTTATATTTATTGTATACTTAGAACATGAAATTTAGAAGAAATACTGAGTCACAGTCTGTTGGATGGGGTGGGGATGGGATGCTTTCAGCCTGCCTTTAGCCGTCGGCCTCTATCATCGTTGGAATGAGGAAGAGGCACTTTTAGAGCAATTCATCCCATTCAAAATAAGCCTTTAAAATGCTTTTTAAATGTAAAATATTTTCTCTGTGGAAGTTTCACTGACATGCATTTTTCAGAATATTGCAATTACCGGGGTTGTAGGCCAGAGGGGAACACAGAGGCTCATTGCGCAATCTTAACAGGCCAGGTACCGGCAGTACCACACAAGCTTCCCATGGAAGTGGCCTCTGCGAATGAGCAGGAGGAGATATCTATAGCTACTTCAAATTCATAATCACTCATTTTAAGGTCAAGTGGGGTCATTAAGTTATCAAGCCTTGCCTTGTGCATGACACAGGCTGCAGCATTTTCTGTATTCTTAAGTAGGACGAGGACTTTCACATTGACAACTGGGTAAGGTTTTTATTCCTTGTTTTCTTTAATCCTCCATGATTTGTTCCACTCTGCAGCCCTTCTCTTTTCCATTCCTCTTTCCCTCTGCTTGTCAAGCAGCAGGATTCTCCCTGTTCCCTCTCCTTTACAAGGATCATTTCCTACTGCAGTGCCTGTGGCTGAGTCTTCATCTTCCTGAACTCTCTCCTCCAGCAACCTCCAGCACTTTCAAACTGCAGCTGAAAAAAGTTCCTTCCATCTCTGCTTCTATCTCCCCCTGTCACCGACACTCACCTCATTTATAAGTGTGTGAGATGCCTTTATAGAGCACAGAGCTCCTACTGAGAGGTGCAGGATGAATTCTGCATATGACACCAAATGAGACAATTTAACCTTAGATTTTTTTTTAATAAAACTTTTATCTCAAAATAATCATGCCATTATAAGGTCACTGAAAAACAGTTCAAATAATTAATTACAAAACTGTGCAAAGACTGAACTATACATTTATCTTTGCGCACAGATTTTGCTCTTAATGTTTAATCATTTGTCTGTAATAATAAATACTTGACTGACAAATCAGTTTCTGCATAACATTAAGGAATTTACTTTCAAACTTAGTTTTAGGTGCAGAATCAAACTTTCATCGTCAATAAAACTGCAGCAGTATGTTAATGATAATGTACATTAAGGCTGGGTCTGAATGAGCAGCCAAAGAAGACGTTAAAATATTCTGAGAGCTCCAGTTTCTGATATGAATAGTTATGTTTTCTTTTTACAAGGAGTGAGATGTGTTTCAGGTTGATTAATTCTGTATGCCTGATTTTTCTTTTTAACTGAAGTGTTCGTATATGATTGGTTACAATGAGAGCCATAACCTACACTCATCCTACAACTATCCTATGACTGATCGCACCTGGCAGCGTGTAGATGAAGAGCACCAGGAAGACAATGAGAATAAGCAGAATTATGCCGATGATGATGTACTTCTTGTAATTTCTCCAGATCAGGTGATACAAACACTTGAAAGGATTTACAAACCAAGAGAAGGATGTGTCTGGTCGGCTAAAGGGGAAGAACGAAAAAGAGAAAAACTTTTGTAAAGGCAGATCCAGCTATTTCCAAAGCTACCCCACTGCAAAATATATATTTGAGTCTAAAAAGGACCTTTAAGTCCTGGGAACCCGCTAAAGAGTTTATAGGGAACTTCTGCAAGTTTCACATACTATTGGGTCACTCTTCTTCCATCCGGCCCCGAGCCCAAGCTCCACACACCATTCGGAATGAAATTCCAGTTCACACTTCATTACTACTCCAATTTAAGGCAAGATATGGGGTTCAAAATTACAGACAAGATCATGATAAATCCTAAAGAAGAAATGCAGACATCTTGAACTTGAGTACAAAAGTTTTCTAATCATTGCAAGGAATTTAGCATTGCAAAAGGAGTAATGAGCCACTACAAAAAATCTGATTGCTCAGTGACAGTCACGGTGCCATAACAGGCAGAGCCAGCTCAAGCCTGGCATATGGCCCAAAATGGCATATTTTCAGAAGAAAATTTAAAACAGGCCTCCTGAAAACGGGAGATGAGATGAAACCCAAAATCTAGGTATTTTGCCTGGTACATAAAGAAGAGCCACCTTCTTCTCGTGGAGAATATCTGCACTCCATAATCCTAAGTTTTTTCCAAATGTTGCCCCACATCGTATTCTCCTCCATAACCAGGAGTTTCTTCACACTGTATAGCAAAGCTGGCTGCATACAGAGAGGAAAACAATGTTCTCCTTAGGAAAAATGTTGGCGTAGTCTCTCCTCTGTCATGCCACCCAGCTTGGGAGGTCACTATGCCTCTGACTTCCACAGCCCTACCCCTGCGATGAGCTGAGGCAACATCTGTCAGCTTTGCGTGATGGGATGACCTGCAGAGTACGGTGGTGTGGAGCAACATTAACAGCTGCAAAATTGGGTGCAGGTTGTCTTTCTTATCCAATATCACTGTAATTGTGCAGATGGTGCAGCAGTAAGGGGAATGAAATTAAGACTGAGGGTCACAAAAAGCAATGGCCGTGTCTCACTCCAGAAAGCTGTTTAAGGAATTTAAGCAATGTCTTAGTCATCTGGAAAATTCAGCATGTGGAAGTGAATGCCAATGTGACAGAAAGTCTGTAAATCTAAAAGGCCAAATGAATATCTTTTTATTAAAGACTGTGTTTTATACTGAGGTGGAAATGACTCAGAAATAAATCAACAAATAAGCCCTCCAGGTTAAAAGGAATTATTAAAAAATGGATATTCTAAAGAGTAAAACTTACTGAATCACAGACTTGAGTAACAAAACCATTAGTCTGCATGTTCCAACTACTTAAGGGCTTTTCATAACCTTTAAAGACAGGGAAAAAAAGCCGGACTGCTGCTCTTTTAATTTGTTTTCTTTGCAACGTAGGCAATAGACTTTGATACCAGTTATAGCAGCGTATTTGTTATCATAGAGTGCATCCGGAAAAGTATCCTGTCTTGATCACAGAGATGAAGAGATGGATAACCTCATGGTGCTTTGGCCAGCAGGAAATTACACTCACTGTACCTTATTTCTCATTTGCATGTTTCTCTTAATTCCCAGACATTTAATCTTTGTTCACCTTTGCTCTGATACCTTAAAGAGTCTGCAGCTGTCTAGTAGCTCCTAGAAGATAATTTTGGTTTTGAAATTATTTTGTTTCTTAATTTAAAAACTTAATTACACAAAACAAAATTTCTCTGCTTCTCTGTGTAAGCCTACATGATTAACAAAAAAAAAAGTGAACCTACAATACTGGCATAGAGATATGGAGGTCTTGACACAAAGCTCCTTGAGATTCACTTCTTCCTGAAGAGAACTCATTTGAAGTGCAGAAACAGTTATCTGTTATCTCTCAGTTGATTTTGACTACTGTGCATGTATGACCAACATATTCCATCACCTGGGGGCACTGAGCTGGTAAAACTTTAATACCAGCTTTATGGAATTGAGGCATGCAATGTCTTCAGCTATGAGTTTATTTTCTTTCCAGTAAGTGAGTGACTAGCTAAAATAGTATTTACTATCCACACGCTGATACTGTTTTAGTAACCTTAGGATTTATTTTGCCTAACTTTAAAACTTACATGCCCAGCCTGGTGAGTCATATGGGCTGTCTGCATGTGGACAGGAAGGACCTTCTGGAGGACAATTCATCTCTTTCCCCAGCTCCCATCTTAAGACGTGTGTGTTAGCTAAATGGGATGACTCACCCACCTGTACATGAGCAACTACAAAAGGAGCCTGAATGGCTTGCTTCTGTCATGGGTAATGTCAAGTGAGACTAGCCCCACCCTGATTTTAATTTAATTGAGGCGTACATCTCAATTAAGAGTAGAACTGGGTTGAGCCATGTGTTGGCTGTGTATTTCATCGTAAAAACCTAGAAGTGGAGCCTCTCTGATTACTTAGTGCAAGATCTGGAGGAAGACTCTGGTTTTGTGGCTTCTGGGTCAAAACACCTGTAGGCTGGCTGTGCAGCAGAGAAGGGGCCACCAGGCTAGGGACAACCTTTTGGCCCAACAGCACATTTGCGAATAAAATGCCCTTGAGGTGAAAATGCAGGGAGCCCTGGAGCCCCAGGCTGCCTGGGGTGCATGGGCTGGGCCTGAAAAAATGAGAGGAAAATGAGAGGGTGCCTTTGCGCACCCTGTTGACAACCTTCTGGACATGTAATCTTTCTATTACACACTATACTCCCTCTTAAAACTGCCTAGGCTGATTGCTTCCCACCACACATATTTCAGAGCTATCCCAGCCCTCTCTTCTCTGTAAGACAGTGCTTTAGTTTCCATTACTGGGAATCTTTCAGACAGACATCTGTCAGGCATAGATCATCCTGCCTTTGGATAAAGATGTTGGGTGAAATGATTGATTAAAGTCTTTCCAAGGCTAATTTTCAACAAGTCTCTGATACCTCTAATTTTCAGGCTAAATTTATACCATTTGTAGGGGTATTGGCAATTCCACCTTTATGCCGTTTTCTCCTTTTTCATGTTTACCCTGAGATATATATCAAACGAACAAAATTAAATAGAATGTGCAATGATTACTATTATGATTAGCAATTGATTTTTAGAAGCTTTGGTAGCAGGAAATATAACATCAATTCTCTCTTTTTAAAATTAAATAGAATGTGCAATGATTACTATTATGATTAGCAATTGATTTTTAGAAGCTTTGGTAGCAGGAAATATAACATCAATTTCTCTCTCTTTTTTTTTTTTTTTTAATCTAGCCCATTACCTTAGTAGAACAAAGTAGCCACAATAGATTAGAAGTACATTTTTTCTGAATGCAAAAATCTCAGCTGAAGGTATTTTTTTCATGTGACAAATACTGAAAGATAAAATGCTCCTTCTAGATCATCTGCCTTTGTTAAACCACCTAAAATGTCCTCATTAAAAAGTCTTCAGATGAAAAATAAACATCTTCATTCTTTGATTATGAAGTACAAAAAAATTAGAGATAGATTTGGTAAAGTCATATCATTCCTGTATGACCTGATTTTCATGTTTTATGTGCCTTTATCTGCAAGTGATTAATTTATGCAAAAATAACTACATGTATGCAGAGGTCAGTTTTCCATGGATATGTACCAACTAAGACACCTTTAAATGTGTGCAGATAACTCTTAGAATCATAGAATCACAGAATCACAGAATCACAGAATCATTTAGGTTGGAAAAGACCCCTAAGATCATCGAGTCCAACCGTAAACCTAACACTACCAAGTCCACCACTAAACCATGTCCCTAAGCACCATGTCTACCAGCCTTTTAAATACCTCCTGTCACGAGGAAGCCCAGCGATGCCCAAGTTGGCCAAGTGGCTTGCTCAAGGTTACAGCAGGAAACAGGAGAAAAGCCAGGAGAGGAGCAAGGAGACCTGCTTTTCCCCGTCTCCTGCTGAACGACTCTGCCCCAGCTTGTTTAATGAGTATGCTCCTACTTACTTGGGTTTTTCCAAGGGCTCGGGCTCCTTTCGAGCTTTGCCTACTGGATTCTTCTCAGCTTCTTCTGCTGTGACTAAGTGAAACTCAGCTTCCACTTTGCCCTGGATCAGAGAGTTGATACGTAAGCATCCAATCCTGGGTTATTATAATTAAATCACAGCAGGATTCAGCTTGTGGAGAAATTATGAAACCAACTGATGGTGAAGGAATTTGATTAAAGAAAATAAGATAAAGTCTTTGCAGATAAAGAGAAAGCACAAAGGAAAACCAAGCACCAGATTCCTGACATGCTCAAGGACCATGAGGAAAGAGAGGTAGTAAGTTTTCTTCCAGACCCATAAATATCTTTTCTGCTTCCTAAATTGCAACATAATTCACATGAGCAGACCTGTCTTCTATCTATCATGCGTCCCAGCAGAGCTCAACAGCTGAGCTGGAAGCTGTGCTGCTGGTTTGGACAAGGTGCAGTCCATCAATGGGGGGAAATCCAGCCAGTCACAAGTGCTGGAGCAGTTGAGCTGTGGGGTCTCCGCTTGCAAAAGGAAGATGGCTAGAAATGAGATCTGTGTGCAGAAAATGTCATGTAGTCCTAGAGCTCTGTTCAGGCTAAAAGAATAGGGGTCTGACAGGTGGATTCAGAGTCAATTTTCTTCACGGATGGCCAGAAGATGATACTCAGAGCTGTGACAAAAGGACAACTTTGTTCAGCACCAACTTACTGATAATTTCTATACTTCAGAAAAGTCATAATGGAATATAACTGCTGGTTTACTGCTTGTTTTCATTGTGACAAGCCATTAAAACTTGTTGAGTGATTAATAAAATATTAGCAGTTATAAAAGTTCATGTCTGCTACACCTTGCCGCAGAAATATGTAATCATCTGAGTTATTTGGACTCAGTATCAACTGTAACTTCCACTCCAGAAGTTAGAGCTTCCTAAATATGGGTTAAATATTTGTTTTTTCCCTTGTACTCACAGCAACAAATCTGATGATAATTCTGTCTGTGTTATGTTATGTTACAGAGACGCTCTCTCTTTTCCCTGTTCATCTAGGTACGTTCTTCAGTACTATCTCCACAATAGATTTAATTAGGCCAAAGGAAAAAAAAAAAAAGGTTTCAGAGATTTAAAGATTCCAGTAGCAATTAAGAGTGGGTAAATCAAATCAGCTTCATAAAATCTGTGATGGATGAAAAACAGACAAATGGCTTTTCATGTATTTGTTATTTTCCTACCCCATACCTTTGTGGATATCAAAAACTAAAGTGTTAATCTATGGCCAGTGGCTAGGATTCAGCACAGAAATGGGCTGAAAGAAGGATGCAGATAAAAGGGATCAATGCGGAAGACAAGGGGATCAAGAGATGAAAGTGGACTGGGAGAAAGAGAATCAATTGTACGAGGGTTGAGAAAATGGAGATAAAGCAGGGATTTGCAAGTGGAGTCCATCCACTAAACCCATGGAAAGTATGCAGTCACCTTCAATCTGAAGAAGGCAATGAACTTGAAGATGGCAATTTTTATTAAAGCATTCTTCTTGCTGGAAGGGACAGAAATATGAAGGAAGGGTGAGGTTTAGGAAAACCCTTGGAGAGTCAATGAAAGTCTAGAGAGGGAGGATTTTTAGCCCCCTAAAAAGGGCCAAAGCAGGTGAATTTGTAGAGGGCTATACTACAGGAAGGTAGCTTGTAGCTCTTGGTCTGTGTCCTCACAGGGATCTGGATGGACCTAAAAAGACTCCAGCCATACTAATCCCAGAACTGGATTGCAGGGATGCCCAGGTTCGGGTCCAAGCTCACAAAGTGCTCTGTGGCCATGTGAGCACATCAGCTCAGGTTTCCCTTCACTAGCTTACTCTGCTTCATGCTCTGTTTCATGTAGACATGCCCCAAAGACCATGTGCAGAGTTAACTAGTGGGGTGTACTTCATGCCTAGATACATGCACTCCATCTAGGAAACAGGAGCAGAGCTGTCTTTCATTTACACTGAGGATCCCTATACTGCTGTAACAGTACAAAGGAGCCTTAAAGACAGGGAAAATGGACAAATTCTGTTAAACACTGAGAATTTCAGTGTAGCTCCAGATTATATACAGAAAGCACTACAACATTATGAAGAGAAGCTGCAGCAGAAAACTCTCAAGATAAATGGCTAGGTACACTCTGAGATTTACACCCTGCTGCAAGCTTGTTACGCTAGAGGCTTCAGGTAAATGAAAATTTGTGTGGCAGCATTTATGTTCTTCTTAGGATGATACTTCTAACATAACAAGTCTTGCAGAGTTTGGCAGAAGCTGTCATTGTCCTTTATACCAATTGTATCCTGGCACTAAACCAAAAAAAATATTGGCTTAGTGAGCACACTTCAATAGGAAGAGGGGACTGTGCTCTTTCTACTTGAGATGTGTCAATAGCAAGAAGAATAATAGTAGACTCCAAAGTCAGTTCCTTTGCCCTGCTTGAAGTGAGAAATAAATAGAAAAGAAATAAATAAGCAGGTGAGATTCCTCCCAGGATTTCCTCAGCTGACATAAAATTGGCTGGAAACACCTGATTTTCCACTGTACCCATCCAGTGTGCTGGGAGACGAACAGTGGAAGAAAGCAAAGAAAAAGTACAAAGTGCTCTGGTTGCCTGGGATTATCTGAACCAAATCTAAGGGGGACCACTGAAGCATTTGGAGGTGTCCTATGCATTGCCAGTGGTGGTTGTTCTTCAGATGCCATATCCAAAATTAACATCTGTCTGTCTCAGGATCTCAGCAGAGCATATCAGCCCCAGAGAAAAGCTGTTCATCTGTAGTGAGCTGCCTACCGTGAGCTCCCCAGCCTTGATGAAAGGCCACCAGCCTCTGACACGCTTCTGCTGAAATATGGAGATCTTGTTTTCTTCACTTGCTGCCACAACCATGCCTACGTCACAGCTCTTGGCTGTCTTTGCTGCTCGAGGAAACCCATTCAGGTTCAATTCAAGAGTGCCTGGAGGGAGAAGTAATGTGACAACACTCAGAGACCAGACAGATGAATGCATTCAAACAGCAGCTTCCAGGTAAGATACATGGAGCAATGCAGCAGCTTGGGCCCAAGCTTCGTAGCCGTGGATCTCTCTGTACCGTAAGCCATTCATTTGTATTGCCCTGGCATTGTCTCATCTGAGTGCCTAATTATTCCCTCTCCAAGAAACGTGTAAGTTTGCAATGTGGTACTTTAGAGAAAGACAAGCAAAAGTTGGGTCTCAAACACCTCTTTGTACATACCTCTATAAAATACAGGTCTGGCAAGACCTCAGGTGAAGTTCAGACAGACCCATTGCATACTTACCCAAGAAATCGTCTAAAGAGAGTCTTTCAAAGTCCCACACCTGAAGCACCAGTTCAGCAGGTATTTTGCGCTCTGTCTTTTCCAAGGAAAATATGTTTTCTCTTTTGCTAACCACCATTTGTTTCTCTGCTGGGAGATAGTAGAATGGGAACACAAAGCGCCAGTTGAAGTTGCCCTCTCCTGTCAAGGAGTTGTAATGTACATCTGTCTCCTGCTTGTCCTCTTCCAGGCCCTTTATCCACCTATGACAAGCACATAGTGGAACACACTGCTGTCACCAGGGGAGCTGGAGTTGTGGTTGTCGTTATTCGGTTACAGGCCTCATAATTTATTCATTCCTCCCTAACCAGTACGAGGTAACACACCGTTCAGGACTGCGACACACAGTGACAGCCCTGGCTCGAGGATCTCAGCTACCTCCAAGCCATGGCACAGGCTGCAGCAGTGGCCAGTGATGATCAAAATTTGAGAGTGAGAATGTGATTTTTATTTAGATCAGACCCCAAAATACCAGTTGGCCTTTTACTATTGGCCAAGACTTTGTCTTGTTTGGGACCAGCAAAGACAGCATCATTCATTTCTCCACTATTAATCACCCTGTATTCATGTTGTGCCACACTAATAAACTCTGTGTCAATGTCCCAAGACTGATTTAAGTGCTCAGTATTAGAGTCTAAACCATTTGCAGTTGCAGTTTGAGGGGTATAAATATGCCCTAAATAAATAAACCTGTCTCCCTGATTTTTCTTGTGATTTCCTCTCGGTTTCTGCTACAGTGTGAACAACATCTGATGTACAATGCTATGTTACAAAAGGACAACGCTTTCCCAAACATAATCTTCTCTTCTGAAGAGCTCCACTGAGGTAATGATCCAGCTAGGTATGTTTTAGTTCTGAAGATGATTTATCCCAGCTTGAGTAAAGATTAGCATTTTTGCGCTGCATCCAAAGAGTGGCTTTTCCCCTGCAAGCCCCATTATTTCAAAAAGGAATTGGGAAAAACAGTAACAATCCCAAGCACGGCACTGCCCCCAGTGCAAATCCATGCCTGGTGGCAGATTCAGTGTCACGTGCACTGTCTGAACATAATGAGATTTGTGTCTTCATCATTAAGGTACAGAAACAAAAAGTTATCCGCTCCTGGCTTTCCCTGTCAGACCGCTCTGGCATTGGTAGTGATGTCCTCATGTTATCACACAGCTCAGCACAAAGGCTGGCTCCCTATTTATTTCCTCAATTTTGCACTCTCAGAGCTACTCTGCTACTGCTCTGAACACATTAGTTTATTGCTAAGTTGGATATATCTGCGTGAACACCAGTGATTTCGGAGTAGCTCCTCTCAGAGAACTGCAAGGGGAGATTTGCTCAGCCAGTGTGTGCAATAACCGCACTTGCAGCATGCTGGGGGCCATATGGTTGTATTTGTGCGTGCTTCACCTGGGCTAATATCACCTGCTCCAAAAGAGTGGTACCACTCCTCGTGCACCACACAGCTTGGTCAGAGCTAACGCAAATTTCCCTGGTAAAATGCATGGAGAAATACCCTACACAGGAGTAAGAGCTGCTACCAGATTGCCCTGTCCTTATGATTATTTTGGATTTCTTATTATGTTCACGTGATTTTCAGAACCTGCAAAGTGGAAAACATCCTCCCTTCCCTGCTCCATCTGTCCCAGTGCTCCCTCCTCCAGCTCTTTGCATTTGGTCATTGGCAATACTGCAACAGCTTTTTAGGGAAATTAATTTTTCCATACGCCTAGCGCTCTACAAATTCAGATTTTTCCAGGACTCCACAATGACACAATTCATATTAGCATATTAATCTCACTCTCTAGCAGTGGAAACACAGCAAGAAATCTAAGACCAGTCTCACACCTGAGATTTCCAATAGTTCCTACTGCCACTTATGCCATCATTTCCCCCCACCCCTCTCTGCTACTTGTATTCAAATTCATCTCAGAAGCAGAAAGTGCAAAGCAGTACTCCAAAACAGGCAAGTAATTTTAAGAAGTAACCTGCTACAATCTCAGGAAAGAGCTGGTTTGAGTGTCAAGCTCCCCTTTTGCTCTCTCTCTTTTCATTTTATTTATGTGATATGGTTTACTGAGTATCCCAGTAACATCTGTGAAGCTGTGACAGACGTTTTGTCTGCAGCAGGAAGGAGGTGGAGAGCAGAAAGTGCCCATGTGATGTTCTCCCCAGCATGGCCATGGTCATTCACCCACACATGCTCCCCACATGAGATTAGAAAATATTTCCAATAGGAATAGCCTGGTAAACACCTGCTTTCTTGTTTCTAATGTGGTCATAATTACCTTTTCTCTGATTATGTCAAACCTCTCTGCATTTGTGTAAGCTCTTACAGTTCAAGTTCTGTAAGTGTTTGATCTCTGTTTGCTAAACTGTGGGCTTGGTTCTCTTCTTGTGCCATCTCTGCCTGAGCGGGAAGTAACGACTAGTCTCATTTTATAGTTACTTGATTTTAAGAGGGAAAAAAGTAAAAAAGAAGCAGTATCCAATACAGATGAGTAATCTGGGGAGGCATTTAGAGCAAAGTGCCAAGGTCACAGAAATAGCTTATCAGATATTCTCACAACATAATTTTTTTGTCTGATTTTTGAATGAAATATTCCATGTTCTTTTGAAGACAAGTCCTGAAGAACTTACCCTTTTACATAGATATCACTTGATTTTTGCCCTGTGAAGATATTTTCATCTTCTAGAATTACATCCTCTGTGTTCCAGATTATTACCCTCAGTTCATAGCTGAAAAAGAAAAGAAAGTAGGCCTGTGTATACTCAAGCTCTGGTCAGACAGTAATGTAAACCTCTATCAAATCATGTTTTTAGAAAGTGAGGAATGTTGTAGTTGTGCAAAACTCTTAAAATAGCATCAGCCTCAGGCCTCTTCTATTTACAAGAGTCTAGTGATAGAGTGGGGATAGTGGCTCCTCTCAGCCCTTGGAGCATGCCGGACGACAGCGGCGTCACTGCCAGCTTCAGAGGGATGGAAAATTCCTTGCTTTTTATGTGTCTGTTCCTTTTCAATTCTTTTCACAAAAATGCTGCAGTGAAACAAGACAAAGTTGATCTGAACAACATCAGCAAAGCAGTCTCCAAAACAGTGAGCAGCTTGCTAATAAAAAACAGAGCTCCCTGGGAGGTGTTTTTCAGATTAAATGCCTAAAAGCTTTGTATTTGGTGCAATCCAGTGCATTAAAAGGGAGGAGAAGCACTGTGTAGAGATATTATCATTTAAGCAAATGCAATCGTCTTTAGAAGCAACAGTAAAAGGAATTTTTCCCATCCTTTCCATTCCCTATATACCAACATTTATGGTGGCCATCCAAAGCTCTAGAAGCTTGAACTGAAATTGCAGGTGACAGATCCAAAGCTCTAGAAGCTTGAACTGAAATACAGATGTTGCAGGTGACATAAAAAACTTATATTCAAAAATTTAGGTATGCCTTAAGTCATTGTATGAACTGCAAAATAAAAAAAAACCAGACTATGTTTGAGAACACCAACATAAGATTTTTCTGATATGACGTGTTGTCTTGGAAATAGCCTCAATCTCAGGTGTGAAACAGTTTGCCCCAGAAGTTACCAGATACACTAGGTCATGGAGCTCTTAAGGAGATGTCGACCATGAAAACCAAGCCTCTGCACTAGCCAAAGAAACTTTCATCTACAATGCTCCATCAGCTCCTTATTCAGTTGAAGATAGTCAACAAGAAATGTTTTCACAAAGTGTTTGAAGTCTTATGGCACCTAGAGCCTGTTTTGCCGCAGGAAATACGCATTTCTCAGCAAAATGTGTCACTCGTGTTTGCATGTTTACTTTCTTTCTCATAATTAATGTTTTGACAGTATTTTTCCCTGCTTTTGTAGACTATAAAAATGGCAGCAACAATTTGGTTTTGTGGGTATGATTAGTTTTAAATCTTTTTGGATCGGAAAATGCTTGTTGTTAAGGAGCTTTATAGAAAGTTCTGGTCTGAAGAAAGTAATTGTTACATAGACTCTTGTTTTTGTCAAATCTTGGCTTTTGTAAAGGAAAGGAAAAGAAACAAGTTTTTATTACATTGTTTCTTGTTCAAACATAAATAATACAGGAATAGTACCTGATGCTGCTTCAGACGTAAAATTCTCAGGAAAGGCCTTGCTAAAATATTTTAATAAAGCTGATACAGGATGGGCTGAGAACTCTGTTGCTCATTTTTGTGTTTCATTTAGAAACATTCAATTAGCTTGAAGACCTATGTGTAGTGTTGCATATAAAGCAGCGTAAGTATCTGTGTGAAATTTGAGAGAAGGTTATTCCAAATGTATATCTCCTCTATCTGTTGCTGCTTTATGTGTTTCTTGATCTTATCTTTGAAGAAAGTTCTGGAAATCCAATAGGTGTAATATTATTGCATCAGATTAAAGATCTCAACCGGGGTCAAGTAAGTTATCTAGCTGAAAGGGGTAGTGAAACCAGAATTACTTCTTTCAGCTCAACAAGTGGATGATAATGTCAGAATTATTAAGAGATTCTTGCCTCTAGCCACCTGCAATCTCTATATGAAAAAGGGATATGTTTCCAAAAGAGGTGTGTGATAGCCCTTGATGAAAAAATCACCAACAGTTCTTTGAGTTGTTTAATGGAGGAGACCAAACTAGATGCTCTCTTTTGACTTGAAGTTATGTGAACCTAAGAAAACTTTTCTCAGGACCACAGAAGTTTGTTGTGATAGTTCTTTTTATAGTTCTTTCCAGACACTTAAGAAAGACTCAGTCTTTGAAGGCTTATGCCACTGTGCTGGGAGGAAAGCGTGGAGTTACCCTTTGGGTTTTCTTGGTGAAATGTCCACCGGGGGTCCTGGTAGAGGCATATCTTTAGGAAACATGTCGACCCACATCTGTACACGACCCTTGAAAACAAAGAGATAAACATCTCTGTAACCCTATTTTAAAGAGACTTTAAAACGTTTCAAATGTAGTTCTGACATCCAAAACCACCACTTCCTCTATAAACACCAACCAGCTCACTATCCTGCAACTATGATTTAATCTATAAACTTACTATACAATATATTTTTTTCATACACATATTCTATCAGTCTCTCAGGAATTTGGTGAAGTTGGAAATGAGCTCAAACATTGGCAACTTCAAGGTAAAATCCATATAAAAATAGTATGTGATGAAAGGAAAAAAAAGAACCAAAGCCCAAATACAAGCAGAGTTTGTGTTAACTTAATAAACTAAAGCATTTAAAAGAATGAAAATATGCAGTCACACCTGGTGTGATTACTGTGTATATAGGTAACTGGCTGTATACATACATGTGTGACAATTTCCAGGTTGATACTGTATAAAGTCTTGTGTATGGTACAAAATTTGGATGCTGTCTCTGTAAGTTTGCAGGTACAAATAGAAACCACAGCAATTGGAGGAAAGGAAAACTGCTCCTGGGTCTACCATCACCACCATCTCTGAGTTGCTCTACCTGTTCCATGCCTGGCTTATCCTTATGGTAGAGAGGCCGAGTCTCAATGTGTTCTGGGACCAGTTTATATCCAGCTCCAGGGATTTCTTCCCAAGCACATAAAACCTTTAAGGAGAGATGTTCATATGATTCAACTGGCTCCTCTATAGGAAAGAGTAAAACAAAAAGAACAAAGAGAGCTGAATTATAATGTTGAACCCCTTGGTAATATGTTCCATTCATTATTAAAGATGGTCATTAGAAAGCTGCTTGAGTTAAAAGGAAGGTTTTATGTATCCCAGATAAGTAAAGAAGGGTCTTGAAATGCGTTTAATTCTTGTAAATAAAGGTACCCACCAGGGTAACTAGAAGATTAGCACTTATGCAATAGTTTATCTATAAAACACAATGAATCATTCACTATTACAGCAGCAGTTTCTGATAGGAAGAGGGAAGAAACCTGTGAACTACTCTTTTTACAGAAAATTGCAAATGTGAGGCTTTTTTAGGGTTCATGAAAGACAAGGAGACTTGGATTTTGGCAGAGCTGACAGTAAATAGGCACTAGGAGTTATATCTACACCTCATTTTGCCTTGTGGTGGTAACAGCAAAGACTCCCCTGGAGAACCGAATCACACCTCAGAGGAAGAGGGTTGAAGTCCATGGGCAAGAACATGTCACCTCCTGACCAGCTCAGCTTGGCCACTGAAGGAAGGGAGACGCCAGAGAATGGCCCCTCAAGGAAGGACCAGTGCTAATATTGAAGGTAGGGTGGATATTGGAAAGCAGAGAAAGCTTTTTGAGCTCGAGCTTCTCTTTCCTCCCTTTTTGTGTGGGCTCCACACAAACAGAACCCAGACTTTTGAAGAGGGATGTCTCCTAGATTAGGAGAGGAGTACCCAAGTGAAAAGAAAGTTAAGACTTCTTTCTGTCAGCAAACAGTTTTCACTTTTCCCACAATGTTGCTATCTCTGAGTTGCTGGTAGGAGGTAAAAGGTTTGTTTGGGATTTAAACAGTAGGTATTAAACCCTCCCTAATGGCTCAGAGAGGGAGGAAGGATAACCCTGTGGTTATGAGTCCTAGTTCCCACTTGTGCACTGACATGTGTTTGAGATGTGATGCATTTAATTTTAGCCAGCTAAAAGCAAGGTCTTTAGCCTGAGCTACTCAGTCAGGCAGCCTCAATAGCAAGGACAGGTTGTCCCATGATAATCCATATCCTCTCTCAGGCACCTTTCTAAAGATTGTTTTCACCCTCTGAAGATGCTTATTTCTTCCCATTGGCTACAGGTAGTCCTAGACTACCTGGGAGTAGTGGTCAGGCAGTTGGATTAGATGATTGTTGTAGGTCCCTTCCAAATGAACTATTCTATTCTATTCTATTCTAACTTCTATGTTCCTAGAGCAAAGTTAAATTATTCTTTCCCTTGCAATTTAAAGCTGGATGTAAGGCCCACAAGTGTAATTTTCTCCACCTGTAAAGTGGAAATGGTACGGCTCCCCCTTTTCGGTACTCCTCTATAGCTCAAATATGTGGTATTTGTTAGCTTTATAGACCCAAATGATGACCAGCACAGGAACCCAGCAGGAAATAAGGACCCAGACGTACTTGTCAGAACAGCAGTCTGGATAAGGATCATGCAGAAGACTGTATGCTGTAAACTATTTCTTTATAACATGTTGAAAAACTTGTGTACATAAATACTTTGGATTTTGCCATCTGGTTCTGTATTTCCTTGCTTTTGGTTTCCATCATCTTGTGTGATGTTGGTTTGTCTGAAGCTCACTTTAGTGAACCAGAATTTTGATTGAGAGATCCTGTTGCTGGCAGCCTCACTCAGTCATCTGCTAGTGAGGAAAACAAAGAGCAGTAGTGGAGTCATGCATCTCTCTCAGGCCAAGAAACCAAAAATGGATCAACTCTTCTCCTTTCAGCAGTGCTACCTGAGCAGCCTTCCACTCAAGGCGTGAGCTATATTTTGTAGCTGCCAAGGGGAATTTGCTCAAAGATGAATAAACACAGATAAGGGAGTAGAGGTTTCCCTACACTGCCAGAGTGTCCACTACTGTCTCCAAGACCAGCTCCTTTTGTTCCCCCTTGAAAGCCTCCATCCTCACACCTCTTTTTCTTACCCTAAGTATAAAACTGAATCATAGAATGGTTTGGGTTGGAAGGGACCTTAAAAGATCATCTTGTCCAACCCCCCTGCCGTGGGCAGGAACATCTTTCACTGATAGCTCTGTCCCACTCCACCCCTATGTGATATGGACACTCAGCTTCCTAGTAGTTTTGTCCTCTCTTTAATCTGGGAGCTCTGAAAGCAAGTTCTGTCCTGCCCTCTGGATTCATGGACCCCAAAGATACTTGGATTTACACAGTGCTGTGTTAGTGCTTCAGAAGAACAGTCAGAGTGGTAGTAATCGAGAGGAGGAAAAAAACAACAGAGAGGAAAGTCAAGTAGGTAATGTAGGACTGGCAGGTAAGTGGCCTGGAACCTAACTGTGGTCAAACAGAGGACTTGCCTGACCTTGAGTAATTCACTTTGCATCTGTATTTCCCTTCCCCCTTCTTCTCACTTCTTGGGTCTGTCTACACTAGTGTTTTAGTTTAGACAGCAAATGCATTTTTTAAAAGGCTCTCCCTGATTTCCCATGCTTTGATTTGCTGTGTGGAAGGATCTCAGAGCATGCAAGCTGCACTCCTTTCAGATGAAACTAAGCCAGAACACATGTTTCAAGAGGGTCCCCTGTGCTCCAACCAATCCTGGGCATCCCATCCTTGGGATCAGACAGGAGCTAGTCCAAAGTATCCCCCAACACCTACCATGAGGATTTCAGGTCATCAGCAATAACTGTCTCACCCTACAGATTTTCTGCAGTTAAGTTACAGTAATAGCTAGTATAGACACAACCTTCATCACCACAGTTATATGAGTATTTCAAAGCAGAGACAGGTTCCAGTAATCTGACTTTAGAGTGCATAGCACAACAGGGCCCCAGCTACAGCTTGGGCAGCCTCTTGGTACTGCTACAATGCAGTTGAAGAATGATGAACTACTTCATTACCATTCTCATCTTCTGTGAAGACTGTCTGTCCCTTAAAGACTTTTGTTCCTACTTGTATCTCCCCTGGCCGCATGAAGGGTCCACTTATTCTGTAGTCCTTACACAGCTTAGTGAGGATCTCGCTTGGCTTGGTTGCATCTCGCCATGCATTGTACCCTTCTCTGCAAGGACAAACAGAGAGTGAAGAGAAATGAGTGAGGTTTTCCTCAGCAAAGTGCACTGGCAAATCAGGAATTCCCATGCAGAGATTCGCTTTGTGGTCAGTGGCCCTGACATCTGCTCAGCCAAACTTTCCCTTTAAATTGTCCAGCACTACTTCTTACTTGAGACACCCCCCCTGCCTGCTCAGGTCCTGGGGCCAATCACTCCTTTCTCTTAAAACACAGGAGAAGTTGAGGCAGCCTTACCCACAGCTTAGATAAAGTAGCCCAGCATTGGCATGCTCCTCAAGAGGAAAAAGACCAGAGCTCATTCCCTGTTCTAGCTAAAGGATTCAAGTCTACGTGTTCTACCTCCATTTAAGCAGAAGTGTTCTGTGGCTCCCACATGCTGAGGAGAAGCCAAGATTATCTGGACCTGGAAAAAGCACATAAAGAAATACCTCACACTGGAGACTGAGCTGGCAGGGGAAGTCTTGGGGTTTGGTCTGCACTCCCGGATTGCTTTTTTACATTGTCTACCCTTTGTTTGCAGATAGAGAAAGAAACATAGGAGAAGAACCCCAAACCCACATCTCCTAGGATAGTGCCCCACCCCAGGGCAATGGAGTTATTTTAATTTTACTTTCTCTACATTAGTTAATCTTCGTGCACAACGTCCTTGAGAGTGCAGCTGTATGACAGGGACCAGGAGCTCAGCGCCACTGCCCTGTGACTCACCTCTGTTAGAGAGGACATGCCAGCAGCCCCACTCTGTTCCCGCTCCCCCCAGGGCCACACCAGTCCCACTGGCCTTGCTGCAATCTCTCCAGTTGCAGCTGAATAATGGAGAGCAGAGTAGAGCCCTGTCATAACTTCTCAGACACATTTTTTTCCATTTTCCCTTTATGCCTGTCCAAAGGCAGTTTATCAAGCAGGTATGTTATACATAGGCTGTTTACTATCTAAAATACATGGTGAACAAACAGTGTTGCTAATTTTAAAATATCCACTTCCTACTGAGGCTGGCAGCTACCCTAAGCTCTTTGGTGAAATTTAATTAAAATACCTCCTGTGACACTTTTGTGCTGGAGGAAGCATAATATTTAGCCACATCTGGAATTTCTCCTTCAAGTCAAATCATCCACTGTGCGCTGCTCTCTGTTGCTGTCTGAAGAGGTACTTACATTTCATATTGACTTTGTAACCCACAGGTAGCTCGATGCCTGCTGTAGAAACGATTTTCCAAATCAATTTTAGTCTCTCCAATGAGATCATCTGTTCCCATGAAGTCATGGTCGTAGATCAGGACAGTGAGCAAGGAGTCCTTGGGGAATGTAGCTTGGATTTCAAATGATCTACAGCAAAAATTGAGACCTACATGTAGTCAAATCAGTTTTGAAGTCTAAAAGACTAAGTTAATAATACTGTGCAAACAACGTGTGGACAGTGTCTCTTCTAATAAGCAGTGGGGGTTTTTTGGTAGTGTTTTTGTTTCAATCAAATATCTGAACATACTGGAAACACACAGTGCAAAAGTATTTTCTTTCTCCTGCTTCCCTATCACCCCCTGTACAGTTCTAAGATTGTTCCTACCTACAGTAGACAGAGCAATGGGACGGAGCTGGTCAGCTGCAATGATTTATCCTGAATCCAATAGAGGTGGAAGTATGGAAATTACAAGGCTAACGAAGCTGTATGTAAGAGTTCTCACACGCTTTTCAGAATGCCCCAAAGGGACGTCTGAGTCTTTTCTGTTTTCTTCCAAAAGCTCCAGGTTAAATATTGAATATAGGAATCTGGGGGCACCCAACAAAATGATCAGGCAAAAGCTTTAAACAAGTCTCAAAAAAGCAAAGATCAGAACTCCCTTTTCACTTGGTGCATTTTTCAGGTTTAGGATCATTGTCATTGAGATGTTTAGGGAAGCTGACAATATAAAAGTGATTTTAAAAGGGATTTGACAAATTAGTGGAAGACAGGACGTTCTCATCAGCACAATACTAGCTCCAGATTTCTCCAAAGCACAGGCAAAACTGAGCTTTGTCTCCTGAAGGACGAGTTTTGTCCTTTTTCTCAAAGCGGCCAAAGTCAATTCTGTAGCAACAGCAGAGCAGTTTTTGGAGGAGAGAAAGATTTGGGAACAGTCTGGGATTGCTCGAGGTTGGTGGTGCCATGCTGACCAGGGCTTCTAGGATGATGAGAGGTGGTTACTATGACTGATGTTACTGCTGTGAAGGAGTTGCTGGTCCAGTCACCCCAATGTTGCCACTGGCAGCAGCAGCAAGGCTGAACACAGTGACTTAAGGAATAGGGGGCAATGGCAATAAGTTCCTGCCTGGCGCAGCAGGCGCGTGTCCTCTGTGACGACCCCACCTTCCCAGGTGCCCTTGAATAATAGGTACGAAGGTCTGCAGGTGGAACCGAACAATGACGAGGACGATGGTTCATCTAGCTTGGAGGTGTCGCTGAGGTTAAGTCTGCCTACACCCTGTGCCAAAACAGCTTCCATAAAGAAAAAAAGACAGGTCATTGTCATAGGAGACTCCCTTCTGAAGGGAACAGAAGGCCCAATATGCAGACCAGACGCGCTTCTTAGGAAGTCTGCTGCCTCCTGGGTTAAAGATGTGGAGAGAAAGCTTCCTACCCTGGTACAGCCCTCAGATTATTATCCATTACTGATTTTTCAGGTAGGCAGCAATGAAGTTGCAACAAGAAGTCCGAGGGCAATCAAGAGAGACTTCAGGGCCTTGGGATGACTGGTTAAGGCATCAGGAGCACAAGCAGTGTTCTCCTCTACCCTTCCAATTGCAGGGAATGATGAGGGAAGAAACAGGAAGAGCCAGCAGAATCAATACCCAGCTCCAAGCCTGGTGTCACCAGCAGAATTTTGGGATTTTTGATGTTGGTTTTGATACACAACACCAGGCCTGCTGGCGACAGATGGGGTACACCTGTCTCAAAGGGGGAAAAGGATCTTTGCACAGGAGTTAGCAGGGCTCATTGAAAGAGCTTTAAACTAGATTTGAAGAGGGAAAGGGATAAAACCAGGCTCTCCAGAGACAAGCCTGAGGGCAGCACGCCAATGTTGGAGGGACAGTGTGCTAGTGAGGTCCTTCGGTCTGCCGTGCCAGTGGAGGTAGGGGATGGAGATCCATGTAGCAGTGAAGGCGCCAGGCTTATGGATGTGTTAGAAACCATGGAAGCACCTGAGAATGGTCATGTAGGAAGTAGGACTTCTCCCCCCAAAACCGTGGCAGGATCAATAGCCCAACTGAAGTGCATCTACACCAATGCATGCAGCATGGGCAACAAACAGGAGGAGATGGAAGCTGTTGTGCAGCAGGAAAACTACGATATAGTTGCAATCACAGAAAAATGGTGGGATGACCTGCACAACTGGAGTGCTGCAATGGATGGCTATAAACTTTTCAGAAGGGATAGGCAAGGAAGGAGAGGCAATGGAGTAGCCCTGTATGTTAAGGAGTGTTTTGATTGTCTAGAGCTTAATGATGGTGACAATATGGTCACATGTTTACATGTAAGAATCAGGGGGAAGGTTAATAAGGATATCATGGTGGTGGGAGTCTGTTATAGACCATCCAACCAGTATGAAGAGGCAGACAAAATATTCTATAAGCAGCTGGGAGAAGTCTCACAATCGCTAGCCCTTGTTCTCGTGGGGGACTTCAGCTTACCAGATGTCTGCTGGAAGTACAATACAGCAGAGAGGAAACAGTCTAGGAGGT
>NW_008795125.1:5942600-5966764 GCF_000699145.1 Aptenodytes forsteri | reverse complement strand
TCTACAACTACCTGAAAGGAGGTTGTAGCGAGGTGGGCGTCGGTTTCTTCTCCCAAGTAACAAGTAATAGGACAGGAGAAAATGGCCTCAAGTTGTGCCAGGGGAGGTTTAGATTGGATATTAGGAAAAATTTCTTCACCAAAATGGTTGTCAAGCATTGGAGCAGTCTGCGCAGGGAAGTGGTGGAGTCCCCATCCCTGGAAGTATTTAAAAGACGTGTAGATGTGGTGCTTAGGGACATGGTTTAGTGTTGGACTTAGCAGTGCTAGGTTAACAGTTGGACTTCATGATCTTAAAGGTCCTTTCCAACCTAAATGATTCTGTGATTCTATGATTCTATGACTATCCAAATGAACAGCCCATTCCTAACCTTGTCTAAAACAAAAATAGCAGCAATTTCCCGCTCCATCTATATGCATATATAATGGCTGTGCTTTACGGTTTATCACAATAATGGTTCAGTTGCAACCTCTACTAAGGAAGAGCTTAAATCACAGAAATTGAGATGGCATGCTATGGAGGGACCGCTCTGTTCTTGTCTTTTCTCCTTACACTTTTTTCTTTAAGTCTCCGGTTTTGCAGACAGGACCCTGGCCTAGGGGGCTTTCAGTCCAGCATAGTATAGTTTCTCTGTCTTAATGTTCTTACAGAATAACTCCATCCCAATTCAAAACATTTTCAACCTTTTTAAAACAGGGAAAATTACTGGCAAAAAATCACAGCTGCTAGAATTAACAATATAAATAAGTATAAAACATTGATAATACAAAGTTGTTGTTTACTGACAGTTTGCCCCTGGCTCCCCCATTCAGAAGGCTGTGTGGGTTCAAAAAACAAGTTTTTTTGTTCTAGTCCTAAAATGATGAGATTTATTTGGCACTCTATTCGACCTGAAATAGCAACAAAGATTATGAAATCACACTTTACTGTGCTAATATTTATTTCACTTTAAACTTAACAATTACATTATTTTGCACAGACAACATCATTTGTTGCCTCATTTCCTCTTATGTATCATTTTGCAAAACCTCTCACAGATTGCATTCCGTGATGTGTTTTGACTGGCATGAAAATGAAATATTTTATAATCATACAGAATGACACCAATTCTCAGTATTTTAACCAGTAGAATTACAAAACATCCAAACAGGCAGAAATCAGCATATAACAAACACTTTGTAATAGTAACAGCAATAGTGGCAGCAAGTGATAAAGCAGAAACCACCCCCTGAATAAGAAAATAAGCCATCACTGACCTTCCAAACACTGGGTTTAGCTGCTTGGGGATGTAGTTTTCTCTGTCTTTAATTTCTGTGTTGCCCAGTCTCAGAACAATGTAGGGATCTGACTTGCCATCTGGATCAGCTGGGCTGAGGTTAAATGCCTGTTAGGAAGAAAGACTGTGTCCTCAAGCAGCTTGCTTAAATGCAGCATGGTCATAACACAGGACCGTGGGTTTCCTGCCCAGCCCTGGGTGTTCTGGAAGTGCAGGTGCTTTGCTTGCCTCATGTAATATAAAATTTGGCATTTAGCTTTGCAGGCTACTGGGAAAAGATGATCTGGAGGATAAGAGAGTTTGCAAAGGTGGAGCAGATGTAAGTGCTGTCCCACCACTAAGATGGAAAAAGAGATGAGCAGGAGAGGCAACACTGAGAAAGAAGCTGGCTGCACAAGTGCATGTAGGATTCAGGAAACGTTTCCCAAAAATATTGGTCCAGATCCTTGAACAGTGCAAAACAATTCTTCAGACTGTATTTACAAGATGGCTTGGAAGTCTTTATAATCAGGAAATAAAGCAATCTCTTTCTATTCTTCTCTTGTTTTGTTTGCCATTGTCTCTTTGCATGCCATTCTTCCCCTCTTAGATCATCTGCAACTCTCGTTTCTCTAAAATGCCAGCTCCTTCTACCCCTTTTACTTCTCACATCGCGCTCTCTCATCATCTTGTCCTCTGTATTTCTGCCTCTGTCTCCACACCATAACTTATTCACAACCTCTACCACTTTGATTACATGCAATTCACAGCCCTCAAAAAATATGCTCCCATTTCCCCCTTACTGAGGTTTTGTTTAAGTGTGTGTCATTTTGAAACAACTCTACTGATTAAAACTAGCTGCAGTTGCATAACGTGGCTGGAACAGGTTGTCCATACGATATTAGTTATGTCTCTAGCCCTTTCAGTTTGAACAAGTAAAGTGATTCTCTAGTCTTGCAATTTGCAATTCCCTTTCTACTCTGAACACCTATTCCTACAACATGAAAGATAGTCTGAAATATGACCAAAAAAAATTCTACCACATGGATAAGGAGTTTCAGAAGCTTCACTGCAAAGACACTGGAGGTAAACTAAGTTGAAAAGAAACCTCCAAATTATTTCAAGGTTAAAAGAACATCTGTCTACTTACTGCCACAATATAAACCCTGATGAGGACTTTGACGGAGTGGTTTGGTGGTATCCCTTGCAGGATGCGGGGCTGCCCTCTGTCCAGCAAGCTGCCATCCTCAGGACTTGGGTATATGCAGAAGGAGCCCTGGTAATACACTGTCTTTTATCTCCCTCGAAAACAGATCAAGTGCAATACAAAAACAACCCTTTGAATGCAAACAAAACATCATTCATGCAGCCTGCGCTGCAGCACATACATATATACAACACATTTTGTGGTACCACTCAAAGGGAACACAGGCTTCAGTGCATTAAACATCATCTTTTAAAATGTCTTTGCTCTATAACATGGTACTATTATCACCTCTAGGTGATTGCAAGAAGTACTTGCATGTTCTTAGCTCTCTATTTTACTATTCAAAGGAGTAACACCTGCCGGTGTTCTAAATCTAGTTTTCTTAGTATTAATATTTTAAAAATAATATTTTGCCCTTAACTGTATATTTGCAAATTGATAATTCCACTGGGTTAGTTTCACAACAGTGTGACTGGAATCCAACTGTATTTTTGCAGCCACCATACAACTCATAAATCAATATTGACTCATGCTGCTGAGTAGCTCATACTGCCTAAAAGCAACTAGCAAGTCATTTGAACAGAAATTTGCATTGCAAATTGAGGTATCAATGAGTTTAATCAGTTCGTCTAAACTACAAAGCGCTTGAAATCCTACTAACATTATTCATGCTTTGAACTACGTTTTCAGATTGCCTAATGGTGCCCTGGATCAGGCTGTGCAATTGTTTCCAACTGGAGTAGCTGTAAGCGCCTCCATTTAAATTACTGAATATTACATACAAGGTGCTGTAACTGATCATGCAGTAATACAGTTGCATTAGCGGAATTTGGACTACATAATATATCTGTTCTTCCCCTGCTGTGATTTAAAACTTTTTTGTAGTTCCTTGTTTCAAAACAACAGTGAACACCCGGAGCTGGATGCTGCTTTCATCTATCAGATAATGGGAAAGGAAAAATATGACTCTAGATCTAATAAAAGAGATAATTCTATTTACAACAGACTGTCAATGTCTTTTTCTTTCATCTTTGGTATACCTGAAATATGCATGAAAACATCAAGTCTCTAAATTATTACCTATTTAATCAACATTAAAACTCACCTTAAATTTTCCTATTATTCTGTCTTCAGAGTCAGCATGAACTTCATCATTAGATTTTCCTCTTAAGAGCTGGAAAGTTTTCACCCAGTCCTCAAAGTTATTAAATTCACTCTCCAAGTCTCCTTCATAAATCTTCGAAAATAGGACAATGCTTATTTTTTGTGGTGCAGTGAATATATTTATAGCAACTTTTTTATTACAGGATGACTAGAAATCCATTTTGACTCAAAATACAGATTTTAATAAAACCAAGGTTTTGCAAAAGTCCTTGAGAACAAAAAGTTAATTCCCTGCTTAAAACAGGAACAGTTTTGTCCTTAATCAAAGTCCTTCCCAACTACTGGAATAGCACATTAATGCAGCAGGTAGAAGTGGCTCTAGAAGGGCCAGAATGAACATGTGTAAGCACTGGTGTGGGTGAAAAACAGTGTGGATGTGCTGCTCTTTGCTTCTGTTTCCTCTCTGCAATGTGCCTTTGATGCACTGACCCATTCTGTTATGTTAATGTGTCAGAACATGAGAGCAAAGCAAATGATAATAAAGTGCTGTGGGGACAGAGCTTTACGATAGGTAAAAAGACCAAATCATTTTTAAAAGGACGAGGTATTTTTCAACACTCTTCCCGTGTAATTTATGAAGTGTTATTCAGTGTGAAATAGAAGGGCCTAGACTAGTGCCATCTCTTAAAAAATGGAAACAGCAGTTTCAAATTCCCCTTTATTCAGCTACAGTCTAATCCAAGCAGTCCTAATCTTTTCAAACCTCTTCATCTCTCCAGTCATTTTGCATAACCTATATAGTTTTCTTTGAATTCCTTCTATTGTTACACAACCAAATCTAGTGCAAGCTGAATGTTACCTCCCCATCAGGGAGGATGCACTAGCAATTGCAGCGAAGCTTTCCATACTCTTTTTTAAGTCATTCTTAATAGGCTGTAATATTTCCAACATGAAATTTGGAAGTTCCAAATTCAGTGTTTTACAGGCAAACAGCAAAACTGAGTTTTCACTTAAGTGTCTCTGGGTGTGTCTAAACTGGCAAATTGAAGGTCTAAGGCCAAGCGGGCCACATCTGCCCTATGAGACCCTGGTTTCCTCTGGGCCTCATGTGCTGATGTGCATTATCACTATCATTTTGTGTGTTTTATTAATTTTAAAGTGTCTGAAATAAATGTAAGGAGCATTTGCTAAACTCCGCTGCTGATGTCAAGCTTTGGGGAGGGAGTGAATTAACAGCCTTACCTCTCAGCCTTACTTCTCTCTTACCTGCAGTGTTGCTAGGTTTGGAGTTTCTTTCTGTTTCCTTTTCAATGTCTTATCCTTCTTCTTTTTGTCTGGCTCCTCTTCTATGATCAATGAGATGTGGTCAGAAGTCTGTTTATCTGCAGAGATTTCATGACATCATGTAGGTTTTAGTGAGCAAAGCACATCAAATGCTTCAGATAAGGATGCAAATTAAATTTTAGAGAGTTCCCCTCGCTCCTTCTCCATTCATTCTTCTACTGCCAAGCATAGGGTCCTCTCTTTTCCCACCGCTCCTCCCAGGCAGAGAGGTGGTATTTTATCCTCTTGGTGGCTAACAGTCTTCATGATAAGCTTGGTGGACCAAGTGTGATGGTGTCCTGTATCACTCCTTCCCTGCTGGTCATCTCCCAGAACACCCTTTTCCTTCCTCTCTGACTCCTCCCAGACGCAAACTAACAGATTTTAACAGCTTTCATGTAAAATTTAAGGCTTACTTAAAACTGGAAGCCGCTCTTTAGGCTGACTGGTACTTCAGATATCAGGTGATCCAAGTCCTTCTCTGCTCAGAGGTATCACAAAATAGAATGTATCTCACCTTGTGAGAGCCTAGAAGTATGAGAAATGGGAGGAGGTATCTGACCAGCCTCAAGCCAGACTCCAAACACTGAGAGGGGACTTCCCAACAAAAAGAGGGCAAGCCTTTAAAAATGGCACTGAGATGGTTCAGTTCTTTGGCTGAAATCTGGATTTTGTGTTCACTTTACTTTCATTTTTTGCGTAGTTTATGTGTGTTTCATATCACTAAATATTTAGGAAAAAAAAAAAAGTATATATTATATCAATGCTGTCCTGTATGTATAATGTTTATCATCATAGGTGAAAATAGGTAACAAAAACTATCAGAAGAGAATTTACAAGATCTGAAATCTGTGAAAAACATTATGCCACAACTGCCTGAATAGCATGTGGGTGGATGTCACAATGTCAAGTAAATTTCTAATTGTAAGTGAACATCACACCTTTGTAGAACATTTTCTATTTAAATATTTCCTCCATGTGGACAAGTGAGTTTCACTCAGAAACTGATCTCTGCCTCATCTCTCAGCAGCCCTGATGATCACTGAAACACCATCAGCTGCTATTTCCAGAATGGTACCATCCGACATTTAGGTCGTGTCTTCCATCCAGAGCAATCTCAACACCTCCTTTAAAATAGAAATCACCTCAATCACTGGTGAAGTGCAGTCAGCTCTGGCATGGGAAGATGCCATAGGTTAATTCCAAATAGCAGCTCTGTGTAAACAGTAAACATTTGTTTTCTTTCCCAGTCTGCTCAAGCAGTCACATTTGTCCAAAAAAAAAAAATTTCTAGATCTCTGTTTGATTGTGGGAGGACCTGTTAAGCCATGGAGTATACATGTATGGAGACATATATACATACATACACACAGAGCCTATTTCTGGCCAATTCTTTTAGGTTCTTGTGCAAAAAATTTTCCACTAGAACCTGAGCTAGACACAAAGCTTTTCAGCTATGGAAGTAACATACATGACTACGGAGTCTCCTAGCAGAAGCGGTTCCTGCATCATTGATCCTGAATTGGATTCAAAATTGAGACACTTCTTTTTCTGAACCTGTCACAAATGTAACCTAAGATTAGGATAATCTCCATCTTCTATCATTTAGGACTTTGACTTTGCAAATCTTTGTGCATGAGATTTGAATGACAGAAAACTCATGTTAACTCAACATTGCCTGTGAATTTTTTACTTACCCACCATCTGATCAGCTGTAGAGGAAAGAACCCAGTATACCGGCAGTACTCTGTTACCAGACATTAACTGTTGACAGTAAAATAGTAAAGAAGCGAAGTATTAGTAGTACAAAATAATAGAAAAATGCAAATAATTTACTTACTGTCTTCAGGTTTTCCCTCACTGGACAAAATCCCTTTTGCCTTTCAAAAGAAAAAGATGATGGACAAACTCATTATGAATGTAATACTGAAAAGGAATAATTCAGCAGTAAATCTACTTTTACAACATTGCTCATCCATGAGAGTTTTGGGCATGCTGGGTGACTTACCTTTTGCATTCTGAGCACAGAAGCATAGTATTTTGACCACCAGTCAATAACATTTTCAGCTGATTCATCTGCAATTGTTCTTTTTCTCCTCTTTGTTGACCATCGGATGGATTTTTTCATATCCTACCAAAGCATGGGGAAAACACTGTTGTACTCTAGAATTGATTAAAACTAATCACCTCATGATAATAATATCATAATAATGATAATTGACTCATGACATCAGGCATGAACAGATGTATATGAAGAAAATTTCAACCTCCAAGAGCTAAATAAAATGCAATATGAATTAGTGTCTCTGTCTTTTATTCCAAGACACCTCATCATGATCATCATATTATTAAAGCTATCTCTATATTGCCTACTGGTGATGCCAAAACTTTGAACATTTGAGACATTGCAACAGGAGCAACCCATACAACAGGCAAATTACTCAGAGAAATAGGTAATGATATTTTAAGGGGTGCGGACATTCAGATACAAATTGGTTTCTCCCACTTAAGTCTGCAAGTATTTTAAGAACTCCCATTATTACTTTATTGCCTTTTGGAAGAAGAAAAAGTCCCTACAGTTGCTGCAGTTCAGCTGTTCTCTTCTTACAAAAAGCTAAAATCTGATCCTGAAGATCACCTGCTCATGTGGCAAATCTTACTAACTTCATTCTTGCCTAAAGATTGGCCCTTGTTAAATAGAGTGTTTCATCCTACACCCTTACAGAGAGTTGTCAGCTTGGCTGGGGAGGCCAGAGAAAAGATAGATAATTGCGAATTATAGATAGATAAGTGGGAATTATGGGGTTCCCTTTAGGACTCTTTTCTTACTATACTTTGCTGTCATACATTAAAATTGTTCTGTACCAGATGAAAGATCCAGACTGGTGTGTATATCTAGGGAACAAGACATGCCTGCAGTTTCTTTGACCTCCTAATTATGAAGGATGCTGGAAACATCTGACCACTGAAACATCAAAGGCTAAAGCAGCATGCTTTATGTAGCTGCAGAAACAGCTTCTGAAACGAAAGTCAGTCGTGCATCCTCCGCTTTTATTGTTGTTAATAAAAGAGTGATTGTGATGGCAGAAACTACAGAGAAAGGAGGAGCATGTGCATCTGAACAAAAAATAATGTGTACAATCTAGAGCGTATACTGTACTGTAAACGTCATGCTGACCAGAATTGCCTTGTTTTCCTGTACTTTCCTATCTTCTTCTACCCACAGACTGACACCAGTTTCATACTTTGACTGTAAGATCTTTTGGAAACACTTTCTGCTCCATGTTTGTACAGCATCTAACACAAGGGGGCTTTCGTCCCTGCCTAAATGCCAGGGACACAGAAACAGTCATTCACAGTGAGAGTTTTGCAATTAAGTAGATCATTCAAGGCCAGAAAAAGCAAAAATCCTACTACTCCAGTAGTACTTGCCCATGAGATGACCATCTAGCACAAAAGGAAAGGAAGGAAGTATCTGTTAGTGGAAGTAATGAAATTATGTGGGGTCAAAGCTGCATTGCTAACCAGTTCTCTCAAGGGCCAGCAAGATAGAGTAGGTGTTAACATCAGGACCCAGAATCTCTAATCCTGAGATAAGTAAGAGATTACCATTTTATAAGGAAGGGCAAAAGTCTGCAAGACTGCAACAGAAAGTTAGCTGGCAGCTTCAGCTATACCCACCTTCTGTTTTCTGTCCTTCCCTGGTTCAGGGGCAGAGTGCTCTGGTTCAGGGCCAGGAAGTGTTGCGAGATATGGGTCTGGCTCTACCACTGTACATTTACCCTGCTCCACCTCGGCACAGATGTGATCAGCTAAAAATGGTTCTTCTCGGGATAACTCAGCAGCCTGGGATGACTCAGGTGAAGCTGAAATTGAAACTTTGCAAGTTAGGTAAGATTTTGCCAGAAATGCTATAATCACATTTGGTGATCACCAAATGGTCATATCATTAAGGGTTTGACCCTACACTCAACACAATGAAGCATATCTTCTAAGTACGTGCCTAGTGTTAAGCCTCTGAGTAGGTCCTTTGTCTTTTTATTTGGGGTCAGGATTGGACATTTACCTTTCTCAATTTCTACAATGTCTAGTCTGTTTGGTGTAGCTTGAGGACCCAACTGGGTCTTACATAGGAATTGCTTAAGGCAATTGATGGTGTGCGTTCCAACAAGAGTACTCCTCCCAAACGCTCTCCAGTCGACCACGCAGATGCTTAGTGGTGGATGCAAGAGTTCATTTTCAGGCAGCTCCTAGTGAAGGAGGACAGACAGCAGCGTGAGAATTGCTAGAGAATATAGAACATGTATAGAATATTTGTCGTGCACAGCAATGAGGCTTTTACTCTTCCCTCCCTTCTCCTCCTCAGCTATTAACATACTCAAAATGCAAAATGCATACAGCATAGGCAATATAGTTCTGTCCACGGTTTTCTGCAAATTCTGGAGAAAGCCTTGTCCTTAAGAATACAGAGTGGACCGTACAGACTGTGCTACTGAGTTGAGTCCCACGCTGTCATATACGAGCAACTCTTGTTAGAATAAACTGGGAGAATCAGGAACGTTCAGAAGGAATGAATGCTGTGTTGGAAGTTGTGAGTCTTAATGCCACTGCCGCTTTGTTGAAGGCTTTTAACCCTATCCGCCTCAGTTTATCCAACCATGAGATGTGGACACTGGGTGGTTACATGCCTTATAGGATGAATTACAAAAGGGAAAACAGCTCTTTGGACATGTGACATACAATGGAAGCTAAAAATACTGTAACAACTGTACTTCAGCATCCAGGTTAGTGTTTTGATATCCTTTTGTCTTATAAATAAACAATTTCTCACTTGATTCTAGCAACTAGAGCAAATAGAAGAGATTTATTTTTTTTTATGCTGACCTTTGTCCACTGAAAGTACCATCTCTTATAACCCAGCCAACAGACGATAATTAAATTTCAGGTCCATAACAGCAAGTGTTACAATATGAAAAGTTCCAGAGCTCATGAGCCAGAAATGATCAATCCCCTTAATAGCCCAGTAACACATGAAGGAAAATTAAAAGAATTGAAAGAAAATAAAGGAAACTGAGCACTACCCTGCAAAATGGGAAAGGAGAAGGAAAAAGTACTAAAAATATCCCTGTTATCTGCCAACAAGTTCCAACCTATCAGTAAAAATCTGATTGCAACATATTTCCTTGCCTACTTGAGACGTAACATGAGGAACATCATCTTCTTTTATCATACAGTTGTAGCAGAAGTCTTTTAAAGCATCTTAAAATAAGTAGGTTTTGCATAAGAACTGATGTCCCTTAGTATTTAATCAAGACACAGAGGAAATTATTTGACAAGAAAGGAAGAAAATTAGTAATTAACACCTTGCCTAAGCAGAGAATGGACAGGCAAGGAGCAACATGCTGTACGCACCACTTCAAACCAGTCTGCAAGGCCACTGAAATTGGGATTTTTCTTGTAGCTCTGGATGACAGAGGATTTCACTCCTTTCCCTGCACATTCAATGAGAACCTGGGGGCGGTCTACAGAAAGGAGCTGGACTTTCTTCAGCTCTCGAACACCCCAGAACAGGACCTGTGGTGGGCAGAGAGAGAAACATTGGTAGCCTGCAGAGACCCCTCAGTCTGGAGGAAGCCACTGCTGGGATCCCATCATGTCGTGTCCCTTTGGGAATGCAAGAAAAAACCAAACAACTTAAATCTGATATCCAATAACCGTCAGGATTATGGTGGAAGTTAAAGCAATTGATAATGTCCACCTGTTATCAAGAAGTTATTGCCAACAGCAAGCCACAATAATTACATTTGCAAAAGTTGTCTTTTCAGCAGGGCAAGGGGACTATCCATCCCTTGGTTTGTTTAAAGTGTCAGAGCTGTTGAAGGAGCAAACAAAACCCATATGAGCAGAGGTGATTAATAGAGGTTTGCAGCTTAGCTATCCCTCAGGTCTGCAATGGATGGTGGAGATCTCCAAGCAGCTTTCTTTCAAAGGACCATGCTCCTGGTCTGGAGGATGAGGAGGAGGCAGGGTCTGTAAAATAGGTGTCTGCAAATGGGACTTTATGCAGAACATGCTGGGGGGGCCTGAAAAGGAGTGCTGGGGCAGCGAGGGATGGTTACGTTACCGCTGGTGAGAGAAGTCATGAGTCTCATGAACCTGAAATGAAGACTGGAGCTGAAAGCAGCACAAAGCAATCCTACTGCAGAGGCAGTGGGAAGGCCTTCATAGCACAATACTTAGAGGAACACCTAAGTTTAAGGATTTAAGTTGTCCCTTTAGCATTAGCAGAGTAGTTCATGGACTTATTTACCTTGCAATGTTGGGTGTAAAAAAACCTGCTAACAAAAACTCTTTCCTATGTACAGAGAACAAGAGTTTAACTAAATGATACAGCAGAGCTAAGAACTGTTCTTTCCTTTTTAGCAGCTGAGTTGCCTCCTGAACGAGTATTTCTTGGGAAGGGCCACCAGGTTACACAAGCAGGGTCTGACTTGGCACAGCAAAATGGGCAAATAAACAGCTGGTATGAAGGCTGCAGGATGAGTGACAGGGAGTGGTGAGGCTGGGCAGCATCCAGGCATCACACTAACATGAAAAGCCGCCACATTTCCCTGCTTTCTCACATAAGGGGACTTTGGGCCCAAATGGTGCAAGAGAGGAGGGGAGAGAAGGTGCAAACATTTGTATACAGGCAGGTGACATTGCCTTGTTGAAGTTTGGGACCCAGAAAAAGCCTGGGAGGTGACTGATGCAGAACTTCACCTCCAGTGAGGTCAGCTGCAAGGGAAAGCTCTCCATCTCCTGCAGATAATTCCCTGGGCTGCACACAGTGCAGGTCCATCAGCCACGCTCTGTCATGGGAGCAGTCCTGTCCTGGCACACCAGGACTAAGATGTAGACTTTGCTGGCCTCAGGTGGAAGCACTGCCTTGCATTCCCAGCCTCAGACAATCAATTTGATCTGAGCTTACCACATTTATTTTGGGATCCATATGCTATTTTTACATGATTCCTATTGATCAGGATTTTAAAACCATCATCCCTTACTGTTACGGTTCAGTAAGAGAATAAAAGAAGCTGAGATTTGGAAACAGAAATATTCCAAGTAACTCACCTCCACTCTGTACTTGCTTAAAACAGGTCGGATGTTGGCTGGGACTGGGTAAATCTGGCCAACATCTGGTGGATCCAGTGGAGGAAGTCTGTCTGGATCTGACTCAGGAATCTGAAAAATTAAGCAGTCATAACTCAGGCTGTTTTTTTGAAGAATAAAACCAGTATCAGAAGTATCTGTGAATGGTACATAGAACACAACAATTTAATGCAGTTTTGCAAGACACATTACAGAGCAGACAGGTTGTACTGTGAGAGGAATGTGACCTGGATTGCTATCTGTCCTGCTGTGATGCTAAAACACTTGGCAGGAAGAGTATTCAATAGATTGGGTTTATGCACCTTTCAGAAAAAAAGTTTCCTTTGTCCTAGCAGGACATAGTCTGCCCTAAAGACATGCATGTACTGAAGCATGGTAATTCTATTTACTAAAAATGGAAAGCATAGTAGTTCTATTTAATGAAAATCCTGTGCAAAATTGCTTAGAAGATTTTCACAAGAAAATTCTAGATCTGATGTTAGTTAAAAAAGGCTGGTGAACAGACAGTACACATGAGCTAAACCACACATTTGCCAGACAGACATAATGCTCTTCAGCCACTATGGAATAGCAGTCCTGCATTATTGCATGCTGTCAGCATTTGAGAACTTGCAAATCGCAGCTCCAGTGTTAGGGCTGGGTCTTCTCTGTGCAACAACTAAAATCTTGCAGCAGGCAGCACTTACGTTCTTTGCATGTGATTGCACATAAGCCTGCCGAACGCTCAGGAGCTTATTTGGGCGTACATGACGGCCTTGTGCCAGGTGGGTGGGAGGAGAGCATGCTCCACCACAGCTCTGAGGCTTGACCATCTCTTTGCCTCTTGCCATGCTCCAGGCTCTGCTGCCTGTTTGGTCACCTTCTGTGGGAAAGCTCCCTGGCTTCATTTCCCAATCCCTTCCTAATTTTCAACAGTGTATTTATGACCTTCTCAGTCCATGCAGGGCAGGTCTGAAGCCTGGCCTGATTTAGCAAATTTCTACATAAACCAGTTGAAGCCAGCACCAAGCCTACCAGAAGCTCAGGCTGTGATAGCAGAGAACAGTAGGAACACAGGTTTCACAGGTGAGCTAACAACCTATAGACAGAGCTCTCCTCGGCTTTCACATGAAGTACGGTACCTAAAGCGTACTGTACGTATGGCTTCTGGGAAAAAGAAACACAACTTCTGGAGTGCTTCACCGTTCCTAAGCTAACTTGTCACTGTTGAAAGGTGAAGCAGCTGAGATACAGCTCTTAAAGGACATGTAAAGTTGAAGTTTTCTGCTTCTTTTAACTAGGCCATCTGTCTGTTATCTGCAGCTATGTACAGTTAAGTGGGAGTTTAATTAGCATAAGGGAGAAAGGATGTGTTCCCTAGTACCTTGTAGGTGAAGGAGGAGATGGGTGGAAAACGTATCTTCTAGCATAGCACCTGCAGCATATGTGAGTATTAGCATAATTAACAACAATAATTCACATACACATGTTTACCGCCTTTTATCAGTAAAAATCCAAAGCAATTAATTCAATAGATTTCATGGAACTTGAGGCCAGAGATCTAGGTCTAGGTTTGTTGTTCCCCAATATATCTGGTTTCTATCAGCCACCTCTGTGATGCTGTTTAAAAAGCCAAACAGAAACACACAACTTTGTGAACAATACCTGCCTGTCTAGAAATCCACCTGTTTAGCTTTAATTATATTCAGAGCTTCCAACTCTATATTAACCAACATTAAATGTCTCAAAAATTTACCCCATAATAGATTAACTGGTACTTTAAATAAAACAAGAGGCAAAGACCACCTGAACCAGATCACATACCAGATGTCATGTCCCTGCACACAGTTCACATCTCAGGATATCCACTTTCATTGCATTATCTGACATGGGTACTGATGACAGGTGATCAAGAAAAATATGTTAATCTGCATGATACAGTGACTTACACATATGTAATTGCTAAACTGCACCTTTTTTTTTTTTTTACTAGAACATATATAGCTATTTATGTATCCTCTTACAGCTGTGAGAAGGGATTAATTCCCAAGGACATGGCTTAGGAGAGGACGGCTGGCGAGATCTCACATTTGAGGACAGAACTGCCTCGTAAAGAGTTTTATTAAACTTCACTCCAGGACTGCAAAACCTAAGACTGATATCAAATCAAGATTCCCTGGATCTTCACTTTTGTTCTTTTTAAGTATTGCAGTTAACTGAACAGTTGTCCAATATATTGCAAGGTCCCCAGTTTTCCAAGATCTAACAACCACTAGTGGAGTTGAGAGTGTTTCTGTATTACAAAGTGAAACTCTGTTAATTTCAGTGAAATTAGCTTAGTATAACTCACAAAGGACTTTGTTTCATGGCCACAGTGAAACTGCACAGAAGAGGTGAAGAATGATCTAACACTCAAATGACAGTAGAGGAAAATACCCACAAGATGTGTTTACAAGGGGATTTTGCTCTTTTGATTAAAAAAAAATCAGTAAATCCTGAGTGCACTTTGAACAAAATCAAGACTCCTAGTATTCATTAGTCTGTATTTTTTTAGGCTACTATTTTTCTAAATGCCGGGATGCTTTGTTGTAAGAATAATTTTATCCCTCCAGCAAGACCCAGCATAATAGCATTCATTTTGAGAAAGGAGCATTCACTTCTTACACAGCACTTCTTCAGCTGAACTGAGCAGTACCTGCAGATCAGAGTTATTGAGCACGGTATGTCACGGCAAAGGTTATGGGCTCAGAATGAGAATAAATTAATGATGAGAGATTTTTGTTTCCATCCTCACACAGAGCATCATCAGGAATCCCCTGACGTTGGAAGGAGCCACTGGCACATCAGCTCTGGGAGTGCTTTGAAGCCTGGCAGATGTTTATATATATCTTTTCCTGAACATTTCTTTAATGTCCATATTGCTATTATCTGCCATGTGAGATGCTCTAGAGTGTTATCACTGAGAAGAATAATACAGAGTATGAAAATAAGGACTCCAGGGTCTTTACTTACAGTTCTTGTCAAGTCTCTAAAGAAGTCTTAGGGGTATGTTTGGATATATCCCAGATGCAGTGCTGCTTCCCTTTTCCCAAAAGATGGGAAAACAAAATTCAATGCTCTCTTTGTTCACCAGCAAGTGGATTTCAACAAAAAATGGGAAAGTCATGGCTAAGGTACTAGACTTTATCCCTAGGTACCTACCATAATGAGGAAATGTTCCACATGGTGTGATACTTAGGCTTTCACCAAGAACATAATTAGCCCATCATGCTTACAAGCCTGTTTTATCTTGGGAATATCTGTAAAACGTATCACGGGGTGCCACATTTTTCCCATTTCAGATTTCAGAATAAGCTGCTGTAGGTTTTCAGCAGAGAGAAGTTTCCTCTAACTGGTGGCTTTGCGAATTCCACTGAAAGTCACTGAAATCCTAGGCACGATACACCCCACTCATCTGCCGGGCTAGCCCCAGAGGTAAGCTGAATTTGCCTTTTGTCTCGCAGCTGCAACATTTCTTTTAATAGGTTAGGGGTATCTGAAAGCTCAGTCTCCCTAATCCAAACCTTATTATTCACCACTTCCTTTTCCTAAGAGTGAAAGCAGTATTGAGAGCTCTGAGGTTGCTAAAGTCAGGGCCACGTGCTACTCCAAAGAGCAGGTCATTGCAATGGCAGTGGGATTTTCACAGTTGTTTCTCAGGCCAGAGCCCAATTTAAGGCAGGGCAAGTGACGGGCAAATGACACTCAGAGCATACGAGGGGCTGGTGGTGGTGTGTGCGTGGACAGTGGCTCCTGGCAGCGTAGAGGCAGTGGCAGAGATTGCATGGGGACTATAAGGTCCAACAGCAGAATGATCTTGCTCCAGTTGCAATTCCCATTAATTCAAGAGGGTGATGGGCCTTGATGCTACGGCTGCTTTTGTGAGCCCAGGGTGTAAAAGTGTAACAGTCGAGAAAGTCTAGTTTACCTCCAGAAGCTCAAATGTAGCAAGAAGGTCTCCTCCTGAAAGATTTCCACAATACACTGGGTGGTAAGAAAGTTTAGGTGGTTCATAGTTTTGATCAGCAAGTCTCACCACAGGGGCAGCCACTGTAGACCCAATATATTCTGCCTTACCCTAAACAAAGGAGAATAGAGGTGTCAAATGCATTTGAATTTCACAGCTGTCATAGGAGCCAAGATGATGCAGAGTCTAGTGTTTGTGAAAAAAACCTTCTCCTGAAGGAAAGAGCAAGGTAAAATGCAAGGCAGCTATGAAAGTGGAATAGCTGAGTACTTACTACCTCTTCAGAGCATCCAAAGTTTCTCAGCTCTATATTCAGTCAGTGAGACTGTGTCAGAGTTTGCATGGTCAGAGATAAATCTGTGTCTCCCCAGACTTAGATACAATATTTACAGTTATGTGCAAGGGAGGTGGGGGCAAGATGCTTCTGATTTCTGTAAGCCAGTCTTTGGGAGCAAGATTCACTTGGGAAAAAACAAGGCCACAGCTTTGCAAGGACATAAAGTGAGTCTGAGGGCTGTTTTCAGATGTTAAACTGCAAACCACTGTAACACTGCACTCCATTCGGCAAGGTCATCCATTTAATGCCTATTCAGTGACACAGCTTTGCTTTCACACTGGCAGTAAGACATAAGAGCCCAGGTTTTTACTAAGAAGGATTTTGAGTTTACCACTGCATCATCGTCGTACAGCTCGATGACGATCTCTGGTGGGAACTGAGCAATCTCCTTTCTGTTGCCATGAAGCACAATGCTGTTGAAGAGCAGCATCTGGTTCCAGGTGGGGGATAATGTCTGAGAAATGATCTAATGAAAGAGAGGAAATGTTTAATGAGCTATGAACTGATTTGTTGGGAGTTCAGCAGGATGTGCTGATCTGCTGGTGCCATCCTTTCCCACAGCCTGAACAATTCCTTGTCTGAGACAC
The DNA here is from genome assembly GCF_000699145.1 of Aptenodytes forsteri. Lineage (NCBI taxonomy): Eukaryota > Metazoa > Chordata > Aves > Sphenisciformes > Spheniscidae > Aptenodytes > Aptenodytes forsteri. The sequence continues at coordinate 5,949,814 of NW_008795125.1, read as the reverse complement.
CACATTTTTCAGCAGCTATTCCCAGACAGAACAATATGATTCTTTTGCCTCGAGGCCTGTATCTCCAGTTTCTCCGTTTCCCTGTTTGCCTCACAGACCCCTCACAGATATATCAATACATGACCACCAGTCTGTGTATACAAAGCTCAGTATTAAATTTAGAGGAAAGCTGTTGGTTTAGGAAAGCAGGTGCATGTCCAATGCTGTTAAAATAAAGCCTTTGCCCTAAGCCAAGGCCAGTTTTCACTTCTCAAGGGTACATTTTTTCAATCTTGTTTTTACTTCAGTGTAATGACACGTAACACTTTATGGAAAAAAAAAAAGATATTTTTATGAATCACTCATAATAAATCAATAGTTTTTAATTTGTTGTAATTTGGCTTATGTGAATGCTTATGGCATTTCGTCATAGACAATGTTTTAACTGTCTTGGCAGGAAATATATTTAACAAAGATAACATTTAAAGAGGAAAAATATGCCAACTGCAAAATGACTCATAACCTGCTATCATTTTTTCGAATAGAAATAAGGCTCTTGACTACAGTTTATTGGCACTTGGCTGACAGTGTTCTAAAAACATGCAAGTTATTGGCTGCAATATTTTATTCAGGCAGTGTATTCACTTAACACTTCCGTGCCTATAAAATCCTACTTTTCCTGGGCCAAATTCTACTGTCCTGAATCTGGTGCATCTAAGCACTAACTTCATTGGCTTCATTCATCAACTTCTATTAAAAGTTAAAATCACATTACAGGAAAAAACTAGTTCATATTCTTGAGCCAAAAGCAGCACAAACAGGCGCCTACAACTCAGAGCAGAGAAAGGTTTTTGCTTCTCGCTCCCTTTGGCACATGCTACAGAACTTGCTTCATAAGAGAAGAAGATGTCAGAGGAATTTTAGAATTAATTAAATTAAAACAGTCTTCTGTGGAGTTTTTGGGAGGAGGGGCTGGATGGGGGGTTAAATACTTTTTCTGAAGCAAGACCATATTTAGCCCAACAAATTCTGCTTGTGGCATGGGTTTCAGAACCCCTGGCCCCATTTTAACTCCAGGGTAGCTGTAGAGGGCTCAGGACTTCTGAAAGACAGTCTTCATGTTCTGTGAGGGACCATCCTCCTGCTCATTTGCCAGGGCTATACTTCAACCCTTCTTGCTGGAGCTCTGTAGAAGTTCCCCCTTCTCTCTAGAGGCTCCATCAAATGTCCACAGGAGACCATTTGCCCCCTGGAGATGCCTGAGGGAGATGTGAGACCACTCCCTATGGGCATATTTTTGCAGCATTTAAGTGGTGCAGAAAGTCTCACACCTCTGTTTTCAGCTCATTTCAACTTTGCCACTCGAAAACCACCAGTGTGCTTTGCCGAATTCCATCGCAAAGAGCCATGCTGGCTCACATGGCTACAGAAGCCATATAAAGGTCTTCACTCTCTGCTCAATTATTGCATGCATAGACTATAGGAAAAGAGAACCGCGGGGGTTCATCCTCATACCAAGCAATGACAACAGCCCAAACTTAAAACATATAGAAAAAGATGTAGAGAAAGGTAATTCACTTGCTACAAAGTCCCAGTAGCCCCAGACAATCTGACATCTGAGCTAAAATAAACTAGTACTACTGCAATTCATGTTAGAGTAGTGGGTTACACCTAAACTTTTGCCTTACTTGCAGTGGACTGTAAGGAGTTGCCCTTTTAACAGCAGGCATCTAACTTTTCCTGCTAGGTACCTCCTTGCAAAACCAAGATTTTTCCTTTTCATGGCTTAATTGGAAAAAAAAATGTGCTTTCACTTACTGAAAGAAACTTTGGAACTTACCTTCGTGGTCTGGCAGTGTGATGTGAAAGTAACTTTTGCAAAAGGATCGGAAAGTCCAGTGCTGTCGGCTGCAATGAGCCCCCTCGCCTGATACATGTGGGCTCTCAGCTGGAAGGGGTGCGGGGCTATGTCATTGCAAAGAAAACAGTAATGTCAGCTTCATGGAAATGATGCAGCACATAGGTAGGAAGGAAGATTCATCACCTGCTGTCCAACCAGGATCTGACAAGGTCTCAACACCTGAGACACTCAGAAGCTGTGTAAGACTTCTGTATTCACTTAAAATCAATGTCTGATGTAAGTCTCTACTGCCAGGTTGTTAACTGCCAGTTTTTTTCTCTCATCACTGATTTATCTACTAGGTGTTCAACACGGTAGCTTCATCAGGAGAACTGAAGGATGCTTCCTCATTATGAGGAGACAGACCCATGGGACAGGGAACAGAAATTGCAAGCAAACAGGTCCTTTCTTTCCCTGACATCTGCAAAGCGTCAGTGGCAGGACTGATGACTTGGCAATGAAACCAGCCTTTTCTGATTAAAAGATGCTAAGCCATGATCATCTTAGAACAGTTACTTTAAACAGAGGTTGTGCCACCCTCTGAATTAGAGCTTTTGGGGCCACATCTCTTAATAGCTAATATGGAGAAGAAACAGTGCCTTACTTTTATACAGCAGGCAGGCAGGTGAGGGCACCACACTGTGCCCTGAGTTGGTGTTAAATGGTAATTCAGTCTCATATCCTACAGGCAAATTCTCCATGATGCTGTGGGCATAGCTGGCAGCTCCAAGCCATAGGTAGATGTCCACCTTTGCCTGCACAGTCCAGCCCAGCGGGCGCTTGCCTGGTAACTGAAGAAAAAAATCCACCCATCACCAACAAGAGAGAGAGATGGCTGGATGCAGAGTCCTACCAAGCCACAGTAAAATAAAGGAGCATTCACTGAGCTGATATACTGATAAATGGCATTTCTCCACAGTGAGTGGCCCTGAGACTCATTTAGCACAAGGAACTTCTGTGATTCTTAGGGAAGAAATTAGTAGTTTGCTCGGCTGAAAGTCTATGTAAATGGCATACTGCCTACTATGCAGAGGTTTGTGCAGGCTACCTAATAGGTGCAAGCATATCAGTGCTAGCTGATACCCTACTTTTCCCAGACTTCAGCCCACTTTCCATTTCATGCAGTTTTGATGGTCTCCAATAGTTAGTCCCATGTATTACTAAAAATATTACTCCATTGGGCAGGTCATATTCCAATATAAAACATTACTAGTCTTGACAAACAATACTATTATTTCCTTCCTCTCCCTTCCCACTTCATCTAGCTCTGCTAAGCTCAGTATTTAGTATTATCTGTTCCTAAGGTAATTCTTGATATTGAAGTGGCTGGAGAATTAATTATGGTATTCTTTTGTTCACGCAGGCAAATAGTACTGTTCTTAACAAGTACCTATGGCAACTATCAGGAGCTTAGATATTTCTATCTGCTTTTTAGCTGTGCTTTATGGCAGTGCTCCGAGCAGCTCCCACTGAAAAAACACTACAAAGTCATTATATGAAGTTACTATTGTCCTGTGTGTTTGGACTTTTCCTCATGGCCATAGTAACAATTACACTGCATAATATTCCATTGCTAGGTACTACCGGTCACACTGCCTTTGTAGGAGCATATCCACTAAGACTTTCCTTCAAGATTAATAATCCCATAACAATATTTTGGACATATATTGCACAAACCTAGGCACATTTTAAATAGCAAGCATAAATAATTGCTGTATTACCTCTGAATACCTAAGTTTCTTTGCTATCTATCTGAGTTGCTGCGTGCTGATCTCTTACCCGTCTCGTCCTGGACTTTCATGTGCTGCATTCTGACACCTTTGCCAGCAAAGAGGCTGTACCTCTTCTATCTGTTTATGTATACAGCTATAGATAAACAATGCTATATACTTGCCTAACAAGTAGTGAGAGAATTAATTACTCATACACCAAAAGCCTGGCAATAATACAGTACTTAAAGAAAGACAAGCATAAATGTAAGAAGCAAACATTAATAGATGGCACATATAAACGTGTACACATTTTTAGTACATTACAAAGATGAGCCTGTAAAATACAATCCCTGGAAGAAATTTGAATACCGAATGCTCCCCAGGCATTACCTGTGTTTGCAGAGTGCCCCAGACTTACTTTCAGGAAATGGGTTTTAATCTTCCCACAGTCCTTGCCTCTCTGCTCTTTCGCTGGGGAATAGAGTATGTTTTTTGCTGGAACTCTTGCATATGCAACTCTCTTATTGCTGCTGAGCATCCAGATGAACACATCAGGCACCGTATTCTGTGGCTGTTAAATGACCAGGAATATTGAACTAAAACTTAATTCTTTCTATGAGCCATCACCATTATTTTTTGTTAAAACACTCTCTACCAAGAGCTGATTCCCTCCGGCTCCTGTGGAGTGGCAGATGTGCACCTGGACTAAAAGAGGCTGTCACTCCGTGCTTTGCAGTCCAAACCTCCATTCATAAGCACAGCTGAAGGTAAAGAGCTTTGTAGAGTGATTAAGGAGCACCCACTCTATAAATCATTTCAGGAGAAACTAAAACTAAAAATCTGGGTACAACTTTGTCTCAGGAAATATCTTACCCACAGACTGTGTAAGCTGAAAGTACCTACCATGGAAATACTATCAACTTCATCTATACCAGCAAACCAACAAGGACCAGGGCCAAACTCAAGCACTGGCATATGATCATCGATTCTGCTTGTGAGGATGCTCCATGACATCGCCTTGCCCTGTCCCCCTAAGCGTGGTTCAAAGCAAAGACCAGCCCTGGGCTATTCCCAGGAGGCACTGTGAGCAAGGTCACTCTGTTTTGGGAAGGAAGAGACTTTGGGTGTAGGCTGCAAACCATGCCAGGCTGTGGCACTTGCTCTCTGAGCCAGGGAATAACCATGGCCCTGTTTGTTTAGTTTGCTAGCTGTCGTGGTTTAACCTCAGTTGGCAACTGAGCACCACACAGCTGCTCGCTCACTCCCCCCACCCGGTGGGATGGGGGAGAGAATTGGAAGAGCACAAGTGAGAAAAACTCATGGGTTGAGATAAGAACAGTTTAATAATTGAAATAAAATGATAATAATAATATAATAATACACAAAGCAAGTGATGCACAGTACAATTGCTCACCACCCGCCAACCGATGCCCAGCCAGTCCCCGAGCAGCGGCCCCCCCGGCCAGCTTTCCCCAGTTGATGTACTGAGCATGACGTCCCATGGTATGGAATGTCCCTTTGGCCAGTTTGGCTGTGCCCCCTCACGGCTTCTTGTGCACCTCCAGCCTTCTCAGTCGGTAGAGCATGGGAAACTGAAAAGTCCTTGGCTAGTGTAAGCATTACCTAGCAACAACTAAAACATGGGTGCGTTATCAACTTTGTTCTCATCCTAAATCCAAAACACAGCACTGTACCAGCTACTGGGAAGGAAATTAACTCTATCCCTGCCGAAACCAGGACACTAGCACAGACAGCTCTCAGAGGGACAGCACTCCACAGTCTGGATTTTGGCCTGACCAGATATGTCCGTTCTTTTGTTATTCTCAGGCTTAATAGCATGTCTAAGCAGTGTCTGCACAGTGAAGTATAGTACAGAGACCCCAGAGCTCATACCAGTCCAAATCACTACGTCCATACAAGTGGAGACATGAATTCAGATCAGAAAGCAGTCTGTCTCCAAACCACCAGGGCACATATGGGATGACCTTATTTAAAAAAAAAAGAAAGAAAAAACTCTCCGTACCACATCCTCTCCATACCACATAGCCCAGTGTTTCCTACCCCAGTCTGTTAACAGCTCCATTTAATGCAAAACAGGATTGGGTCCAGATATCTGAAGGAGAAGTCCTTGGATAACCAGGCCAGGAGTTATTATTCACATGGGATTACGAAAATCAAAGTCAAGCCCTGGATCTTAAATTTATCTGAATTTCTGTGTGGATTACCTCATCAGCCAAGAATTGAATTTTATCTATAAAGCTCTGAGTCTCACGCATCATTTCATCCAGTGGCATCTTTTTCTGTTGCTGAACAATTCCCTTGGCATCACTGGACATTGCTTCCTGCAGTCAGGAAAGACAATATGTATTTTTTATGCATTATCAAGTAGTTTGAACTGGACAAAGAAGGAGAAAACAGTCTTTGATTCAAGTTGAAAAGAGAAGATGGAGACACTTGGTTCAAGGTAACAATTACCTTCTTTGTCACAACAGAAAGTGATCGACTCTTTGGAGCTGAATAACATAAAATGCGAATGTCCCCCATTTTCTCTTTGTTTGTATGTATACTGCATGTATGGAAGTCCCAAGAGACATGTGATTACCACCTAGAATTATTGGGCCTTGGTCCTGACAGAAGTCATGACCAAATTCTGTGCTACAAACAGTAAATAAAGCTAATAAACATTCAGATGGCCTCCACCCAGTTTGGTTTCTTCTCACCGGTTCCCTGGAGGAGGTGACAAGGTCTAAGAATATCCAATGCCAGACTTTACTAGTCTTGAAGTTCAGCCCCACCACAGTAATTAAATGCCTAACAGCAGTGTTAATTTGGTGTTTTTCCACTGAACTCACCATCATCCTATTTTAAGATGCATGGAAAAGAAAAATCAGCTCATTATTATGTCTTATTTGCATTTAAAGACAACATGTTCTGAATTATTTCAGGGTGTCTTACAACCCTTTAATAAGCACAGTGGGGTTTATTAAAAAAAATGCTCTTGGATACTATATTCATATTAATTACAAAGCATTCCAGTATGGTGAAATCAAATAGAAATTAAAATGTATACAACCAGCGTGCTTTCAGTTAACATCATTGCATCAATGCTTAAAGGAAAAACCACACATACCAGCTCTTGCTTGAACAGCATGAGTCTCTTTTTGTCCAAAGCAGTGTAGTTCAACCCTTTGGGCTTCTTTTCAGCGATGGTAATGAAGGTCCTAGGACACAAGAATAACAGGTTCTTTAAATGTGTTATTTTTTAAATGTGAGCTGCTAAAGTACATTGGAATGAAATGTGCTCTCTCTGCTGCAGTACATGAACCGGAAGACAGATGCTGAAATTCTCTAAAATAAATATTGAGCACCTATAAAATTCAAAGAGTAGAATCCAAAAACTCTTCACCACATTTCACAGAAACAGGGTTAATATCTAGAAATTAGGGTTTATATCTATTTTGAGCCAAATCATGGCATCTGACACAGAGCCCACTGGGTGATTTATCCCAGCATGTGGACTCCTTTGTTTTTATCTTAACCTCATCCTTTTTTACAGTATGTCTATCACATACTTTATTAAATCCTACTGTTGTGGTTTAACCTCAGCCAGCAACTGAGCACCA
>NW_008795125.1:5924009-5942409 GCF_000699145.1 Aptenodytes forsteri | reverse complement strand
TTTCCCCAGTTGATGTACTGAGCATGACGTCACATGGGATGGAATGTCCCTCTGGCGAGTTGGGGTCAGCTGTCCTGGCTGTGCCCCCTCCCAGCTTCTTGTGTACCCCCAGCCTTGTCAGTCAGTAGAGCATGGGAAGATGAAAAGTCCTTGACTAGTGTAAGCACTAATCAGCAACAACTAAAACATGGGTGCATTATCAACATTATTCTTATCCTAAATCCAAAACACGGCACTGTACCAGCTACTAGGAAGAAAATTAACTCTATCCCAGCCGAAACCAGGACACCTACTTATCCCATATACGTTCTATTCTTGGAATCCAGAAAGCCAAAATAATATGACAATCATTGGCAGTAGTCTACTGTCAATACTTAATATTGAAAATAACAAGAAAATACTTTCTCTGTATAAATAGAAACTGCAATTTGGGAAGGCCTTTGCTTTTATAGCAGAATAAATAAAATATATATCTCAGTATGTTTACTGTACTTTTTTTAATTATCATCAGTTTCCTTGTCTAGCCTTGAATTTGTAGCCAACATATAAAGTTGATTTTCTGATTGCTTCTAGTAAATGTGGTTACCTGCTTTGATTTATAAAATCATTCAGGGTCATCCTCATTTTCTCCTCAGATGCAATCCCTGAAACCTTGATCAAGTCCTTTACTTGCTCTAATGATTCTTCCTATGAAAAACACATGAAGAAGCCATTATGTAAAGGAGGGCACTTTATCATTCTGCCAGTGTTATAACACCATTATTCACTGTATGACTAGCAAGAATGAGGGAGGCGACTTTGTAACCTGACAGAACAGGACCTTTGATATATCACTACGCTTGAAGTGTGCCGAGAGAAGACTCTGACAGCATGATTTATTCTGACCTTTCTGTGTCTCTCCAACTACTAGTCCAAGCTACTACTGCTTGGAGCAGCTTTGTTTTCTCACTTCTTTGGTGAAGATCAGTCAGTGGGAAACATTCTCCACTAGGTAGGAGGAAAAACTGTTTGGTTCTGTTTCCAGCCCTGTTGCTTAAATTTAGCAAGTTGCTGGAGTTAACTTCTTAAACTTTAGTGGGCACCTGAATCCATATGCAAGGTCTACCGCAACACCTACTGCTATCATTGAGAAATTGAGTCTGTTCTTACAAACTAAAATAAATGGCTGGATTTCCAGCAAGGCCTGGGGGTGTTCAGGTACACTGACAAACATATCTCTCCATATATATATTCAGATGTTGAATTTTCAAATACCTGGGTTTGAAATGTTGGCCTATAAGCCACTGTCTTCGCATGATACAACCTTGCATGGGTATAACCTCAGTGTTGTTGCTCATGAGGTATATAAGGATAAATGAGGGACGAATCAGACTCTTAATCTGAGTGCCTCAAATTAAAATATTCAACATCAGAAGTCACTTTAAAAAAAATACTACTACTTTCTTGAGATTGTTGATAGTCAACTTTAAACAAGGGTAGAAAAAAACATCATTATGGGAAAACACTATGACTAGGGCATCACAGTGACTGCCCATGAGACGATATGCCATTTTGTCTCTATCAATAGGAAAACTAAAACCAAAAAGTGTCCTTTAAAGAGTCTCCAACATAAACACAGGTTAAACCATGTGGTCTGGGCAAGAAGACACCAGAGGAAGAGCCATAGGAGACAAAATTATTCTATATCTCATATTTTAATTGTTTGACTGTTCTTACAAAGAATAAAATGCTTCTGAAAAAAGACGACAGCCCTATGGCCAAAAAACCCATTGTGGACAGGAATACTTGACTAGCTGTAATAGATCAAAGCAATTTGGAAAAAAAGAAGAGAAGGGGCTGATATCAGCTACTCTTTCACAAAATGAACAGCAAGGAATGCAGTTGGGGGAAATTTTGAAGGCCTGTTTTGGGGAACGTGACCTCTCACTGCCATACTCTGCTGAATACATGAGCCTGGGAGGATGGTTGCCACTCACCAGGTGATCCGCCATTTTCTCAAGAGTGTTGGAAGAGTACAGACGAAAGGTCTGGTCGTCCCAGTAGCTCTTGACACAGATACAGGGCTTCCTCTCGTCGTACGGCAGGTACTGGTAGTTCCTGTGAAACAAAGTACAGAGCAGATCATAAAGGTGAGAGAGGAGTTCAGGGTGAGGCACGGGAAATAAAAACTGTTTGGTGCTCTCTCACAGCACAGAAACCGAGGACACAACAGGATGTGTTCACATGTGCTAACCAGTAAATACTGGGAAGAACAAACACAAACATCACTTATGCTACCTGTGAGATCCCTGAAGAGAAAAAGCTTGAAGTCTTGGATCTAATTTCAGTGCTTTCCAGGGTGGGAAAAAAGCCAGGCAAAGAGGCATGCAAAGAAGCTCTGAAATACTGTTAATGGTGAGAAGCAACAAGGGGAAAAGGAGCAAGGATTAAAATCTGATCACCTCTTCAAGAGGAATAGCTCCACACACTGCACAGCGGTAGAGGCATGGCAGAGTCTCACCATGACATTACTTTCACAAGATGCTTTTTTTCAAAAGCAATAGTTAGTGGAGATTGACATTCCTTGGCAGAAGCTGATCTGCAGGATCCTGCTTAGTAAAAGTGATACCAAACCCATAACAACTCAGTGATAAAATGCATCTGCTGCTCTCTCTTTTCTCACTTTTTATCTTAGGTCCAAGTTGCCATATTGATTCTTTTTGTAATGCTGATTTCTTTGGGTGTTCAGCTGTATGCGTGCCTTGTACTGAAAAAAATGAGAAAGATGCCAGCATAACCAGAGGCTCTGCAGACTTCAATGCACACCTGCCACAAAGCCTGATGTTTTGATTAGAGTTCTGGTAGGCACTATGTCAAAACCATGTACCTGATAAGCACGTTGTCCTCCCTTTATAGAAATACTATAGCCCTATGAAACACCATGCTCAGCCATACTGGATTTAACACTAGAGGTCTCATCATTTTCCTTACTAATGGTGGGACAGTGGAGAGCTTTTTAATGGATATGAAGCTCTATAAACTGCTTTACGTTCTTCTGGGAATGGCTCTAACCCAATGCCACCAATACGTGCTCTGTAGCTGAGAAAAGGCTGTACTGGAGAGCTATTTTCTGGTGTATACTCGTGTCGTGGTTTAACCCCAGCCAGCAACTAAGCCCCACACAGCCACTCGTTCACTCCTCCCCAGTGGGATGGGGGAGAGAATCGGAAGAGTAAAAGTGAGAAAACTCGTGGGTTGAGATAAAGACAGTTTAACAGGTAAAGCAAAAGCCGTGCATGCAAGCAAAGCAAAACAAGGAATTCATTCACCACTTCCCATGGGCAGGCAGGTGTTCAGCCATCTCCAGGAAAGCAGGGCTCCATCACACATAACGGTTACTTGGGAAGACAAATGCCATCACTCTGAATGTCCCCCCCTTCCTTCTTCTTCCCCCAGCTTTATATGCTGAGCATGATGTCATACCGTATGGGATATCCCTTTGGTCAGTTGGGGTCAGCTGTCCCAGCGGTGTCCCCTCCCAGCTTCTTGTGCACCCCCAGCCTACTCGCTGGTGGGGTGGTGTGAGAAGCAGAAAAGGCCTTGACTCTGTGTAAGCACTGCTCAGCAGTAATGAAAACTTCCCTGTGTTATCAACACTGTTTCCAGCACAAATCCAAAACATAGCCGCATACTAGCTACTATGGAGAAAATTAACTCTATCCCAGTCAAAACCAGCACAACTTGCCTTGTGACCCTTCAGTATTTCTCCACAGAAACTAATTCTCTAAATAATAAAGAATAAAACTACCAGAGTCTCCTGCTCTTCATGATTTTCAACAACTGGCAGAAAAAATGGTTGCATTTTCCATTTCCTCTCCTCTGGGAGAGGCTGTGGTATCCAAGAAAGGAGAGTACACTTGGTATGGAGAGGAGACTTGACTTCTTCCATTTCAAGGTCTCTCTATCTGAGCACAGCCAAATTTTTAGAAAGTCCTGATCATCAGCGCCTGAAATCCAGAGCCCCAATAAGCTGAGTTGCCCAAGCATGGGCATCCACCTGTGGGCCCAGAAGGGGCTGGGTCTCTCATGTTTGCTTGTAAGGATGCCTCAGATACTGTAAGTCATTTCAGATAGAACTGGGCACCTGTGTTTAATCACTAAGCCAAGCCCACAGAAACCAAATCACTTGTTGTTCTTGAGCATCCTATCCATAACTCCTGATTTCTACACATCCCTAATAGGTTTATGTGAGAATTTTTCTGTTTAAAAAGATGAAGGTCTTCTCTACAACTTCATTTTACTGCCCTATGGGATATCAAAAGAGAAACAGAATTTCCCATTCCTCAGTAACCTACAGCAAGGTGAGCATTACCCATTGAATTCGGTGCATAGCAGAGCCACACAGGTCTCAGGCAATCATTAATTTCGGTGGTTTCATATGAGGGAAAAACAATTCAACTATCTCCCAATGCCAGAACATCTTAACCTAAAATTCATAGACCTTATGAGTCTTTTCATGGGATTTACTAAGAAAATTATATAGCCATGAAATAATTCATACGGAAGACTGAGCTTTCATGTCTATTATTCCCTCTATGAGAATTTGGGGGAGCCACTTTTTCAGTGTTAGCTTATCCTTGTTATACATTTTGACATAAATGTGGGAAATTCCTGGCAATTTCACGGTGTCTGCTTTAGAAGTCTTATTGCTCTGCCTGCTCCTTTAATTAGTTAGTGGTTTTAATCTCCAAAATGGACTCTTGTTACTGTTTTCTATTGTTCATTTATGATTCTAAAATGCAGAGTTCATCTAAACTATTGGATATCCCATTAAGTACTGATTAATACTAAAAATATCCAGTCATGAGACCAGTAAGACGCCAATATGAGATGACAGTCATAAAATCATTAGTTGGTATCTGTGGCTGGCCAAACTTTTTTAGATAGCACAGGAGGGGAAAAAAAGGTGCAGCATTTTACATAAATCTGAGCAAAAGGGATCTTTAATGAGAGAAAACTTTGTTAATATTGGAGTGAGCCAAGAAGCAAATAGCAGATTTGAAGACTGATTCATTCTTTTACAACAGTTATATAAATCTAAATTCTTGTTAAGGGAAAAACTAAAAATCCCACAGTCTCTCAGGGAGGATAATAACCCAGCATGTACCCAAATCTGCAGTCCTGTTAATAAGGAGAGGCAACTATCTTTCTGTAAAAAATTGTTTTTTTCCCCTTTCTCTTTATAAGAACAATTTCTACCGTGGTATTTTCATTCTTGTTTTCTTCCACTAGCTCTTATTTAATCTGACTGAGCCATTGATTGCAAGAAAGGATAAAAGTATGTTTTAACTTTAGGGAGGTCCAGAAACCAAACAGATCCAGGTTGATTTTCCAACCTGGTCCTTATATCTGTAAACTCCTTGGCAGTGCCTGGCCTAAAGAAAGAGGTACCATCTAGTCTTGGCACTCAGCAATATCAGGGATCATTCTACCTACCAAAGCAACAAAGAATATATTTCTTTTTATTAGCATCTTTGAAATGAATTAAATCTTTACATTTCTGTTTATAAACAAGGCCATTTAGAAGAACTGTTCTGCATGTTTTCATCCATTGCTCCATTTTTTTTTTCAAGGACTATTTCCTCCTACTCCTGTTACTACTTGCTATTTAAGACTACATCTATAATTACTAGCTCTGGAAAGTGTTCTGGGAAGCTGACTTTGTCTTGACCAGATTTCAATATTTTTGATGTGTTATTCTGCTTCTGGAGCTGGTCACTGGGTGGATGTTATTTGTGATCAGATTATGGGACCCTAAACCAGAGATAACACTGAAGGAGTTGCACTTTCCTATAGCTTTCCAGTGTATAGTTGGTATAACGCAGCCACTTTAGAAACACCAGAAGTTCAAGAGCCCATGAGGCCAAGATCAGAAGATGAGTGTAAAATGGGTCAGAGCCCATTCACTTCAGTGGAGCCTAGAAAATTTACTGTTGTGAAAGATGTAATTGAGGATTCAAAAGCCTCAGTTCCACACAACCTGTTTAATGCTGCCAGGGTTTATTAATGAGTCCCGCATGATTATAAAATAGGAACCAAAGTCCTGCATGATAAGGTTTTGAAACACAGATCCTCACCTGTTCCCACCTGTGATCAGTGGCTTCTCAGGGGGTGTGGTGGATATCAGGGGTACTCCAAGGTCATGAGAAATTTCTTCCTCCCCCTCATGCAGCAGACTTTCTTCCGCTTCTCCATCACGTGTCTTCTTTTTCCCTCCAACTCCTGCTGACACCCCATCAGTAATATTTCCAAAGTTACCTAGAGAACACAGGATTACAAGTGAAGACATGACTAGCTTGGAGGTGGTAAACCTGCATGAGGTTTAAAAAAAGAGAAAGACCAGTCATACCAATGGAAGATCTTTGTCCCCTCTTGTTCATTAGCTGTTCTGGCCATTCCACAGTTTATAAAGGTCCTGACAGGGTATGTGGGTCCCAATGACTTTTCAGACTCCAGGACAGTGCTTCCTTACCTGCCCTATGTGATATATACCTAGTATACTACCCCCATCACTAAGTGATGCAATCTCTGGTTGCTGGCACCCAGGACCTTCTGCTTTTGCTAAAGAAATTCAGAAGCAAAACCAATACTTCTGTTGATATTTCTAGACCCAGGAGCCCTGATAATGCGTTTGATTTACATAGCAAATGTATGTCTTCTTTACAACATATGGATGATCATTTCAAAGTCTGATCTTAGAAGGGCTTAAGCTCATTTTCAGACAAGCAAATTTTGCATAGTAGGGTTGCAGAGTTAATAATAACAATGCTTTGAGGCCCCAGCTTCAAGCCTAATGACAGACAACTCTGCTAATGATACAGGCATCTTCTCTGATAGGATTTTGCCTTAAAGGGCAATTATCAGCACTGGGAAAGAGGTGCATCCATCAGACTGGTAATTACAGATTTTATTAGAGACAGGCAGAAAACATTCCCTGCAGGAGAAGGATGTGCTGAATCACCCCATACAACATCCTGATCTGGACTTTTGGTTCAGCCTTTCATGTAAATAATGGCCATTTGCCAAATTTGGATCCAAATTTCAGCTGCACAGGTAGCTGGTAGATGTTCAGGTCCAGAATTCAGAGCCAGATTCATCTTTAGTATTAATTCTGACAAGAATCAGTATAATTTCTTGTCCAACTATACAAATGAGCTTCTTGTCATTGTCAGCTCTGCTTCCTGCTAAGTTGCATCAGGAATCAATATCACTCATTGATTGCCCTGTTTGTCACAGACATCTCTCCCTCCACACATAGCCTTACAGTTGAGCACACTCAGGTACACAAGCACAAAGATGGAAAGTGCCAGGGTGCTACTGTGCACTTGGACTCTAAGTGGGGTTAGTACAGAGATAAGCAAACCCCTGCAAGGGAAATGAGACCAATTCAAACTTCTCTCTTAAGGGAAATTTCTTCTGCTTTGAAAATATCCACTCAATGTTCATGAAAATGTCTTCATTGTCTCTTTAGTCTGCTCCTGGCGACAATTCAGCTCCACCATGAGGAGGTCCCATATGCAGTACAGTCCTGCTTTACTCAGAAAGAGGACAGGACTTACCAGGAGGATCTTAGAGGACAAGCTGGTGCATGCATTTTGAGGCTTGGCTGTACATCACCCCCATGCCACACTCACAGACCCACATGTAGCTTAACAGAGTTGGCCAAGAGAGTCCACGTGGGTCCTCCCTGCAAAGGGTCTCCCTCACAGCCAAGGACTAATTGCAATGGGCACCACAGAATGAACTCTGCCCTGAGGTAAATTATTTGAGTTTGGTCTTCCAAGAGATTAGGAGGCTAAATACTGGGTGAGTCGCTGTATATATTGGGTGAAAGGATTTGTATTAATACAGGGCATCTGGGAGTAGAGACAGCTAGGCGTCAGTATGCCCAGCTTGACTGCTACCCAGAGAAATGATGATCAGGGTTTAATTCAAATGTGCAAGCCCTCCTCTGAAGCTGACTCCTGAGTCCTGCGACACAGCTGTCAGTAGCATGTAGCATCCCCTTGCTCCTGAGACTCCCTCTCTGCTTTGGAGAAGAGCTTAACACACTTACCAATGGAAACCTCAAAGGTTATTGGCTTGTCCCCAACCTTCCTATCAATCATTGTGGCTTCAAAAAATGTCCCAAAGAGGAGGAATTCCTCACGTTTCTCTTCATAGATCTATTGGAGAAGAGGAGGCAGAAAAATTACATTTATTTTACTTCTACTTTTTAAAGCACAGAGGAGTCTTTACAAGTGTCTAGTAGCTCTGTTACTGTTGTAGATCTATCTGTCCGAGGTGGTCAATGAGGCACAATTTGTAGGAAGAAGTAATACTTCTTCTCTGAGGAACTGATATGATTGGGAAAAGAGATAAACCTGCGTGACTTGGGTCTTGTCAATATTGCCCAGTTATATCATAACTGATTATTATTTTTTTATTACCCCGCACTTCATACTCTATCTTACCAGTAGTCGCTATTAAATGGTTTCAGTATCTTCACATACTCTTATACCATCATTCAAACTATACATCTATGGCAGTTCAAGGGCCCTTTTAGTGCAACAGCAACAAAATATCACTATCCTGATAGAAGTCATTTAGCAGTGACAGCGGTAGTTTTCCTTTGCATTGCAATAGCAAATGCTGCCATCCTAACACATCCAGGCAGGGGAGTGCTTGCCCACCTCTGCTTTCCCCTGGGATGACTTTAACCTATTACCCATGTGTTTGTACTATTAAGACTTTGACCTTGCTCAGGGGCACTCAGCTATCAGTGATGCCAGTAAGACTTAAAGATTTCTAGCATCCACATTCTATTAGATGGCAGCCCTGTGCAAAAGCCTATTGAAACCAAGCAGTCCTTTTTTTTGATCTTACTGTGCATTAAACTACAGGCCCAAAGGTGGGTCTCAGTGCACAGGGGTACAGTCCTCCGCTCTTTGCCTTCCCTGGCATCACAGCACAGAAACCAGTAACCCTGTTTTCAGCTTTTCACAGAATTTGGAAGCAGAGGAACCGAAGGGTCTTGGTGCAGCAGTACACCCTGAAAAGTGTAACGAAATTTTGTGGAGTTTTAAGGCACTATTGGAGCCCGAACATCTGCTTGTCCTTGGCACACACTCTCACTCAAGGAAGGCTAGCTAACACCTCTAGTGCTTTTGGGTCATTAACAAAACAAGCTATTAGCCACAAACCAAGACTAAGCTCAAAGGAGATAAATTTTGTGGTTTGAGTTCTCCCCAACTTTACACCCTGACTGCCACAATCTCTCCAGTGCAAACCCTACTGATTTCACAGCATGGACACCAGCATACTGAAGCCCACTAGGCAAGATCAGTACTTGCTTCTTTTGCAACAGATGAGGCAATGAGTAAAACATCAGCTGTATATGAATATTTATTTCCCTGACTTTTGCAAAGCAGAAACAGCTTTTGACACAGCCCATGATCTCTTCATTTTGAAAAACTTCTGCTACACACAGTAAAGGGTCATAGGTCTTCAGTGAAAGGATTAGCAGCATCACATATCGAAGCTAACACCACAGATTGCAGCTCCAGAGTAGCTTTAGCTTCCCTGCACCTTAATTATTTTCAGCATGAACCCAGAGCATAGGGTGCCTAATAAAGCTGAGGCTCAGAGACTACGACAAACACATCTATCTCCCATTATAAAGAAAGCAAATCGCAAATGTTTAATGTCTTCTTGCTGTTGGAATAGGTCAATAAAGTTGGGCTGTGGGGCTGGGTAATTTGCCTCTGTTGTCTCAGAGGCTCTATGAGACATTTTTTGCCTTATTTGTAATGTCTCCAGTTCCTGCTTTTCTTTTCAGAGAGGTGTAATACAATTACTGTGTCTACTGTAGCATGAAATATTGCTGAATGTCAAAAACAAAAGAATATCAAGCATCACTGTATTATGTTGTTGCCTTTTACTCATTCTGTATTTGAAACTGAGGCACAGTAGCCAGAAATAAATCCTTATTACTACTGCTAATATTTATTGATGTTACAGCAGGGTTTGTTCCTCTACCTGGAGTATTTAGCTAGCACCTAAGACAATAGTGTTTGAGCCACTCACAATAATGGATTTCTTCCATATAAAGGAAAATCTATATGGAAATAAATTTCTTCTCATGTCACCTCTATTACAGTCTTCAGAGAAGAACTGAGGGACAGAGGCAATTTACAACTATATGAGTATATAAAGCAAGACCAGGGCACTGGTTTGCACAACTGGCTTGCAATTACCCATGCCATTTCTCTGCTAACACACTCCTTGACCTGCTCCAGCTAGCACTCATGCTGGCAATGACATGGCACAGGCCAAGGAAGAGCACCCGTCAAGGCTAGGCCTCAAGACCAAAGAACAATTTCTCCTGTCCTATTTACTTGTAGAGATGGCGTCAAAACACCAAGAATCAGATCTGATAAAGGACACAAGTGCTTTAAGCACTGAGGTGGGACTCCCACTACAAAAGCCAAAATTTTGATCAGTGACATACTGAAGTGGGAAGAAAATTGGTTATAAGAATATTTTTCTTCCTATTTATTGGGTAAAAAAAAAATAGAGCTTGCATATGTACCAATGTGCTGTTGCTCTCAGACAGTGTTGTGACAGACCAGAAAAAAGCTCAAATATTGGCTCAGTACCTGAGCCCACATGCCCTGCCACAACTGCACAACCTGCTCAAAGCATCGTAGCACAGATCTTCCCATGTTGTAACTCAGTACAACAGGTGGAGCTAGGAAAGTAACAACAGTTAACACCAGTTGAGACTGAGCACATGATTTGAAGCCCCTCTCCTAAAGAGATCAGCAATCTAAAACTACATTGACAATGCAGGGTTAAAGGAGGAGAGTAAAACAGGCTAGGCTGTATCCCTCTGCACTTGCACAAATTCTGCATCAGTGATTCCCTCCTGACTTCAGTTGACAACTACCAATTTTCTCAAATGAATGCAGAAAATCAGACTTTATACTTACTGGCTGCCCCCATTGGCTCTCTATCATTTAGCAGATATTACATCATATAAGTTCCTAGTAGGAGCACATGGGTGCAGCTAGTGCAGAAGGGGCAATAGGACAGGAGACTAAGTTTTATGGAAACCGAGTCCTACTTGAGATTTTTTACGAGTTACAGGTACACACTAATGCTCCATTTGCGCTGCATAATTATGGGAAGGTCCCAAGACTATGGAGGCACGGAGAAGCTGTAGGGAGCACATGAAAGCAGTATTACATGGCCTGAACCCAAATACACCATTGGTGCCATCCTTGGAGGTTTAGGGACACATGTCAATCAATCCCTTAATATCATACTGACCTCTGAAGGCACATTGAATGGCTCGACTTCCACTTCAGTTGAGTTCATCTTATCTGAAGGAGAAACTGACTTCCGATCCTCTCCTGCTTTCTCAGTTTTGTCTTTTCCTTTGGGTGCTTTGAAGTCTTTATCTTTAGATGGCAATTTGATATCCTTGATAAAACTTGAAAACTTCGATTCATGGGCTCCTCCTGAAAGTATCTCCACAGCAATCTCAATGAATAGACGTCCCCTGAAGGAGACCCCTTCTCCAAAACCTTCATTAAGCTCCTGGTGGTCATCCATGAGGCTGTGATTCCTGGGTGAGCCATAGAGATTGATCCAGGCAGGCCCAAAAGTAGGCAAAAACCCTGGAGATAAACCGTGTTTTATGGCATTTCTATTAGGTTTTAGCATGCTCTTCTCACTGTCTGCTACAAGAAATCTTGCCTCTTGCACACCAAAAGCCAAACATGGACCCATTTCTATGCAGGTGGGGACCACTTCATGCAGAGCACTGTTTTGCAGGGCAATTCCTAGGCACCAAGAAGCCTCTGCCAATACACAGCCAGGGACTCTGCCAATATGAAGCTCTTTCTCAGAAGGTATTTGTACCACATGTGCTGGCACAGGAGGCCTATTGTATCTCTTGAAAAAAAGAGCTTGCTCCCACAGACTGAGGGCTGGGACATGGTGGGAGAGGAATGGAGGCCTTCTCACCCTGTCCAAACTGTTACCAAGGCCATGCCACTACCTACCTTAGATGATTTATCTTTTGTTTTCTGATTAAGGACTCAGATACACATTTGAATTGCCAAATTTAAGGAGTTACTGTGCCTTTGCTGAGCTGTGACAACTGAACATGTTTCACATTTAGATCACACAGTATAAATAAGTCTATACACATAGGCTCAAACATCAGTGAAAAGATGCCAGATAGTGAACTTTACCTCAAATACATGAGGACGCACTAGTCTATGGTACCTCCTTGAGCTGTGATAGCACCCAGCTGAGCCCTACCCAAATGCTTTGCTCTTACTGGGTAGATCAAAAACACAAGCCTGCTCTGCCCGTGATTTGCACTTTGTGCTTTCATTGCCAGACAGAAACTGGCACAAACTGTAAACTTACATCAGTCATCCCTAATGGACTAGAGCAGACTCATGCCATGGTCACAAAGTACCAAATTATGCACCAGCCCTATAACAAGAAAGGCAATGACAGACCACCATGCACCAAGCACAATGTCATATAACTTCAAATTAAGCAAAAGAAGGTCTTTCGGAACCAACAAATACCACAGATGTTCCCTTGAGTGCTGTGCATCTCTAAAACGGGATAAGCCAGTGCCCAGATCCTAAGCAAGTAGATTTTACAGTAAGAGCATGTTCTGGAACAGACATTTTCCCATTTACCTTTGTCACCATCTTGTTCATTTGATATTTTCTTCAAGTCAATGAAGTGGGTGGCTAAGGCCACATCATTCATGCTGCCTTCATCCCAGACCTGGATTTTGACTCTTCGGCAGAGTGGAGGGAACATTTCCTTGAAGATAATCTGTTCATGCCATACTGGATCCGCACAGTTCTTCTGCACTGTTGTTCGCCCCTGAAATGAAAGTCCAGCAAATTTAACCCCAGAGGTGTCAGACTCTGGAGAATGGCAATGAGTATAGCACAAATTGCACTTAGCAACATCTCTCTGGTCATTTTTAAAGCACAAATATCCTATCTTGAAAGTACTTCCGCTTTTCTATTAACTTGTTTATTTTCCCCTCCATATCTAATAAAAGACCACATTATAGCTAAAGAATTCTCACCTGCACACAGCCAAGCCTGGAATAAGATCTAATTCTTCATGGTCCTTATGCACAAAACATATCTGTGAAGCCAGACTTTGGCATTTCTGCTACAAACTGCACATCTTCAAATGGCTTTGAAATACCTGGGTAGTAGTTATGCAGCGCAATTTGTCTCATAAAAGATGAAATTCATTACAGCTGCCAGGCTGCATGTACCAATGGAATTACCTTAAATGAGGCAATTTATATAGTGTAAAACATGATTACTGTGGCTCGCATTCTGGGCACATGCCTGTGTGCTAGGTATGTAGGGACTGGAGCTATTCCTCCTAGCCTGAAGGAGACAACAAGACTGTATCACAGTCCATGCAGCCACAGGCTGTGGCAGGCCTTCTGCTTCCACATTTGGTGGGGAGAACCAAGTCAGGAAACCCACCAATGATACCTCTAAACCTATATTTTACACATCACCATGCAAAGTCACATCGATAGTGACCCATTCTTATGTCTTCTTCAGCCCTCTCTTAAACCTGAAGTAGCTGCATGCATTTGACCATTTTAACCCAAACTAGTTTCAGATGTAATACTTTGCAATTTGGATTCACAACAAAACATGAAATCAGCATGAAGAGCATCATTCTCATGCCTGAAACATCTGTAAAGGACTAACTGGAGTTCTCCCTAAGGCTTCCTTGCACACAGAAAACGTTGCTGGCTTAAAATAATTTCCAGTTTGATTCTTTCCTTATTTACAACAATAATCAAGACAAGCTCCCTGACACGGTATTTCATGGGTGTACCCCAGAGGAAGCAGGCCCCTGGACCTCCTCTGCACTCCTCTTCCACCAAAGTCAGAAGGTCCCTCTCAGCAGCTCCCTGCAGCACCATGTTTGATGTTGAAGGAGCTCTGGGAGCAATGAAGCCAGGCAACACTGAGACAGACTCTACTCAAATGCTTCCTCTTCTGCTACCCACAGAAAAGCTTCAAGGGTCCTGAAAAATCCAGATTGATTTGACACAGCCCTAAAATCCAGATTGAACCATCTTTACTTATTTCAGTCCTGCTTCCTTTTTTCACTCTAGGGAGTGAAAACATAGCACTTACCTAATACCACACTGGGTAATTCACTTTCTTGTAACTTGATGTTTTAGTAACAAATCTACAGACTTCTCTTTCCCCTCCTGCTGCCTGACTCTAACCTACTGCTGTGAGGCTGATATTAGATCTGCTGGCTTTAAGTGTTTCCATCACTTTTTTCCTGCATAATTTAAGAACTGAACATTTTCTTTCTCATGAAAGAAATATGTGTTTTACTTAATTTATGTAACTATAAGTTAAAGGATATCAGCATAATCACCTGCCTGTAGCACAGCTAATAGGAAAGAAGGTCTACATTTGTGATGAAGAGGATCCCAATTACCATTTGACCTGCAAACATGACCACCACATAGGGATCCACAAGGTCCTTACTGTCGCCTATGAATGCTTTGGTGACATTGGCCATGATGCTAGAGTTCATCTTTGGAAGTCCTTCTGCTTTGTAAATTCTCACATAAAATCTGGCCCATGGTCTTTCAGATGGAAAGCCTTTGGGGATCAAGAGGTTCCTAAAAGAAAACAGAAGCCATTTGCTTAAAATTGAAAACTCAGACAATGAAATGATATTTTTTTCCCAACAAAAATGTTATCTCGAGTTAGCTTGTGTCCTAAGAAGACACAAAAATGTCTATGAATTTGCTTCTGC
This sequence comes from Aptenodytes forsteri, assembly GCF_000699145.1. Lineage (NCBI taxonomy): Eukaryota > Metazoa > Chordata > Aves > Sphenisciformes > Spheniscidae > Aptenodytes > Aptenodytes forsteri. The sequence continues at coordinate 5,927,535 of NW_008795125.1, read as the reverse complement.
ATCTAAATTAAAACATTTGCTGGTTACCATGAGAAAATGATACAGCATTACTCAGCAAACATGTTTATGTGGTATAGAACCACAAAAGCACAGAACACATAGGTTAGAGGTGACCTCTGGAGGTCATCTGCTCCAACCCCCTGTTCAGAGCAGGTCCAGTTGGATTAGGTTGCTCAGGACCTTGTCCAGTAAATTCTGAATATCTCCAAGGATGGAGAATCCCACTCTCTCAGGCCCCTGTTACGTTTGATCACCTTCATGGTAAAAAAAATTCTTACTTCTGTTCTGAAATTCCCTTGTTCTAACCTGTGTCCAAAGCCTCTCATCCTTCTACTATGCACCTCTGAAAAGAGTCTGGCTCTTTTCAGGGGTGCACAGTAGGCAGTTAGGCAGTTGAAGACAGCAGTAGGATCCCCCCTTAACCTGCTCTTCTTAAAGCCTAAGAAACCAAAGCCCCAACACACACATGCTTTTCCCTGTAGACCACGTGCTCCAGCCCTCCATCATCTTGGTGGCTCTCCATGGACTTGGTCCAGTATGTCACTACTGACCAGAAACATTGCTCCTGTAAAATTTAAACTATGCTGGCAGCATACTTTACTACCTTGAACTTCTGTATTTTACAAGGAGAATGTTAATGCACTTGAGTTTATTTAAGGATAAGGAAAATATCCATGCATACACATCCGATGATAGAGGAGAAGGAATAGCTTTTCCTCATATTTTTTCTTCTTACTTCATTGCTTTTCATAAACATTTAACTGGTTTCAGATCAATAAACCTTCTGCCAGGGATAATCTGGCACTGAGCCACAGGGCATGGTCAACTCTATCAGCTGCAGAGAAGTGACCCGAACATGCCCTTCAATTTAGTTGAGAGGATTGTAAAAACTCTCTTTGAGCACATCAGAAGAGTCAGGTGTACGATGCTATCTTGCTATTAACCCTGAGTTAGCAAGGAAAGGACTGAAAGGAGAGCAGAGGATTTTTGAGGTACTTAGTAAAAAAGGAAGCAGTAAAAAAGAAAATATTGGAGTACTTTTCAATCTGCTCCTCAGTATCAGCTGTTTTCTGTGTGGCTTGTATTGTGTCACCTTTCCCAGTCACACTGATGTCACACTTCAGGTATCCCTTGACTCCTGTCCTAATGTCAGCAGGGTCTGTGAGAAGGGCCCACTTGTCACAAAACTGATGACCTGTAAGATGGACAAACTTAAACACTCAAATAAAGGATGCAAAAAATGCAAACATTTCTCCTCTCCACTCCCAGAAAAAGCACTGCAAACAACATTTGTGCTTTCAGGAGGATTGTGCTGAAGCGCACTTGTTTACCAGACACACTTGGAGGGTCCAAAATGTTGTGTGACCGAAAAGGCAAACAAGAGGATCGATCTAGAGCTCATCAGGAACAAGTTCATTTTCATCAGTGGTTACTGAGGTCAATGACTAAAGACCAGTGAAAAGTCGGGTGAGATTCAGCAGCTGAATTAAGCCTGCTGCTTTACGAGGAAAGGCCACCTATTTTGACGAGAGCTGTTTGATGATCTCAGTACTCTTTGGCAGCAAAACCCTTGCTGGGAGCTGTGGCCAGGTGTGACACTGGCAGCCAGCTGAGAAGGGAAGGAAGGAGGGTGGACAGCCATCAGAGGAAGAAGAAGCCAAAAGCAGGTTCAGCTCCATCTTTCCAGTGGTAAAATGCACAAGACAATTCACCCACAACAGCCCTTGCTGCAGCCCTGCTTGAGCAACCCTTCTTGAGTGAGGTCCTTAAACCTTATATTAAGTCCCTGGCCTGGCCATCACCTTGGGTGTGTAAAGGAGTGGGAGGGAGAGACCAGAATGTATCAGGGATATGAGCTCAAGATCAACCCTCAGACACTATCCTCCTGTGAAAGTGTGGTCAGGAAATACAGGACAGAATTCAGAGACTAACGCAGTCTGAGTATGGACGTAGACTGCTCACTTCAGTCAGGCCATTTCTGTCTACTGACTCTTGCGGGAGCCCTGAAGAGAGAGTGGCCTGAATGACTCTACACTTTTGCCATAACTGGGTGACATCTATAGCAAGTGGCCTAAATATGTTCATTCCCAAAGACTGAGAAGAGACCAGGTCCTTGAGTAATTATGGAAGAGAGAAAGATACGTGTTTTGTGGATGGTTGTAAAAACAGGCCAAAAAAGGGGTAGGTGATCTTTTCTTAGCTTCAAATTTCAGAAAGCACTGGACAGCTCTGAAGTTGGCAGGTCAAGTGGACTCATGGTCGCCTCTTTGTCATCTCCTTCTTCTCTCCCCCGTTATGGTCTGCTCCTCCTCTCATCTTGTGCTCTCCTCACTGTTCCTTCCATGCTTCATCCTGCTCTCCCTCTCTCCACCCCTCCTACCCCAACCCACGCGGCAGAGCTTTGGATGCTCTGTAACAAATGAGTGGAGTTGGGTTTTGTCGAGTAGTCAGCTGCCCACTCTGACCCCCTAAAGAAAAGCCGTCCTTGATAAGTTTTTCCCACCAATGGGCAGATTGTCAAGGTGTTTTCAGTGTTGAACTTTTTTCCAAAAATTTGGCTGGTGCTCTGGTATCCAAAACAACCCTTCCAAAAACCTTTTAAATTCATCCCTTGGCATAAACCACAAGCATCTAAGTGGAAAAGCACCACACCTCCCACTCTGACCCCCTAAAGAAAAGCCGTCCTTGATAAGTTTTTCCCACCAATGGGCAGATTGTCAAGGTGTTTTCAGTGTTGAACTTTTTTCCAAAAATTTGGCTGGTGCTCTGGTATCCAAAACAACCCTTCCAAAAACCTTTTAAATTCATCCCTTGGCATAAACCACAAGCATCTAAGTGGAAAAGCACCACACCTCCCTCTCCTTTATAAACCACAAGCATCTAAGTGGAAAAGCAGCACTCTCCTTTCCTTCCCTGCCTCACATCTCATTAACAGACAAAAAGGGCAGAAAATGCACCGCTTACCTGGCTGACCATACACCGTCCCCAGATCTACTTTAAAGGAGCCTATCAGCATACTCCCGATCAGTTTATTGTGCATAACCTGTTAGAAAAAGGCCGGTTAAAGAATGTCATTCTCTCTCTTCCCGGTCAGCATAAGAAAGAGCAATCCAAACAAAGATCACATTTGGTTCAGAGGTAATAAGCAACAACATCCAGCACCACCCAAAACTGGGTGTACAGAGCCACAACAGACACAGCAAGCATTTGAAATCTGTTTTTTACCCAATATTGTGCCAACTTAGAAACCAATACATTTGTATCCAAGTGGAATCACACAGGTTCATCCCAGGATCATATAGAGCGGGAATCAGATGGATATGTCTTCAGAGCAGATGCAGTTATATTACTTATCCTGGCAGTTTTAAATAAATCATAATGAATATAAACACATGGGGCATAACTGGTTTCACAGTAGGCTGCAGAAATCATACCACTTTCTGTGCAATAGCTGAATTGTCATAAGAACTGAGTACACCCAGAGGAGTGTCGTGGTTTAACCTCAGCCGGCAACTGAGCACCACAC
>NW_008795125.1:5923081-5923390 GCF_000699145.1 Aptenodytes forsteri | reverse complement strand
ATCAACATTATTCTCATACTAAATCCAAAACACAACACTGTACCAGCTACTAGGAAGAAAATTAACTCTCTCCCAGCTGAAACCAGGACAAAGAGAAAGAATTAAAGTCTTTCTTTGCAACATTTCAATGTGCACATAAACCAAGAGGCTCGGTTCTGATTTACCCCCCACAATATTAATGAAATCAGAGAAGTGATATAGATGTGATTCTGCCCCTCTACTCTGCTCTGCTCTGCTCTGGTGAGACCCCACCTGGAGTACTGCGTCCAGCTCTGGAGCCCTCAGCACAAGAAAGACACGGACCTGTTG
>NW_008795125.1:5920470-5922583 GCF_000699145.1 Aptenodytes forsteri | reverse complement strand
GGACTAGATGACCTTTAGAGGTCCCTTCCAACCCAAACTATTCTATGATTCTATGATTCTATGTAAATGAGATGGCAAGCAAGCCCCAGTGAGTCTATCTCCTTATCCTTCCTGACAAGTAATTAGTTTAATTTAATTTAATTTAATTCAAGTTTAATTAATAATTTTCTTTTGTCATGATTCCTGAATCTATGTACTTCTGTGTCTGGTTTTCAAATACATGCATGTGCTTCACTTTACAGACAAGGCAGAGGCTAGTGACATATTCTAAGGGAAGATTGGCTCTAGAACTGTATTTCTTAGAAAATATATCTCTCACCTGGTTTCAGAATAGCTCAAAAAGTTGAAACCCACTCCTTGGTTGTGGAAAAGTTTCTGAAAACAGGTTGAATTGTCTAGAAAACCTTAGCCAAACTGCAAAGAAAAACTAAGCCTCTGGGATTCAAGTCCACAGAAGCTAAATCTAAATGTTGGAGCCAAACAAGCAAGCATCTGAGAGCATTTTAGGAATCTGGAAGACATCATACCCTGGCTCTGGACCTACGCATCCTAGATAGGGGTAAGAGACTGCTGTGATTTTGGATTGGATTTGTCATGTGACTTCATTTTGTGTATTTTTCTTCAAGACCAGGAGAAATATATTCAAAAGTAAAGATCACTGACATCTTCATCAAGGTCTACCAGAAAATTCAGGAGGTTGCTAGTTGCAACATAACATCTTTCCCATTAAAGGCCTGGGGCCACTGTGCCTCTGTGATTTAGGGATCACACTCAGTTGTCCATACTAATTCCCCACTTCAACATGGAAGGAGTTTCTAGGGCTGAAAAATCAAGAGCGGACAAAGGAGCAGTTTTATTGTACTCGATTATTAAAGCTTATAAATTAAGCAGCCTTCATGTGGGAGAGGAGCCAGTGTGAAGCCAACACTTCGTGCACTGGTGCTGCTTTTCCTCAATTCCTGATGCTGCCAGGTCCCATCATAGCACTGGACCCTTGCTCCTATGAGGTTGGACTAGGGCACGCAGGGGTGGGGAAGAAGCCATGAAAACTGGTGGGTTTCATCCTGAAGCGAGGAAAAAATACAGCTTTGGAGGAACTACATGGAAATAGGAGCTTGCCCAAATCAACTGATCCTACACGGGATGGATTGAAGGGGAAAGAATGCTCTAGCCTTTCTGTAGCCAAAAATAAAAGGAGTTTCTTTAAGACCTAGAAACAAGAGAAGGATATGTTGTGAGTCCAAGGTGGTGTTGTCTCATTGTTCTTTGCATTTTCTCTCCACAGCATGACAGCCTGTTCAGAGAGCATTAGATGTGTAAACCTCACTTCTCTGTCCTTGAGGAGATTTGCTGTGTGAAATGTGGTGCCCCTGGGTAAACACCTCCTGTACCCACTGAAATGATGAGGGATTCAACTCCCTGTAGTGCTTTTAACTGCTGAGGAACTAACTCACTGCTTCTGTTAAATGACCTGCATATTTCCTGGTACTTTTTTTCAATCATATTTTTTCTACTGTAACAAAGCAGGTGAGCATGAAACTTATAGCAAACACCTCTTGTCTTCTCTCAGAGGGAGCATCACATCTACATCATACCTAATTAAATGTTTGTGTCTTTCCACACTTGATTGACTCTGTAGATGACTGAACAATTTTCTTCACGTTTTCTGATTGAGGACAAACATGAACACTGTCAAATTAGGGAGTATTTCAGTAGTGGAGATACAGGTCTAACGTGAAAGGGGCATCATAGTTTTACTACGGCATTACTATAAGGTTATTGGAATGCACTGAAAGATAGGTACTGACTGGTACTTTTTAGGTACTCAAGGACTTTTTTGCCTCGGTCTTCACCAGCAAGTGCTCAAGCCTCACCGCCCAAGCAGCAGAAGGCAAAGGCAGGGACTGGGAGAATGAAGAGCCACCCACTGTGGGAGAACATCAGGTTCGAGACCATCTAAGGCACCTGAAGGTGCACAAGTCCATGGGACCCGATGAGATCCATCCACGGGTCCTGAAGGAACTGGCGGATGAAGTTGCTAAGCCACTATCCATCGTATTTGAGAAGTTGTGGCAGTCCGGAGAAGTTCCCACTGACTGGAAAAGGGGAAACA
>NW_008795125.1:5918026-5919285 GCF_000699145.1 Aptenodytes forsteri | reverse complement strand
CTGATCTAGTTGAAGATGTCCCTGCCCACGGCAGGGGGATTGGACTAGATGACATTTAGAGGTCCCTTCCAACCCAAACTATTCTATGATTCTATGATTCTATGTAAATGAAGAAAGAAAATCTATTCATTAGCAGGTGCTGAGAAATGGAAAATCTCATTTTCTCCTCAAAGGCAGGGTTTGAATAGAGCTAGACTAACTACCGAACTGATGGACAATGGCACTAATCTTTTTTATTATTTTCCTTGACCTTCCATATGCAGATTCTATGATTCTATGATTCTATGTAAATGAAGAAAGAAAATCTATTCATTAGCAGGTGCTGAGAAATGGAAAATCTCATTTTCTCCTCAAAGGCAGGGTTTGAATAGAGCTAGACTAACTACCGAACTGATGGACAATGGCACTAATCTTTTTTATTATTTTCCTTGACCTTCCATATGCAGATGAGTTCATTTTCACAGATTAAGCAAATTCAGTTCATGAATGGTTGTTGGTAATGGAGGCTGCCAATCTTTGTTTCTCCTTAAGTGAGATTCATGCTAAGCAAGTGCTGCAAAACTTTCCATCCCCCAGGGTTTCCTTCACTCCCAGCACACATATTTCCTCTCTTATTTTTTACTATTCCCCTGATATATTGCATTCTCCAAAACTATGTTGCAAGGTAATGAATCTTTGTTTTCAGTAGCATACATGAGCATTGCTCTGGGCTAGTTTGTGGGTTTTCTTAAAAAAAGTAATTTTTATCTAGAAGACCTTTAATTTCTTAGTGTGGCACCTTCACCAGCTATAAATCAAATAAGTTTGCTGAGCCTGATGAAACAATGCAGATTTACACCAGGTAATGCTGGCACATCCCCAACCCCCACCCAACACACTCAGAAAGCTGTCACTCTCCCCTCCACCACTGGATATATGGAATCATTATCAAAAGAATGTGAGACCGGAAAGACTGGCCATATCTTAGGGAAAAATAACTGTATGTTCCCCGAGCAGCAGTAGCTCACAAGAGCTGATGCCTCAGTGCTGTACCATGGGGGGGCTATACACTGTGATTTAAGTCATAACAGTCAGACAATATTTACTCCCATGCAAAGATGGGCCAGTGTCAGCCTGTAGTAAACTCTGTCCTCAGGGATAAGTGAAGGTCAGATCAGCAGATACGTTATGTAGGTCTGAATTTCATATAGAATCATAGAATCATTAAGGTTGGAAGAGACCTCTAAGATCATCGAGTCCAACCATTGACCCAACACCAC
>NW_008795125.1:5908013-5915923 GCF_000699145.1 Aptenodytes forsteri | reverse complement strand
GACTGAGGCAAAGAAGGCATTGAGTACCTCAGCCTTTTCCTCATCCTCAGTGACAATGTTCCCCCCTGCATCCAATAAAGGATGGAGATTCTCCTTGGCTCTCTTCTTGTCATTAATATATTTGTAAAAACTTTTTTTGTTGTCTTTAACGACAGCGGCCAGATTGCGTTCTAGCTGGGCTTTTGCCTTTCTCATTTCCTCTCTGCATGACCTAACGAGATCCCTGTACTCTTCTTGAGTCGCCTGCCCCTTCTTCCACAAGTGGTAAACTCTCTTTTTTTTCCTGAGTCCCAGCAAAAGCTCCCCGTTCAGCCAGGCCGGTCGTCTTCCCCGCCCGTTCTTCTTATGGCGTATGGGGACAGCCTGCTCCTGCGCCTTTAAGACTTCCTTCTTGAAGATCGTCCAGCCTTCCTGGACCCCTTTGCCCTTCAGGACTGTCTCCCAAGGGACTCTCTCAACCAACGTCCTGAACAGGCCAAAGTCTGCCCTCCGGAAGTCCATGGTTGTGGTTTTGCTGGCCCAAATATATTTAGGCTGTACCTGTGATATAGTGGATTTGAACTGGAGCTTAGGATTCAGACCGTCAATTTACTACCAGCACTGAAAACCTAGGTGTCCAGCTGGCCATGTGTAAGTGAACATTTTTCATTTCTGTAGCTGGGAAAAGTCACTTTATTGGCAGCTCAGCAAAGCAGGTACACAGTGAACATCTCCAGGAGGTTTTGCACAGAAGTTTTCCTACTGCTCTTGTCCACTGCCTAGCTCTGTCAAGCACAACCAGCACAGACCCTTTCCTGGTGTACCTTTGTGAAGTTGACAAAGCACTTCAGGAAAAAAAGAACCTTCCCTGGGGCAACAACTCACTGCTCAGTTCTTTGGCCAAGTGGTGGGGCTTTTGGCAATAGAAATGCAAAAACAGCTCATGAAGGGCTCAGCTCGTGGTTTTTCTAAGTATTACAAATACAGCACTGTCCAGAGTCTCGTGGGATCTTCCTTAATTCCTTAGCAGCTTTGCTAAATGTGGTGATGAACCTCAGGAGCCTCAGGTAAGATAATTAGCATGGCTCCATAGAGTTGGCGTCCCAAACTGTAAATCATTATTTAATGCCCCAAGTCTAAGAGCATGTGTGTCTTCCATCAGGGCTGTTCTGAGATGTCACATAACTTCGCCAGGACTTTACTTGCAGTGAGCAGTGGGAGCAGCACTGAATGCTTGGAGCCCACTTCCATGCTAACAGCAACCAGCCACTGACACTCCTGGACAGCCTGAGAGCCGCTACTGAAGATAAGGTACCTGGATGTTTTAATTAGAAACAGTTGTATCTGAGGAACTGAGATTAGCCAGAAGTTTCAACTCAGTCATTTGAAACAAGTGGCAGCTTGAAAATTAGAGGGATGAAGACAATGCTGGCAAGTGTTAACCAAGATGAAGTTTCCCCTTCTACCTCGCAGATTGCCAAGCCAGCAATGAGTGTCCCTGCAAATACACACTTAATCTTCCTGTAGGGTTATGTTCCTTCAAATCATTGCCAGCTGCTTTTCCTCCTTTTCCTCTCCCCTATCCTTTCTCTTTCTTATACTTCATGCTTACTTTATAGCACTCTTGGTACCTAAAATTATTTATTTTTAATTACATTGAGAAGGATGATTTAGAGCCGAAGTGACATAAACAACAATGACCTTTACTTACTGTGCTAAGCTTTCCTAGGTACTTACAGAGATGTTGATTATTTTGTCAAACAGGAACACCTGCGGTCCAACAAAATCAAACACAAAGTACTGTGGGAAAAGAGGACAGCAGATCAGAATCATCCTTGTGCTGGTAGCCAGCGCTGTCAGCAACATGGTTTAGCTTTTTGGGTTACTACACAGAGCCCCAGTGAGACACTGGGGGTGCTGGGGAGGTGGCGGTGGGCACGGCAAAGCCCTCTCCCTGCTCTCTGGCTTGTGGCTGCCATGGCCCAGACTTGTTTGCTACCCTCCTCCTTGCATGGCTGCACAGCACTGCCCTTCACAAATGCCCATGGTGGTCACTCTGCATCAAAGGGTACTGTCAGAAGGGACAGGAGGCACAGGGAAACCCAAAGGAGCAGTTGGTTTTGGGAGTTGTTTTTGTCTCATTTGTCACCAGCTGGGAAAATTACATGTCAAGGAAAGGTTGAAACAGTCAAATGGTAGAAAAGGGAGGTTGGGGGCAGTTTAGACAAAGCTCCCAAAGGGTTCATTTAGAAAAACGCAGAGGCAGCGGTAGTAGGGCAGGATGCAGTGAGGGGGGGATCAGGATGAACAGAGCTTGAAAAGGGAAAGAACAAACAGAGCTAAACCCAAGGGTGCTGTTGCCAGTGCTTTGCAAAGCTTGAAACTTAAACAGCTCCTCAACAGACCTCCCTGCTTAGACATGCAGGTGCTACCAACTTAGTTCATCCCCATTCACGCAACCAAGTAGTGGAGGCCACCCAGAGCCACTGAAGAAAGTGCCTTTTCAAGAGAGAGCACCTACCTCATTGTAGAAAGGGGCATTCGTGCCTTCCTTTACAGTTGTTTGCTTCTTCTCGTCACCTATCTCGATGATCACCACAGGGTCGATGTTCTCACCCACCAGCTGCCTGGCCTCAATGATGGTGATGGCAATCTGTGGGGCACAAGGATGCCACGTGCACTCCTGGGCTCAGGTCCGGCCTGCCTGGGGATTTCACAGGCACGTAAGGGCCGTCACCCCCTACTCACCTGGTAGTTCTGGGATTTCATCTCCTCTCCGTGAATTCTGGTCACCAGCTTTGCCCTGTTTAAAAAACAAAACAGGTCATTAGGTGTCTCCAGGCAAGAGCTGGTACATGGACACATGTTGGAAAGACTTCTCATCACTAAGACAGCATTGTTTATGGCAGGTAGCTTTGTTGTGAACTGTTAGGCTTGATTTCACCAGCAGCCACTTAAACACCGTCAGGGATATGTGTGGTGGACAACAGGTAGTCCGAGGGCTCAGACCTGTCATCAGATGACACCTGTGTAGCGAGCCAAACCACAGTAGCTGTCCATGGGCAAGGTCCATATAGATGGAAAGCAAAATAGGTCCCTTCTCTTCCATTTGAAGCTGGCTACAAGCATTGGTCTTCTTGCATCTCTCAGGAGCTCAGAGCACATGCAAGGGCAGTTGCTGCAGCTCAGCTCTATGCCAGGCAATTTGGTAAGCACCACAGCTTGTACCAGAGTAATTCCAGCTTTCACACAGAGCAGCGCCCAGTGTGTCTCTTACCTTTTCCTATTGCTTCTCATGAAACATGAAAAGAGGTTGGGAGATTCTTATCCCGTTCACATGGAAGATTTTGGTATAATCACTCCTTGAGTACTGTGGGACTTCATACCTGGATTTTAATGACACACCACTTAGATCTCTGTCTCTCTCATATACCTGGTAATAGGGAAATGTTTTGCATCTGCACAGACCAGTGCAGCTACCTGCCATGCATGGGAATTGTTTCACTTGTTGATCCCATCAAACCTGACTTCATTCCTCCCCTGTATGAAAAAAACAACTACACAAACTCTTGACTATAGAGATTGGTGTCCCCTTTGTATCATTTTCATTAGCAGCAGAGTTGATGCTCTGTCAGCATCCATTTCAATCTCTCCCTGCACTGGGTAGCATCTGGTGACAATTTGTCTTGAGCTGATAATATTTTGCTGGCAAGTACATCTCACTCTGTCATGTGGGTGAACCGGAGTGAAGGGATCACTGCTGTCAGCAAATGGATTTTCTGTTAGCAGATGTATTGCCCTAGGGCAATGCCATTCCCAAGAAGGATGGAAAAGGTGTTTTGGGGTATGTTAGGTAAGGTATGCCAAGGAGCACCTTTTCCTCTTTGGGCTTAAGGATCCAAAAACATTGGACAGTGCATCGCTGTTCATTAGGTCTTCCTCTCCCTCTTCTTGTCTTCCTGGAGTGTCATGGTGAAGATTTGCACTTTCATCATGATCACCTGGTAAATAAAACAATCAAGAAAGTAAAACCCACCTCTGATTTCTACTAGCAAAAAGCTAACTTGGAGCAGAGCAGTGAATTCATCAGCATGAACTGAATATTTTATTTATTTGGATATCACAATTAGAGATACAGTAGTGGTTCGTATTGAGCAGCATTGATTACAGCAGCAGCTCCCCTCCTGTGCAAAATCATATACTATATAAATGGTGGCTGTAGCCTCTCTCTTCATCCCACATGCACCCACAACAGGCACATGCATACTGGTCGCATCTGACTGCCCCATCTCTCATCTGCTAGAAAGACAGTTTATTGCTGGGTTTTGCACGTATTACTTTGCAGTCTGCCATCCATGGTTTGTCATAACAGTCTGACACACTCCAGTCCCTTCCAAGCGACCAAAGCGGAGCCTAGCTTAGAAATTATTTCTCACCTTTCCTCTTTGTAGAGACGATGAACTGGAAGATCAAGGACAGAAAAGGAGTTGAAAAGCATGATTCATGGGATCTCTTGTAGAGAGTTATACTCAGATGAGACAAATTGCTTCCAGAAGTGCTTATTTTTCTTCCTGACCATAAAGACAATCTCAGCAACTAGCTCAGATGTACACATCTACATTTGACCAGAGAAACCTTTCCCACACTGCTCTGCTTTGTCCTCCTGTTCTGACAGAAGTCCTACCAGCATCTCTGCCCCTTGCCAAGCATGTCTGTGTTCAACACCTGCCTTGGGAAGGGAGCCATGTGTTTTATATGAAAGTTTAAAATAAGCAAGAAATGTTCAGTGACTCTGGACGTGAGTTATTTCTGGTCTAGAAGCTGTCAAGTGGTACCTGCAATAGTAAAGATGACTTGTCCAGCAATACCCAGGGGCTTAGGTGACCTTGTGGAGACATCCCTGCATCAAATGAAAGGAAACACATCCGAGTGCATTTTCTGCAACTGCTCTATGGCACTGTGCTCCCACTACAAAACTAGACAAAGGGTTGTAACAGTGATTCCTTGTCTCTTTGCAAAGGTATGGTCACTTGAGGGGTGCTTAGAAACTGGTGATGGTAGCAAAGGACCATGCATTGTAAAGCAAAACTCACTTGGATTTCTAATTACAACTCTCATCAGGTCTGAATGCATCTGTTTATTTTTCATCTGGCTCCCACAAGCCCGTACTCTGAGGCAAACCACCAGACAGGTACAGACAGACATGACCTTTGCTTGTGCTGCAAGGCAGCCAGGTGTGAGACAGCTCCAGCCTGGGTGCCCTACTGCCTCGTTAGTTCGGCTCTGTGCCCAAGCTGACACACCCAGCCTCTTGATGAAGGTTCCTCCACTAGCAATCTCATATACCGTATACACTCCCTGACTGCCCCTCTGGCTCTTGTCCAGCCTCCCCAGAACACAGGGAGGGTGAACTTGTCTCTGTATCCGTAGGCATAGCCTGATTTTCACCCCTTGAGGCAAAGGCATCTGTCCATAGTTTTGCATCTGTAGCACCAAGTTCCCATGACTACCCTCCATATCCTATTTACTCTAGAGCATGATGTTTGACTATGAGCTTGTAGTACTCCATGTTGTTTGCTTTGAGACTAAAGCAGATAAAACTTCCCCCCCAGCTGAGGACAGGCGTGTGTCATCATGACACCCTGCCTGGACCACTTTTTGTGAGTTCCATGTTGTTTCTATTGAGATGTAAACCGTTTGCAATGCGTCTTTCCCTTTACAGGTCCATTTTCCTGACATTTTAATATCTGAATCGATATCCTTTTTTCCCCTCAATAACCATATGTATGTTGTACATAAGTGACCAGCAGGAATTATTCTCCTGTATGGATCCAGTGACAGAAAATGCAAATGGTTCAGTGAGTGACCATGTTCCCCCACTCCACACTTCCCCGATAGATCTCCTAAGCCCAAATCCCAATCAAGATGAGACAACCAGTGATTGCTGTATCTTTGCTAGTTCAGACTCTCCAGCAACAGACACTAATGAAACAGATGAAGATGCAGCATAAGGACCCCAGTCTATCCAATGATTCAAACACAATCATTTGAAATAAACAGAGATTTGAATGCTCACATGAAAGACTGAAACAAATTACAGTATAGTATATCTTGTAGAGCATGGTATATTTTATGGAGCATAAGATAAATAAACTCTAACATATCTGTAATTAGTAAGAAATTTAATGGTCTTTAGTTTTCTCTGCTCCTAAAGCCCAAATCCCTTGCTGTAAGGACCAGAGGAGAATCTGTTTAAAAGTAGTGCCCTTTAGCTAAGTAATGCTTATGGCACGAAATACGTATTCCTGCTTCTGCCCAACAGTGTGTCGAGACACATATGGCTGGTTTATTACAACACTGTAATTCAAGGGCTGCACTAAACACATAGTAGTCCATGTTTTAAAAATTCCATGAAATTTGAGGCATAGGACTGCAAAATAAAACTACGGAAGGTGAAGACGTTGTGGCTGAACTACAGGTTTTGGTGAATGAGAGGACTGTGGTGATAGCAGAAAAATGACAGTAGTAGGATGTGCAGGGGAATGTCTCCTTAGCTTGGAAACCAATGGTGTGTTAAGGGAATGAAATAGGAGACTCCGCATGTGTTATGTACGTACCCACAAATATAAGATAAAATAAAATAAAATATTTTTATCTTTTATTATATTTTTATTATTTTATCTTTTTTATCTGCCATATATATTAGAGGAGAATTACAACTAAGTAAAACTCCCAGCTTTATCGAGCCAGCCCATCCAGCCATCAGAGCCTGCTCAGCTTGTGCTCTTATGGTTTCTAGAAGAAGCAGATCTCCTGGAGGAATTATACACCTGTAATGAATTCTATCTCTAGAGTAGAAAAAAACTTTGAAAAATGTGTCGCCTCTCTATGGTAAGAGTCAGGCTGACATTTTTGTTTTACTCTACCAGATACAGCAGCCTGAACTCACAGAATCTGAAGGTGGACTTAACAAAACAGTTAATGCAAAAAGAATGAGCTCTCTATTTACTTGGGAGTGATAAGGAGTTTACTGCCCATTTTATCAATACTAAACCCTAAGACAGAATTCAAATGAGTTCACATGAAATTAGATACAATATAATCCCCCACCTGCCCTTCCCAGTTGCAATATTGATTTATGAGGCCTTACCCAGTGCATCGTTGTTTGCAATAGTCAACCCTTTCTCGCCTTTCTTCTTCTTCTTCAGCTTCATGCCAGCAAAAAGCCTCTTTCTGAAAAAGTAAAGAAAAGTGATCAGGGCAATATCTTCAAGCCCTTTTCTGTGCTGGACTCTTAATTTAACTCAAGGACCTGTTAAGAGGGAGTTTTGATTTCCAAGCAAGATCATTATATTCTGATTTTATTTTTATTGAAAGCAAGCAAGAGAAAGCTCTGGTTTCACCTAGTTTTGTTTATTTTTAAAATTTGGCCATGTACAGGAGAACATACTGAGAAGATCCAAAACTTCTTTTCAAACCAAGACAGCAAGAAGAGGCAAAGAAGGGAAATCCAAGACAAGTTTCCAATCTACTGACTTCCCACACACGTAATTCTTATGCCTGTGACAAGACCAGAAATAAAAGCTTCTCACAAATTACAGGTTCCAGATCAAAAGCAGTTTTCCAGTGAATTAAGATAAACATAAAAGCATTTGTGTAAACTTCCTTGGTGAGGACACCCACTGTATCAGTGGCACATACACCACAGCAGCTTTTGCCATTTATTTAGTTAGTTCTCACTCCCTTCCAGCAATAAAGCCATGAACAGGACTGGAGAAGGGGTTCTTCTCAAGCTGTGTTACAGAGATGCTTCAGCCCAACAACAACCCCAGCTCCCACTGCGTGAGGCTTTTCTGCCTCCCACTTCTTAGAATCATAGAATCATAGAATCATTGAGGTTGGAAGAGACCTCTAAGATCATCCAGTCCAGC
>NW_008795125.1:5862901-5907108 GCF_000699145.1 Aptenodytes forsteri | reverse complement strand
ACCTCATACAGTTGGCCTCGGCCCATCGATCCAGCCTGTCCAGATCCCTCTGCAGAGCCTTCCTACCCTCGAGCAGATCAACACTCCCGCCCAACTTGGTGTCGTCTGCAAACTTACTGGGGGTGCACTCGATCCCCTCATCCAGATCATTGACGAAGATATTGAACAAGACCAGCCCCAAATCTGAGCCCTGGGGAACATGTCATACAGTATTTTCCCCTCAACAAAGGGTCTCCTTTTTCCTCCCATAGCCACCAGTCCCTCCTTCTTGGTTGCCAGCCAGCCTCATCCCACCAAACTCTTTGTTTGCCCTATGTCGGGGTCCGGGAGCACCGGTCCTGCAATAGGACACCGATGCTGTTCTGACATTCTGCAAGCACAGATCAAAGTATGACTACAAGACTAATAACTTTGTCTCCAGTTCACACCTGACCTACTGCTCCAACTTCTGCTCTGCCATACCCTAGAGCCAAGGCAGGAGCTAATACACTGGAGAGAAAGCAAGCTGTGGGAAGAAGATGAGACTTCTCCCCCTTGCCCCTGAGCAAGGCTCGGCACAGCATCCATTCTCAGCAACGTGGAAGAGAAACGCGATTTTCTGCATTAAAGCTGTGCCCAAAGATCCCCTTTCAACTCAAGATTTTGGAGGAGTGGGAAGCAGCTGGCTGTCCTGCAATTGCCTCCCTGAGATATTGAAGTGGGGAATTTAGCACAGCTATCCTTACACTTTGGGAAAGAACTGGCTGATTTTTGTTTATCTTCATGGTTTTCTTATCTTTTTTTCCTTTTACAAAATCTGTAGTTTTAAGCCACATGATTCATCATTCAAGAGGGGGTTGGAGAGTGGAAATCAAATCTCTGAGCACTGGAGCATGCAGTTTAATTTTTCCAGGTTTCTGAAGGTTTCTGGAGGCTTGAACCAGTGTTTAATAATGACCCTTAGAGTCTGCACATGTCTTTTTTTGCTGCCAATCAAGGTCTGGTAAAACAGTCACAATAATGCAGAGACATACACAAAAGTTCCTCCTTAATGGTAAACTGGATAGTGCTTGGAATAAGGGTGGGAGATAATGGACTCTTGGCTTTGAATGCCTGAACTAAAACAAGAAAGAAAAAATGGGAAAAGAAATCAGTAGAACCAAATCAGGCTTGAGAGGTTATTTTCATTAAATAAAAGCCTGTGGACTTATCATTTTGAATTAACCAGACCAACCTGACTCATACTCAGAAATCCAAAGTCATTGAGAACGATTCACTTGGCTTTATTTGATCGTGAAAATGTAAATCCCATTGCTGCAGATCTTACCTCCTTGCTGAAATCAATATTGTTCAGATCTCATATCATATAGTAGTGAAATATGGGGTTCCGTTTGCAGGCAATTTGGTCCTTTTCAATTTGGAATGTCAAGAAAAAACATTTCGGCATATCTGAAACATTTCATTTTGAAATGTTGAAATTACATGTTTTTATATTTTGAAAATATACTGCTTTACACCTCAGTTTGAGATCACTAAATCCCACGCAAATTTGTGAGTAGTGGTGGATTTCAACCCACCTAGAACTTCACTTTTATTAGTATCTCACTCTGTACTATTTTCCCAATTATTGGTCACATTCATTCAAGAGGAGCTTTCTGCGGGCATGATTTCATACTACAGTTTTTCCAAGGAAACAAATACACCTCATATTTCAGAGGGAGAAACAACTTATGCTGCTCGAGAATTTTGTGCTTTACTGCTCTACTGACAAACAAACCAGGTGGTGAGAATAGAAACACAAAGGATTTAGTATAATGGCAACATTTTTCAGGTTCTCTGTTGGCCACAAGCATGCAGTGATAAACAATCAGCACATTTTTTTCCCCTATCATTAGAGGACTTGTTTCCCTAAATTGCTGTAGGAATAAAAACTTACCTGGAGAAGTGCAGTCCAACTAGTCCAAACAAGCAGGCACCTACGAGCTGAGCAAACCTGATAGCAATCAATGCTCAAACATCGAAAATCACCTGCAAACTCGAGGTGCATTTAGCTATGGAGGAAAAGTTACTGCAAACTGGAAAGGGAAGCTGATAATGTTTAAAAGTTGTATTCAGAGCAAGCAAATTAAGTTTACTAGCCAGGCCCAAGAGGAATGTCGGCAATGCTGGGCACAATTGCAGAAAATGCACAACTTCATGTGCCAAAGAATGACAAAACCTGGCCAGTACAAGTGGAAATGTAGTACCAAGATAAAAAATGGCTCAAGCAAAGCAGGAGTCAGAGGGCAACTGGAGGGAATTGCCATTAATAAAGCCTGATGTGGAAATTGGGACGTCTTCATGATTTTTATGTTTACGTTACACCAACACTGCTTAAAGACAGAACTGCAGAAGGTGCCATGGAGTGACAGAAGGAGAAACAGCCAAGCTGGAGATAACTCCACAGGTGCCAACAGCAAAATCTGTCTTTGAAGCAAACCAGTCTCAGCTTTTTAGTCTGCCAGAGGTTCAGTTACAGAGAGGCATCAGGGTGCACCTGAGCTCTCCTGCACCCCTGGCCTCGCTGGTTACCTCGGTCAAGGGTAGCTGTGGCCACACAGAGAAGTGTCCCTCAAAAGCACCCGAGAAGCAGCAAGCACAAGCCACTTGCAAGGCTCACCTATGGGAAAGGAGAAGAGCACGGGGTTGTTTGCCAAAATGGCAGGGGCTCATTATACACGGGATTTGCCATAGAGAATCTTCTCTGTAAAGGTCTAAGCTAAGCAAATGAAGTTTTCAGGGAACTGAAGGTATCAATCCCTCACAACAGAGAGGCTCCATCACTTTTGTATGCAAACTGCTTGTCATCCAGTGACAGTGTATGTGCTCCAAATATCGTGCACATGGGTAACAGCTATGCTGCTTAATAAAATCATTTAGCCTTCTTAAAAATGTTCTGTGGACACTCTTTTTGTGATAGAAAGGCTGTTCTCTTGGAAAGAAAACATAAAAGCAAACTTTCTTCAAATTTCCACAGAGAATGTTTCTTTTCACCACAGCTTCAAGACATAAATTCAATCAACTGCTGAAAATTACTCCTTTCCCTCTCCCCAAGATTATGAAAATGTTCACACAAAAATGTTGCCAAGAAGGGAAAGTTTCAGGCTTCCATGCAGTTTCACCAGATTTGATTATGTCCCCAAAGTTATTCATACCCATCTGTTATCCCCAAGCCAGGCATAAAACTGTGTGTGCCACCTCTAGATAGACCCCAAAGCTGTTGTGAGGAAGTGTCTCCCATGTTCCCTACAGGACCTCCTGGCTGTCAGCAAGGCACAAACACGGCACTGCAAGAATCTGGGAAATCAGGGGAGACTTGGGGTGCAGATCCTTTCAGGGTGCAGAAAAAGTCTTTCATCTGTGACCCGTGGTGAGGTTGGAGACTGTTAGTATTGTGGGAGTACTGACAAACTTCAGTGAAGATTTAGTCCCCATATGCTACACGATACACAAATACAGGTAAGGATTTTGTTCCTTCTTGTTGCCAACAAGCTAATTTAAGATACAATAAAACAAATTCACGTCCAAAGAGAAGGTGGAAGAAAGAGTTCCTACAGGCTACCAACACGCTTACCTTGGAGGTTTCCCATTGCAAGTGCCTTGATTGGAAGCAATTAAAAATCAGCCATCTCAGCTAATCAAGAACATTAATTAGTTCAAAGAGGACTGAGTCTCCCAGCTCCTTCCACACGGGGATTGTAAAAAAATCTGGAGTAAGGGCAAACTTTTTTCTTCTGCATAGGTACAGTGACAATGTGGGTCCTAGTTTATGACTGTGATTCATTGTGGTTTTCCTGATACAAATAGTAAATAAGTGGGACACCAACCATAACACAGCATTTGACTATACTCAGACCATGTCAGATTTGCACCAGAAATCTGTAAATACAAGGGTTCATTTCCCATTATCAGTGCTACAGGTCCACTGGGTCTCTGAATTAATTTTCATACTCTCCAAAAAAGACTCACAAACTGTATTCTACTCTCATCAAGATTTATCCACGGCAACTTCCAGCATTCCAGCTTTGTTAGCTTTCCAAAAAATCCTTTCATGCCCTTTCTTTTTCATTTAAGCTGTCCTGTCACCAAAGAGGCTTCATGATCACTTCTTGCACTGCATAATGTTCTCTCAGATATCCGATAATTGCAATTTGCAGTCTAATTTAAAGGAAAGCTGGCAAAAGAAGCACTTCAGAGTTGTCAGCAAGAGACCTTACTAAATATTGAATCTCCTTGGAGTTTTTCCACATTGTTTAAACTTAGTTTTTTCTTCCAGCAAAATCCTTCCAGAAGTCCACGTGCTCAGAGAATTGATGTATGAGAACAGCTTCTTGCTGTGGGAATGGTCACATATCATCCAGAGACAAACGGGCACTTCTAGCGTAAAGGTTATCTGATTTACTCTAGACATTTACTGTAGGGTGGCAGAAGTCACTTCTCCATTGGTTATAAAGTCAGAAGAACAACCTAAGCCATCTAAACACAGGGATGTGTAGCTCGAGGAGGGACCTCCTGTCCCCTTCCACAAGGCACCCTCTTAGTGCAGTTTTCTACTTCTTGTTCAAGCAAAACCCAGTCTTGGGCTTAACCTGCATTAGACCAAGATGCTTGTTAAGGCCCATTTTTATAGCCATGAGCCTTGGGACATCCCTCCCTAGTGCTCGTGTGTGAACTGCTCATGGTGGACACAGAGGAATGAAACCAGGGAGGTGGGAGTTGGGGATCCTTGGAAACATGGAGGGCAGACACAGAAACTAACCCTGTTTTATCCAGTACGTCTCCCGAGACCATCCAGAAGTCCTCACGGGGACAGGGTGAGTGAGCTGCCAGTATGCTTCTGGCAGCAGAAAATCCTTATTGGAGCAGCTGCCCTGCTTTTTCCCCCAAAGTCTCTTCCTCCCTGGAAGCAGCAGTCTCAGCAAAGTTTTTGGCACCATCGAAATGATTTAGTTCAGGGATGATCAAAGGTTTGTGCAGCTCAGATCTGAGCCAGCTCCAGTGCCTAAGAATTGTAAAGCTATGGGTACAATGACTGCCTTGACTGAGAAAGTGTTAGAAACTGAAGAAAGAGGAAAAACAGCCTTCAGCCTTCTTGCACATGAATGTAAAATTTGTTAGGTGGGTTGGTATCTTTGCATTTTGTTATCTGCATTTTGTAATGTGGTTTGTATTTTTTGCAGCTCCTTAAAATTCTTCCTCTTTCAACAAAAATTAATTTTCCAAAGAGTTTTGCCGTAGATCAACCAGTATTGCACCAGGTGAATAATTATCTCCACACATTCTAATTTTCATCAAATAAACACAAGCAAAAAGAACCTAATTCTCTACATGATAAAAATGTTTTCTCTTTCCTTTTTAAATGCAAAAACATAAGAAAGACTCTTGGCTCATTTTATCACTTCCACAATATGTACTAGTCAAGGAAATTGAAAGGACAAGTAAATTATCTCATAATTTAAACTACTTATCTCAAAGCGTAACATAATTACAATACAAAGATGGAGCTTCAAAATAAAAAGCCTAATCAATGTAAAACTATAATGCGAGCATAATTGGTTAATTCAGAAATATTTTTTATTAAGCTAATATGTCATTTGTGATAATAAATGAAGTCCCAGGGAAGAAATTTATTGCATTACATTTAATTGTCAAAGAGGGCTGAATAAAGTATCTTCTGTGTACTTGGTCATATGGAAAACAAGAAACACCTTAATGAATGTTTAATGATGTACTCATTTCATGCAGTCTTTTCTCAGGATTACAGAAGTTAAGGGAAGATTTTTTCTGTTTATTTATTTATCGCCTTTGCTAGTGCAGAGCTGCTTCGTACAGTATATTGTCAGATACTTTATCCTGATTCAGTAATAAGACTTCCTTTATCCCCAAATCCATTATTTCTGCTGTGGTTCTTTCACAGCCCGGAGCTCTCACTAGCTGTCTTAACTTGTTTCCATTTTTCCTGATTTCCCACTGGTTCTGCTGTTTTGACAGGTCTAAGGATTTGCAATGGAAAAGCTTCAGCTCCTCAAGAAGGTGAATACACAATCCTGTATGACAAGCTGCTATTTAAAAACCAGCTGTGGCACACACACAGGTATCAGTTTTGAAGCTTGGGGTTTTTCACATCTATGTGACACTATGACATTATATGTCTTGTCTCAACTATTAATATCTCATCAGCAATAGGAAAACAAAATTGCAAGGTGATAATATGGTGGTCAATGTTAGTTATACACTAAACACGTATGCTCAATAATAAACTCTAAATTAGTTATTACAAGTCAGGAAAAAAATTCTGCTGTCTTTGTGGATAATACTCTATAAAACTTCACTTTATTGCACTGCAGTAGTCAAAAACTGAAATCAACCATTAGGAAGTGTAAGAAATGAGATAAAATTATGATAGGGAACATCATATCCCACTAAATTACTGCCATTTGGCTACTGCTTTCTGCTCCAATTGGCTCCTCTTTAAAAGAGCACAAAACTCAGCAATGTGCAGAAAACACTGCTAAGTGTGATCAGAGGAGGGTAATGGCTCCTGGCAAAGTCTATTCAGCCTGGAAAAGAGATGATAGACTGTGTTTTTAAGGCGGTGCACTGAGGCAAAAATAATCAAGTATGCCTGAGAAGTGCTGAACTCAGAACTGGCAAACAAACTCAAGGAGATGATCCCGGAGTCATCACTGATGGTCTCTGAAGTCAGCAGCTCAGTGTGCAGCATTGGTCAAAAAAGCCAACACAGTGCTAGGTGTCATCAGGATGGATATTGGGAAGAAGCCAGTGGGTGTCATTTTGCCTCTAAAGCATTGGCGAACCCACACGGGATCGTAAGACAGGATCACAGAATAATTCAGGTTGACATCTCAAATACTCTGTGCAGCTCTGGTCTCTGCATCTCAAGAAAGATAACGGGGCTAGAGGAGGCACAGAAAAGGGTGGGAGAAGCCACCCGATGAGAGGCTGAAACAGCCTGGACTCTTCATCCGGAGAAGGGATGACTAAGTGGGAATAGGATCAAAGTTTATAAATGTAAGCTCGTGAATAAGGTGAAAGCAGAGCTGCTTGTTACTCAGCAAAACCCACAATACTAGAATGAGAATGCACTTGATGAAACAGGTCTAAAAATACTAAAAGGACCAGACAGGGATGTATCCATTAACACTCATAAAAGTGTTCTGGATGCTGGGGGGAATGGACCACAGAAAGTGTCCAGGCTTACATGCTCTCCCTGAATATCACCTTCTTTTGTCACTGTTGAAGACAGAGCACCTTGCCAGACGGATACTGGATCTGATCTCATAGGATATTTCTCATGTTCTGATGGTTCCCTGATCATAAATATCAGATCTGTGTGTGGCTGGGTCACCTGGCAGTCATGCTGGATTTGAATCAGGTATGGGTTCATTATCACATTTCTGTCAGAATGATCAAAGCACACAACACAAGCTTTTGCCAGAATTATACCTAATCCAGCATAAAGCCTGATAGTGAAAAAACTAACCCGTTCTTGGAACACACTTGAACAGGAAGGTGAGTTCATCCCCAAGTAGCACGGCCTCGTGTGATCACCATGTTCTTGAGAGGTACCTGGATTTACCGTACTGTCTAACTGCAGCTGAAGTGGTGTTTGGAAATGAGCTATAAAATAATGAGTGACATGGAGAGATGAATAGAGGAGTTTCTCAGTTTCAGTCCCCAGACCACAAAACAGGAGCACTCAATGACATTATCAGGCCACAAGTTTAAAACAAATGAGCAGAAGTGTTCTTCAGTGGGACACATAAATCATAAGACACGTTGCAAGGAAGGTTGCTGAGACCAAAGATTTCAAAGCGATTTCTGGTAAATTTATGGAGTTTGTGGCCAGGGGGTCTGATATCCATCCAGCTCATAAACTTCCTAACTGCAAGAAACTGCTAAGGGCAGGATCACTTGCTCATACCTGTTTCACAGACTCTTTTTCCAAGTATCCACCCTTGGTCCCTCTTGGGAGGCAGAAACTGGGGTGAAGGAGACCCTATGGTTTGACCCAGTTGCTTCCATGTTTTTAGCATTCTAATTAAAAAATATTATTTCCCTAGAGCTGTTATATGCAGAAAGACTAAAAGATGATCTGGAAGAAGAAATACCAGGTATATTCAAACACACTCTGAACAACCTATAATTTGAACTTCTGAATTGTGCACAGTTCTGCCACAAATGATCTTAAACTCCAAAGCTCTGAGAAGGCTTCAGAGACAGCAGCGCCAGAGCACGGGACTTCTGCAAACACTGGCCGTTTACCCAGGCACATACAGCCTTGGTTCTTTCATATCCTGTCCCTTCTGCAGAAAAGCAATGACTTTTTATTGACACATTTAGCATCCTTATACATCATGAGTCATGACAGCAAAGAAGCCACATCCTGAACAGGTGCAAATTAGTGGTCATATTCAGTGACTTTACTTATGTTAGTGCACAAGATCTACTAAATACTTACATATGCCCACAAAATAAAGAATACAGTTATTACACACAGGGGGTTCTTTTCTCCTGTTCCTGCACCTCTTAGAGTCCTTTCCTCCCTCAGGAGGAGGAAAAAGTTCCACAGGGAGCTTGAGCCATCACCTGCTGGTCTCAGAAAATCTTCCCTTGACTTTGTGCAGGTAGAAATGATTAAAGAAAGCACAAGACAGCATGGAATAGATAAATACCAGCAATAATAATCATGTCTGCCAGGAGCAGTTAAATAAGCATTAAAGGACTTGTTTATTTTCTTTCTTTTCCTTCAAGAAGACACCTCTAAATATAATTAGCTGAATTTAACTCAAACCTTGGAAGAATTCCCTGAGGGTATTAGACATACCTGTGGGCCTGAGGTGCCACTGCTGAGGGCTCCATCCTGCTGTTTTTCTTCCAATCCCTACCTTTTACATATGAGCTCTCCAAGCGCATATTTGCATTTAAGACTGCATTTAATTTTGCTACTTTCTGGTAGCAAATGTGGTGCCTGGTTAGTCAACTTGGTAAGCACTGAACAAGAACAAAGACTTAACCCTGTGCAAACATTAGCTCCTCTTGCTCTGCAAAGACCTACGGGAGCAAGCCAGCGAGCCACACGCTTCTCTTGAGCAAGAGCTTCAAGCTAAAAGGACATTGAGATTTTCACACCACCAAGACACCTTGAAAAGCTTTAGACTTCAGACAGACTGAGCAACCACTCTCTGAAAAAATAGACCTATTTTAAGTATTCATGTATTTATGCCCAGTTATTATTTAATAAGAACATCATTCCTTTTTCTCTATTTTCTCACCTTTTCCACCCATAACTTGCCTGACTTCTCCTATTGCAGCCCAACGTACAGGGCTCTGGATTGTGGTTCCCCCTTCTACGCCTCCCATCTCCCCAGTTAAGAGGCTTAATATGTGTTATTTTTAGTTAGTAAACTTTCACATTATTCACAACTCTTGCCTCCAGTCTTGTATGTACAGCTACTTCCTTGACATTTCCTCTTGGACGGACTCCAGTCCTTGCTGAGAACAGGTTACAGAGGCAGAAGACCTCTTTTGTTCTGTACTTCCCATAAGACCATTTTCACACTGTTCGTAACCTTGTCTGATGGGAACTGACCTATAGAGAGGATAGTCTATTACCATGAGTCTGAATGTCTCTTTAAGGACATCTTTGGAATTATGTATTTGAACCCCAGCAGAGTGCGGGGATTCATTCTTCCCAAGATACATAATTAAGTTCCCTGCTGTGATGAAGTACCCATGGCATGTGAAGCATCAGTAGTTTTACCGGTGTAAGAAATGCAGCAGAGAAATGAAACAACGTTAGGCAGCTTAACCCAAGTGATCAGCCAGGTTCAAAATTCTGCATCCTTTCATTTCTTTTGGGTGACAGCTGCGTCTGCAGGTCAGGCTTATTTGCTCTGCCTCGGTTCAACAAGGTACAAGCTGCCAGCCTATCGATCCAGAAGCTGCCCTGCCCTTGACTGGCACCAATCATACTCTTGTTTGACTTGAGTGGTCGGGCAAAGCTCTGCTAGGAGGAGAAATGGTAATTAAATCAGATATCTCATACAATCCTATATCTTTAAAAAGCCTGTGCAAAATCCCTATTTCTCCAGTGGAGCAGAAAATGAACTGTTTTTTTTTTCATTCACCCTTCTGAAGTCCGCAGTTAGCCCCAAATTCTTATTTTGGCTTTTTATGGGGGTGCTTTTCTTCAATTTCTTATCTTACTTTCTCTCATCTTCCTTCTGTTTCTACCACAAACAAGCCGCCATATAAAATAATAACAATAACAGAAACCACCAGCAGCACATGCCTTAGGTTTGGATGATGATGTTCCTATGCCCCAGGCAGTTACTGTTGCTTTAGCTTTCTAATTTCCTAAAAGACTTAATAACTTTTTCAGTGAAAAGCATGAGCTACACTAAGGAAGGATATAGCAGCATGCATAATAGTGTACAATAGCACATCTAGTCCAGGCAGACTTGGCTGACAGCAGAACAGTGTGGTCTCTGGGACATGCCATACAACACTGCCACTTCAAAGCACACTCACCAAAGCACTGTTTCCAGATGAAACCCTAAACACCGTGAGCAGCGCATGAGCCCTCTCAGTGGAGGGTTGTTCACAGCCTGGTAACATCCAAAAAAAAAATTCAACCGCATCTCTCTTGCAGGGCTGAATTCAGAAATGATTCATTACCAATACAGAATGGTTTCACTACCTTACCCTAAAATTTGCAACTGAATAAGCTGAATTGGCAGCTCTGCAGGAAAAAGGCTGTCAGGGAGAGACAGTCCTCGGCAACCTGAGTGCCAGTGGCTGATCAGTTTTGCTCACCAGCATCCTGGCAGGCAACCAAACTCTCCTTACAAAGGCTGAAAGCCTCCCTGCCAGGCTGCGAGGCACCTACAGCATCTGGATCCCAAACAGCTTCTTTCCTAAGTACACAAAACTTTCCATAAGACCTGAAACAAGTCAGCAAGCATCCCTTTTCCTGAGCTGGAAACAGTGGCTCTATACTGAGCACACAATTAGTACCTGAGTAGCAAAAGCTGCTGCTCTGTCCTAATCAGGACTTTTTTAATTTTTCTTTTCTTTTTTCTTTTTCTTATTTTTTCTTTTTTTTCTTTTTTTTTTTTTTGTATTTTAACAAAAAGGCCTTACCCTAAAATTTGCAACTGAATAAGCTGAATTGGCAGCTCTGCAGGAAAAAGGCTGTCAGGGAGAGACAGTCCTCGGCAACCTGAGTGCCAGTGGCTGATCAGTTTTGCTCACCAGCATCCTGGCAGGCAACCAAACTCTCCTTACAAAGGCTGAAAGCCTCCCTGCCAGGCTGCGAGGCACCTACAGCATCTGGATCCCAAACAGCTTCTTTCCTAAGTACACAAAACTTTCCATAAGACCTGAAACAAGTCAGCAAGCATCCCTTTTCCTGAGCTGGAAACAGTGGCTCTATACTGAGCACACAATTAGTACCTGAGTAGCAAAAGCTGCTGCTCTGTCCTAATCAGGACTTTTTTAATTTTTCTTTTCTTTTTTCTTTTTCTTATTTTTTCTTTTTTTTCTTTTTTTTTTTTTGAGATGGTAACAAAAACAGCTCTTGATTAAAAGGTCTAAAGAGGAGACACTTTGTACGGAAGAAGGAAAAAGTAAAGAATATGTGTGTCTGTTTCATTTTGTATAGGAAATGTTCTCAGACTTACAGACTTTAAGTCAAGGTTCAATGTGCAAAGAGGTGTAAATCAGCCCCCAGGCTACATGGGATGCTTGCCTTGAGCTGTCTACAGGGCTTTTCTAAGAGGAGGCTTAGTGCTGAAAGACATGGATGTAAACGTGTACACTGCTCCTCAGTCCGTGTGCTTCCAGACTGGCAAGAGTTGGCGTGGAGAAGTCCCACTGACTGTTTTATAACTAAGTGCAGTAACAGCAAGGAAAGGCTGCGAGGTTGGCATCTCCTGTTCTCATTGCTGGGAAGGACCATGTTGCTATGCTTCTAGCTGCAACTTCTGCTCATGTTTCCCAAAGTTTACATTTCCAGAGCTGTGGTGCAACAAGTAGGGCAGAAGCAGACTCCATATATGTGTCTATGTAGACACTAAAATCAATCCATGTTTGCAGAGCACCTGGTACAATGGAGAGTCTTGTCCTAGGAACTGCCCTTTCCTTTTATTATTAATCACTAAAAAAGTGATGGCTGCTCTACAGAAGATACGTGCTCTATTATTGAAATCAGGCCATGTGATGTTTCCTACCTGTACGACATTTATACTGATAATTCCTTTCCCCTCACCCTTTGCCTGTCTTCGCTAGTAAAACTAAAAGCTCTTCGGGACAGAGACTGACTGTCTCTGTGCACATACCCTGGCCCAAACACAGTGGGGTCCTGGCCTCTACCTGCCATCGCCTCAAGGGCAGTGAAAAACGTCACCAGAATAATTCTGGCTATTGCTGTGGCACACAGTAAATGCCCCCTGCGGGGCATGGTGTCCAGGGTAACAGGCTTCAGGGAGGTGGTAGCCAAAACTGAAGCTGTCTTCAGCAGGTGGTTAACAGCATCATACTGAAATTATATAAAACAAAGCGAGCTGGTTCTAGCTGTGGTGTTAACACAGGAAAGTGGCAGCAAACAGCGCCGCGGGCACCCTGCCTTCACCAACCGTCCATCACAGATCACAAAACACATCACAAATCGCTGCCTGGGGGCTATATTTCCCTGAGCCTTGCCTCTTTTCTCCTCTCCCCCAGTAAATCCATCCCCAGTAATATTTGTTGAACTCATTTTTTCTGCTGTGCTCAGAGGCCGACTGTGCTTTGCATCTCCCATTGCTGTCCAGCAGAAACACCCTGCGTGCTTGGCTGTGAGCATCAACCTGCCGGCCACAGCACCAATGTGTTCGTGCCTGCTGTGCAAGGTGGCACAG
Organism: Aptenodytes forsteri; assembly: GCF_000699145.1. Taxonomy (NCBI): domain Eukaryota; kingdom Metazoa; phylum Chordata; class Aves; order Sphenisciformes; family Spheniscidae; genus Aptenodytes; species Aptenodytes forsteri. The sequence goes on along the minus strand of NW_008795125.1, from coordinate 5,894,167 downwards.
GGCAGTAATTCCTCTGCCCGATGAACTGCTCGGTGCCACAGGAACAGCTGAACAGAAAGTGCTAGGGTTTTCATTTTATGAATCTGAGGCCAAACAGAAAACTCCCTTGTATTTATAAAGGGGGTGTTTCTCTGAGCTGCCTGATAAACCAAGGTGGGGGCTGTGCCCAGCACCAACTCATAGGTGTGTAAAGGAACAGAAAACTTACATAAGGGGAGGTTTTCAATAGTCAATATGTTAAAAAAATGACTCAGCCCCTCTTCTCTCATAAAAAAGCAGATCAGTTCTGGCTAAGTAAGCCATGTCTCCAGTGGAAGGGAAGGGATGAGAAGAAAGTCAAGATATTGAGTCTATTTCCAGGTTCACTCCTCCCGCATCTATAAAGTTATGTAGCTTTGGGTGGCCTGTTCAGTTAATGGATTTAAAAAATTTACCTGTCCCACGGGAAGAGCATCAGGAGGCTTCAGTGTTGTTTGAGAAGTGCTCTGATCAAAACCACAGTATTTATAGAGATAGGCCGGTGCATCTAAGGAAAGACTCCCTTGAACAAAATGGTTCCTCACAACTACTATAGGCACTTAGCGATCCACATGTTTTGTTTTGGGTTTCTCTAATGGGTGCAGAATATTGTTCTCAATCACCTTTGAAAGCCTGAAGGACCCGGTGCCTTTTCCTCCTTGGGATCTGGACTGAGCCAAATGGTCACAAACTGGGCATGCTGCTGCCAAATGTAAGCAACTACAAACAGGAGTTAATTCTTGTTGTTGTATGTCAGAGAACCTGAATCACAAATCATCTGCTGCTGGGGAGTCCTCAAAGCGTTGGAACAAGATTATTTGAGAAAAAGAGATACTTGGTTAGAAAAACTGAGAAGCTTAAATAGGCCACCTCCTCAGCAATAAATTGGCATGTTATCTCAGTGACTGGGTGGCCCTAGAAATGGAATTACTGTAATTTTTGAGGGAGGAATCCATGTGTTAAAAACAAGGCAGAGGCATCCAGCTAATGATCCAGCTGAAAATAAGTAGACATTTGATGGAGCCTAGTATAAAAAGCAGGATTTTTGTAACTGATGCTGCAAGTTGATCATGGGCCAAGAGAAATGCAGATATGGAAGCATCCGTAGGACCATAGCAGGAGCATTTTCCCGATGCTTCCTGCAGCTTTGGTGAGCATGTTGCAGGCTGGTCAGCCAGGGATGGAAAGCCAGAACCTGCTGACTGCGGCAAGTCCTGGCTGGTGCGGGGCAACGCTGTCAGGCTACCCTCAGTGAGTGCATTTCTTACTGAATATTGAAGTGATGGATGCTTTGATGTAAAGGAAAAGATTTCAAATTTGAAAAAGAAAATAAATGCTTTGTGGAAGTGAAGTATTATATTCAGTGCCCTACCCAGGGGGACCTTGGCTTTGTGATATCATCTCTAACTCGATCTTTTTGCACTTGCTTTACTAGAAATTTTTATCTTAGGAAGAGAAAAACATACTGAAGTACAGAGGGGGTTGTACTCGGGAGCCCTGAATTGTAATCCCAACTTTGCCTCAAGGCAGCCAAGCAGCTGCTGGCAGGTCTCTGCAACCCTGCTTCCCCTCCCTCCTACCTGCTTGTACGGCGAGTGCTGCAGTGTGGCTCAGGCAGCACAAAGTGGCTCAGACCCCTGCTAATGCCTTTGGTTCTACTTTTGCGATGTCATAAAAACCTACTGTATCTATAGAAGCAATGAAGCATCAATGACAGGCTTGGGTCTGTGCTGGTCTGCAAAAGAAATGCACTCAGCCAGCAAGGCAGAGAGAAGCCTCATTGCCAGGTCAGCCAGGAGGGGTCTCTTATCAGCCTATAATCAGTGCTGATACCTCACTTAGTGCCCTGTGGGTGTAAAAACAAGCCTGGGTCTCCGTCCTGGACAGGAACCGTTCCTGACCAAGTTTTGTTCCCGTGAAGTCAGGCAGACAAGTATCCCTTACTGAGCCATTTCTTGCAGACAGTGGTTCAACCCTTCACAGGCAGTGCCGGGTCTCAGCATTCAAGCCTGTGTTTTGCAGCTCAGCTGAGCATCCTACTTCTCCCTGAGGGACTTGTTATTTTACACTACTCCCAACATACTTAATCTTCAACTTTCCAAAGACTGTTGGCAAGATTTGTTAGCAAATTACTGTGGAGCTAGAAGAGGAGAGGAATAATAAGTCCCATCTGGGTGGACTTAGTGCACAATAATATGTAAAGTTTGGACATGGTTGTAGGATCAGTCCCAAGTCAGAAGTTAGTCTCTTGTCAAGGTATGAATTAAGCCACAGTGTTTAACTCCTCTCCTTCCCTTCCCCATACACACGTTCCCAGTCATCGAAGGCTGCCTGGACTGTGGATATAAAACATCCTTAGGGCTGCCCTATTTTGTACCAAACCCTGTTGGTCCCAAAGGCAGAGCCGTGAGCTCTCCCGCGCTTTGATGGGGAAACGAGGCTCTGCCTTCTGCTCAATACAGCTATTAGGACTCATGGCCCAAAACTACAGCCCACCAATACAACCCCCAAACTGCTGGCTGGTTCATCACTCTCCAGTGATGATGTAAAATATTCTGTGAATGCCAATTAAGCAGTGACATTTGCAAAGATGCTTCTGTTTTATCAGCCCGTTTTTTGCACTGGAACGTAATAGTTGGCTGTTCAGCAGGGAAGTATTAATCCCAAATGAATCCTTTCTGGCATAGGAACAAAACCAGACTGTTTGCTGCGGGAAGTGCTCAGCATCTGAGCTCATCACATACACGGTGAGATTCTCTACCAAGTAGACATGAAGTTTAAACACTGTTCAGGAGGCCAAGCAGGTTGGTTTCCATAAACAAAAAGGTGTCTGAGCACAAAGCAGCTCAGAAGACACTCCACCTGGCAGAGCGCCTTTTTTTTATTCTAGCCTCAGAAAGATTGTAGCTTACCTTACCAAGACAAGTACACAGGTCCAGGCAGCAAGAGACTGTTGGGCACACACAAGGACCCTGAAGGGCAGATGTGGAGGATAAGGGATGTAGGTTGCTCTCCCAGAGTTTTACCAAAAGTTACTGCCAATTCTTGAGCACATAATATAGTTCTCTATTTACAGCTGCCTATGTATGAGATTAAAGTAATGATTTTTCCATTGCCCATGTGCTGACAACACTTTTTCACTTCCCATGTCCCTGTGATCCTACATCAGCAACATTGGATCTCTTTCCTTTTTAAATCTATCCTTCCATCATAAATCTGTTCTTATTGTGCCTACTTCAGTCCCAGTCTGAATAAGTAACACAGTCGTTGACCAATGTAAAAGATGCTCCTAGATGAAGAGGCTAGTAGCAGGTGTTTCCGACATTTCTTGAAACAGGCTGAATATCCCACTTCTCTTAAAGTGCTAAGAATTCATTTGTTTCTGGCTCAGTGGGGCTGTGAAATGCTAGAGTTTAACAGTCATATGTTCCAGAATAACCTCCTGTTCTGAAAAACTTTCAAATTAATCTTCAGTATGATTTTAGAGGATTAACTTCATAACAGACTTATATCTTTTGAAAGCCAGAAGAGCAGATGCTGCCTTCAGCCTTTCTATAGATATCAAGTTTAAACTGAGCATTTTATGAAATATCTGGTACAGTAATTGTGTCCAAGTTCAGACAGCAATCATTGCAGGGTGATTTGATTTTCACTCTGGATAGCCTGTACCCTTCCAGGCCAAATAAACTCCTTCCTTCTCTGGTCCTGAACTAGTCCTGAGAGAGAGAAAAAAATAATATCACCTTGAACAATTATTTGTGGAGCATTAGGTTATTGCCTAAGCCAAATCCCAGGGAGCTTCCGAAGTCTACAAGCAGGACATGGGGCTGCTGCCACTCAGCACCAAGTGACCCACCGGAGGTGCTGATCAGGGAGACAGCAATGGCCAGCCACACGTACACGTGCTTCATGCTGATGCTGCCAAATGCCTTTAAACTGGACTGGAAATCGGTCTCCACTGGTGCTGCAGCAATTCAGTTTCCATTTGCTACCAGAAAATCCAAACTTGTAAAAAGAAAGTGTGCAACCAGCCCAGACTTTCCGCAAGATCACACTTTCATTCAAAGCCAGCTATATCTTGCAGATGAGAGGGCCTGAAAGTTTCCCAGATAAACATCTCCCTCCATTTTTATCGTAGCCATCAATATAACATCATTTATCAATATTGCTCCTTTACTTTACTGGTGTTGGAGGAAAGCTGTTCAAACAAAGGCTGTATAAAATGACTAGAGTACTACTAGTGCCTAAAATAAACATCCTTATGTCTCAATATTTGCTTCCCATCAATGTCCCTGAGAGCATTCTGCCTTCACAGGGTGCAACTCAAAGGAGTTTGCTGTTCTGGGGTATGAGTCACACTTTGTCAACAATAAGCACATTTGGTTGAACCAAGCACTGCAGGTTACTGCAGTATTTCTCGAGGTGTTTGGAAGCAGCCAAGCTCCAGCAATTGCCACAAGCATTGTTAGTACCAGAGATGGAAATGGCTTGTGAAAAATAGCTGTCTGCGTAGTCTGGCAAGGAGCCTGTCTCCAAACAAAAATTTGGGATGACCCTTCTTGCAAAGGATCAGGTCTGCAACCCTTGGGCTTCAAATTACATTCATATTTTACTGGGACTATTTAATAAAGAAGAAAAGCAAACAAACAAGAAATAAGATACAGATTATTATATGAAGAAAGATTGTTGGAGGAAGGACTAATATGCCTCCTTTTGTATAAACATACAGACAAATAATTAATCTTCTATTCATAGAATCATAGAATGGTTTGGCTTGGAAGGGACCTTTGAAGATTATCTAGTCCAACCCCCCTGCTGTGGACAGGGACATCTTGCACTAGATCAGGTTGCTCAAAGCCCCGTCCAACCTGACCTTAAGCACTTCCAATGATAGGGCACCCACAACTTCTCTGAGCAACCTGTTCCAGTGTCTCACTACCCTCATCGTAACAAATTCCTTCCTTATGTCCAATCTAAACCTGCCCTCTTTTAGTTTAAAACCATTGCCCCTTGTCCTGTCACTATAGGCCCCAGTAAAACATCTTTCTCCATCTTTCTTATAAGACCCCTTTATATATTGAAAGGCCACAATTAGGTCTCTCCGGAGTCTTCTCTCCTCCAGGCTGAGCACCCCCAACTCGCTCAGCCTTTCCTCATAAGAGAGGTGTTCTCGTGGCCCTCCTCTGGACCTGCTTTAACAGGTCCATGTCTTTCTTGTACTGGGAACCCCAGAGCTGGACGCAGTGGTGGCAGGGGACTCCAGGTGGGGTCTTGCAAGAGCAGAGTAGAGCGGGAGCATCACCTCCCTTGACCTGTTGGCCACACTTCTTTTTATGCAGCCCAGGATACAATTGGCTTTCTGGGCTGCAAGCTCATGTTGCCAGCTTGTGTCCAATTTTTTGTCCATCAGTATCCCCAAGACCTTTTCCGCAGGGCTACTCACAATCCGTTCATCCCCCAGTCTGTACCGATACTGGGGGTTGCCTCAACCCAGGTGCAGGACCTTGCACTTGGCCTTGTTGAATTTCACAAGGTTCGCACGGGCCCACTCCTCAAGCCTGTCAAGGTCCCTCTGGATGGCATCCCTTCCCACTAGTGAATCAATTCAGCCTGGTGTCATCTGCAAACTTGCTGAGGGTATTCATATTACTGAAGGAGGAAAGCAATACATCACTGAAGTCATTTTCCATATCCACTATTTCAAAAACATTTTTTCCCTAGCACAACTGATTCGCTTTTCCTTGTGCTGCAGTCCCTAACAGAGCTGCTGAGCTGCGGTGACTAGGACTATTGCCCCAAACTTGAAATAAAAGTCACCCACTATGTTCACCATTGCTGAGTCAAGGAAGGGAGGGTCTCACCGCATATTAGCAGGCAGGATCCCCCCTTAGCAGACCAGTGGAGACAGACAGGCTCTTCCAGACAGCATTTAACAGCAAAGGCTTATCTGGTATTACATGAATTGTTTTCAGGAGGAATGCTTCCTTCAATGACAACAAGCAACCTGGATCCTATATAATATCTAAAATTAATCAGAATAATCCCACCCAGCCTGCTATTGCCTTTCTACTGTGATAAGCCCTTTTCAGAAGACACTTCCTTTTGTTTATTTTAAATGTATTCCTCAGTAATGCAGCAGAAATATCTATCTGATAATAACTAGAAATCCTTTCTTCTGAGGATTTCAGAGAGCTTTGGAAGGGCAAGCATAGACTCATTTTTAAAGATGGTAAAATCAAGGAACAGAGAAGTTAATGGTCCTACAGAGGCTAGGCTATAAGTCATAGCTCGCAGTTCCTATCTGCTTGCCCAAAAGGGAGGATTATTTGGGAAATAGTTAAGGCATGTGAAAAAAAAAGTGAGAAGTGAAAGCTGATTTTGACTTTAGAAAGGATTACTTATTTTTGTCAGAAGCAATGCATTACAGCAAGTCTCCTTTTTATCTTCTGTAATTCCCTGCCACCAACAAATGCCCAGTACAAATGAACATTAGCTGGAGCAATGTGAGACACTCTGGGAGGGGCAACACAGCCGTTTGCTCTCGGTGGAGACCATCCTACAACATCTCTGTTTTGGAGGAAGCCACAATGTTCAGCAGACTTTTTGACCCCTTTGCCTTCAGCAGGGACACACCAAAGCCTGGTAGCTTTGCATGTGGAGTCCATTGTAAGGGACGTGCCTTTTTCAGCCACTTCTACCAGGGCAGCATTTCTGACAGTATTGGCTAAACCCATCATTTTAGAGCTAGCCAAAGCCCTGAGCTACAGCTTGGAAGAGACACAGCTGATGAGAACAGGGTTCAGACACAATTGAGTTGCCTTGTATCAGTACAGATCATTAACTGCAGGAAATGTCAAGTAATTTCACTTAACATAAATGTCTGTTGTTGCAGGCTAAATTTAACCCAATTATCTCCTGTTTTCTAAGAATATAGAAGCCCAGAGCTACTGCCGATCAGGCACAGCGTGCATGTTTCACCCTCAGTCTGCATGTGCAGGTTGGATAATGCTTCTTCCAGACTTTTTGCATGGCTCCAGCCCGCACAGCCAGAAACACAAAATTTTAAGATATCCATTGCCACAGAAAAGATTGTGTTCTTCAGAAATTCTAGAAAATGCACAGAAAATCCACCTCATCTCCTCTGGAGGCAGTAAGAGTAAAGAGCTAGCAGGAAAAATACATTTTGCTTCAATTTTTATATTTGCAAAGGTGCAACTTAAAAAAAGAAAAAAAGTCCCAGGAAACAAGACTTCCAGGGTGACTTTCACATGAAAATGAAGTAGGAAATATGGATCAACACTGAAAAAGAAATTTAGGCCAGATGCTCAGTTGGTGTCAACCAGCACAGTCCCTCTGACAGTTTCCCCACTTACACCAGCTGGATCCAGCTCAGCCACCTGGCCAGCACTTTCATCAGAAAGCATAAGAGGATAAAGACAAAAAGACCCCATAAAGTCACAATATGGGGTTTATTTGAGTGTGATCTGTTGCCACACATCTAGATGCCAGTGATAGATACATCTCACCTAACTTCAGACACCTAGAGGTAGGCTGCTACATCCCAGCCAGTCATCCCAGGTAATCCGTATAGAGTAGACATCAGAAATGCATCCAAATGAATCAGGCACCAGAAGTGTTCGTTTCTCCCCATCAACTGGGAAGGGAGTCTAGACACTTGAGACATCTACATTTGTCCAGATTAATCCCACCCCCGTGTGGCAAGCCTGAGCAAGAGGGTGTAAAAACAACAAAAAAATGCATATCAAACTTTCTTAATGAGAGAGAGATTTCAGATACAGAGAGATTTTGTAGAGTGTTTCGAGGCAAAAAAGAAGATGTTCTTGATCAGTTTAGCTCTACCCCAGGGCTCTACACAAGTAACTTGATGTCAGCATTTCTCTGGGTCAGTGAAGGGGAGACAGCGGTGTGAGTTCTTGTCTGTTCATGGTTGGAGTCAGCAAATCTCCCCACTCCAAAATGAGATTATCCAACACCCTGTCCTGATGGACGAGTAAGTGACATTGCAAAGCCTGTCTTGTGCCACCAGTGCTTTGGTCCTCAAATGCCACCTGGTGGTGCCTCTTTGAAATCCTATCGTGTCATTACAGGCAACCTTTGAGGATAAAAAGGGCTGAGGTGTGTCCTGTGAGTAGCAAGCTTTCTGCAGGAATGGAGATGACTACAGCCCGGGTCCCCATTGAACTTATTTATTTGATGGGCTTATAATAAAGAGTTTAAGGCAGAAGTAAACATTGGTACAAGTAACATAAAATATAACAGAAAAGGATGATGGGGAAAAGCTGCATGAGAACCAATTCAGCAAAACTTCCCTGAGGTGTGCGTAGCACATGTGCATTGCAGGCAGGACCCAAGGCTGGTGTTACACACAGGAGTCAATGCATGTTTTCCAAGTCCCGTCCAAAGACCTCACCATCAGTCACCTTTTCTACCCATGCAGTTCATTTTAGTCAGGTGAAGTTATTCAGTGATACTGTTAGCAGCTTTAGGAGCAAGACCTGAATGCTAGCCTCCCAGAGCTTTTACAGTAGCTCTGTAATAAACAATAAAAAGGCAATAAAATGAAAAAAAATAGCAATAAAGAAGTAACAAGGAGTCAGGAAGAAGAGGAATGACTTGATTCAAAGAGCAGCGGTTTCACCATTGGCAGGGGATGTCCCAATGCTTCACTGCCACTGCATGTGCAGCAAGTTGCTGGTTGTCATGGCAGATCACAGATGATTTCCTACATTCCCCAGGGGAAAGGGGGCTGGAGGAGATCCCCTTCTCCCAGTACAGCTTTCTCCATCTGCAGAGAGTGAAACCAGGACCTTGCTGCCCCGGACTTCCCAGGTCACCTGCTGGAGGCACAGGCTTGCTCTCCAGTGCCTGTACGTCGCCCTGAGCCATGAAAATGCCAGGAAAAAGGATTCAAAGCATGTAACAAGGAAAGAGGAAGAAGGCTGCATTTTATGCATCCTTGAGGCAAAAAGTGTTCTGGAGGTACTTGCTCAAAATACTTCAGAGTACCATTGATTTGTTTGTTTGTTTCTCGGTGGAGAGCACTTTCTGGGCCTCATAAGCTGCCACACTTTATCTAGGTGCAAAACCAGCAGCAGGAGATTTCCTTCTGTGTTTACAGGCTTAACACCAGGAGCTACTTCTACACAGACAGGTCATACAACCCTCAAGCTGAATTTTGTCTTTCCCAGCAAGCAAAACTTGCATCCATAGCTCACGGTTTGCTATGAATTAAGGGCATCTTGAGCAGTGGCCCAATACTCAGAGCTCTAAATCTGAACTCTCAAGTTTTTCATGTGCCAGAGAGTTTTACACACGGGAGCTGGTGATGTGCTGGTTTGAGCCAAACTGCAGGCACTGACACATCCAAAACGCATCCTTGGACATGGCCAACCAAGTCAGGAGAGGTCAACCTATGACATTGAGCTACAGAGCCCCAAGATGCCAAACGCCATCATGATCCAGCTAAACACACCAGCGCCCCAGAGCCCCGGCAGCTGTTCATTTCGTGCTCGCATGCAAGGACTAGATTGTGCCATTAGGCACAGGGTTGACAAGAGTAAAATGCTCCCCAGGGACCTCACAAGGGGTTTCTCCTCCTGCCTTTCCCTCAGCAGCGGTGCAGATGATAATCCATAGCACAGGGCAGAAAAATGTGGGATCACAATTCCCTGAGTGCTTACAGAGAAACCCAAACCCTCCTCCAAAGCAATGACAGTGTCAGCATAGTCAGACGCTTCTTGCAGCCACCAGAACTTGCCAAAAGGAAGCCCAGCTCCTTCCTTGCTGCATGTTGTGTGGTTTTTCTGACAAACTCCCCGTGCCTGCCTCAGCCCAAAGCTGCCTTGCGATGTGGGTTTCCTTCCAGTGCTGCACACAACACAGCTGCATGCCAGCAGCCTTAAAGTATTCAGACTGTGGGGTGGCAGAGATATACACAAGTGGGAATAACTGTGCTTTGTTTTCAGTTTTGGTCAGTCATTTACACCTTAATAAATAGCTGAAGTCTTATCATTTATTCTTAGTGGATCAAATCCTGCTGTCAGGTATGCTGATGTAAACTCTGATGCAATTACTTACTTCTCTAGAGCTATCCCAGAACTGCATCTGAGATAAAATCAGAATCAGAAAGTAGAATATCAGCTCTGATATTAGCCATATTTCCCTACTACCCATAGAAACTAGGTTCACTTCTGAAGTTACAATAGCAGTACATAAGGAAACGAGAACATGAACTGAATGACATACCAAATACTTCAGCATCCTCAGAGTAAAAATCTATTGATGTCAGAAAGAACAATCTAAGGAAAAGACCCACAAGAAATTGGTATTAATATTTTTTAGATTGGATTCATGTCATTGTGCTATTTTACATTTTCCTGTGAATGATTCAAATTCCCAAGTGCTTTAGCACTGCTTGTTTATAACACTTTGCATTGTTGCAACTATGGTTTCTTAAAAATCAACTACACCAACTGAAATGAGATGTTTCTAATCCATGAAAAACAAACCTTGACCACTTTCCAAAGCTAATCAACTGTTCAGAGTCAGTTTCAAAAGCCCCGAGCCTGGGAACTCTGTGGTGCAGAGACTAATCCAACAGCCCAGGCATCTGATGGAGAAGATTTCTGTTGTCTGCAGGATCAGACCCGCAGAACAGTAAAAGACTCAGGCTCCAAAACCATGTAGCGCTCTCAGCACAACAAATCCACTTCAGCAGAAGGAATAGAAAAGTTGATCTAAATCTTACCAGAGCTAATGCTAGATTAGTGTTAGGTAAATTTTCTCAGACTGTTTCAATGAAGGAAGCAAACTAGTGAAACAAAACATGGCTTTCTCTTCACACACAAAACCTTGTGCAGTTGACCTAGAATTTAAGGCAGGCACAAATTAAATTTTGTCACTGTGTTAAATTTATTTAACTGCTACCATTCATTTACTGTTTATATAAATTAATTTATGGTAAGTTCTCGGGCAAATCCTCTAAGCACTTTGGCCAAGCTTTGATCCCAGTTCCACATCTCTGGGTCCATAAAGACTCTACAAAATCCATTAAAAAGTTCTGGGTTTGGTCTACTACAGCCAGGGCAAAATTTGTTTGCTAGTACCACATTCAGCTCTACTGCAAAAGAAGGTAGAAACAAGAAAATACACTATAAGCAGGACATCCTGATTAAATAATTCAGCTCTACTGCAAAAGAAGGTAGAAACAAGAAAATACACTATAAGCAGGACATCCTGATTAAATAATCTTACTGCAAACAGAAGTACAGAAACATACAGATAAACATGGTTATATGCATACATATACACTCATAGGCACAAACACCTATACATTCCTCTGTTCTCTTTCAGCAAAAAGCCAGTATCCTTTCCTTATGAAAAACAAGCACTTCACAAATTAGAGTTAATCCTCAGCTCATGAATTGGATTGATTTCAGGAAAATAAGATTATTTCCAGCTGCTCCACCTAAGCACTACAAGACTTAAGTGTCAAATTTTCCCCTTAGATGCATCCTACTGAAATCAAAAGAAGTTCTCACTGGGTAAGGTCAAGTATACATGCATCTACCTAAGAAAGATGGCATGCTGTTTCTACATAGTTCTTCAAGGCAGAATCACAAAACTACAGGGAGAGATACCAGTTACGTTAGACCAATTGATGTGGCCATAGAAACCACTCTCATACATTCGAGCCCCAAAGCCTCGGACCAGGGCACTCCAGGTGATTTCTGTTCTCCTACTTGCACTGCTGGGTTGATGCACACCAAGTGTGAACCACGGTAATCCCGAAGACATGACACTTCTAAAAAACAGTAGACGGGAAGAGAAAACCCGAAAGACACAACATTCATCTCCTCCCATTTGCAGTTCAGTGGAATTAATGCTCTTTCCTTAAAGACTTTTAAAGGATAAACCTGTACCAATACAAAACTTGCTGACATAAATGAAACCCTCGCACAAGCACCTTAATGTTAAAATTCTAAGTCTTTAAGTATTTCTAAACCTCATTTTTCTCACTGCAGAATGTCTTATATTTTCACTGCCAAAAATAATGGAAAAATAGAAGAGACATTACCTTGGCTTTTTTTCCTCCATCTCCTATGCTTTCCTGTTGTCTGGTGTCAAAATGGCCTTCAGCAACTCATCCAGCACCTGCAAGACACACCACTCTTCTTCCCTTGGCTGCCATAGGGATTCTGCCTGTGTTTATGATTAACCCACTAAGATATCTGCCACAGTAGGGTGAGGCTGTTTAAACACTTGATTATATTCATGACTCTTATTCTAGATAAGGTTTCCCAAGCACAGAAGCTGCTCAATGAAGCCTTGCAAAATTCTGTGGTTTTGGCTCATACTGCTCCTTTACAAAGACATTTTTTCCTCCTCCGGCCACAAGTGGGTTCTCTCTGCTGCTGCAGTCAGGTGGAACCGGCTTATGACTTAGGCAGTATTTTGGCTCATAAAACAGCTCCAGAAACACAATAGCCTGATGTTCTGGGGTGTGACTATGCCGAAATGGAGTATGCATTGCCTTTCACGGGGTTTCATGCAGTTCAGGTATTTGTTGCACTAATACAATCTCTGCTCCTTCTCCACATGCACAGACCCTCTCCAGGGGGTGTGTGCAGGTATATCAGGATTTACAGCATGGGTTGAGGATGAAATCTGCTCCCTGTAGCAATGTTGATGTTACTGTGACTGCACAAATCATGCATCCTCTCTGAACTACAGCTTATGCAGCTGCAATATGGGAATGATTCTAGTTCCTTATTTCCCTGGGGCATTTGCAAGCATAGTATAATAATTTCAAATTATTCATACAGCAAATGATGCTCTGCAGTGTCACAGCAATACAGCAAATGCAACATTTCCATTAGTTCTTGGAGCAACACATGTAATGTAAACTTTGGGACAAAGCACAGGCATATTTTAGGCAATGTCTTGCTTAACCTAATTGAACTAATGAAACATCAGCCTGCTGACCAAATACAGAGGGTGTTAACTAGCTGATCATTTTATCTCTCATATCAAAAATGCATACCTCACTGTGCTGCACAGTTCTGCAAAAATAAATCTGTTTCATGTATTAAAAAATGCCATTCACACAAGAGGATAAAGAAACTGCTGCAATTAATACAATTAGCACAAAAAGAAGACACCTGGTGTTGCCAAAAAGCTGTGTTGAGCAGCAAATGGGAAAGAAAAGAAACGCCTGATCTCTCGGCAAGAGGAATGTCTTACATCATGAAGGTTAATTTGGATCTTTCCAAACAGAAACCACTCTCCATCTTGGTTAAAAACAGGTTGTGTCAGAGTGACACGATAAAGGGCATCAACATTTGTTAGGATTTTTTATTTTCATTTGATTTTTTTTACATGGCTGTTTTAGCACTTGGCTAGTTAGCACAGGTGTTCTAGGTGCTAAGGAAACCACACAGGGACACGTTCATACCACCTAGTTTAGACATTTATCATTGGTGGGGTTTCACACAGCAGTCTGAGCCAATTTAACAGCTCACTGCTGCTGGGAAGGGATGGGGGCATCAGTCCTCTCTTCTGCTCTCAGCCATGTTCCTGATGCTTATGTTATGCCAACTATAGCAACACTGCTCTGAGCCAGTTTAACTCACTAATCCACCAGAAATGAGTGGAAAATTTAGAACTGTCTTGCAGGACGAACCAGGGAGTCTGGAGCCAGGAGGAAAGGAGCAAGAGCCATTACACAGCATGGAGCAGGAGGAAGGACAGGAGGGAAGATGGCGCCATCAAGTTGTCTCAGATGCTGATGAAACCACAATCTTAAATACTTGTTCTAGATTCACAGGTTTTGTGTGTGGCCTATGAAGGTACCAGAAGAGCTGTTTCTTCCTTCCTTTGCCCAAAGATAAGTTTATCCTGACAAAGTAGTTCTAGCAGCTGTCTGAGGAAGGGCTTTAGATATGTCATCAGCACAACAACTGGAGACAGGAGAGGACCCAGGTTCAGCAATAAGGATGCAGATGGAGCAATTCTGCCTCAACAGTGGCAATCAGTGCCGTCTGTGATGCTTCAGGACATCCTGCTTAGTCTCCCCTCACTGCTCCAGAAATGTGTGGGTGCCCTGTGGATCCTGTGTTATACCTGCCAGCCTTGTGGGTGGCTGAGTTCCCTGGCATCTCTAATGACACTAGATGCCTGTGTTTACACAGTTCCCATTTTGCGTGTGATGCAGCAGATTACGGGAGTTGCATGTGACCCACTAGTTTTCAGTAGGTAATGCTGCAGGGCTGATTTCTGAAAACTGATTCGAATAAAACAGAAGATGGAAACTCAATTTTTTGGAAAGTCATTCCAAGCTATTCTGGGTGAATCTCGGTCAGTCCAGCTCCCACATTCAAGGTAGTTTGCCTTTCATAGTGCTGGGCTTTTTCACTTCATAATTATTTGGGGCATTATATGGAGCACAGTTAGCTCAGTGGATATTATAGCCACCCCTGATCATTACGTTACAGAACTGATGTAGTGTCCTTCATATTTAGGATACTGACCCATCTTAAGGAGGGAGAATCATCTCACGTGGTGCTAGGCTTCCATCAGGGTCCAGCTGCCCTCGATTCACTGCTCCAGGGCGCTTCCTAATGTACCTGTCCAGAGGAGGCCAGTGGAGCTGTGCTTCACTACTCTACATGGACTAGAAAGGGGCTTTATGAGATTAAGTGACATTAATATCACCCTAGGTATTTTTATTTCTCTAATTCCCTGGAAGATGCCAGTCTCCTGGCTCTGCAGGAGACCAGTGAAGGCTCTACTGCACAGGGGGCCCAGGGGAGTTAATCTGAATTAACTTTTAAAGCGGACAAATTCAACTGCAGTAATATCTGTGTAGAGTCACATGCTCAGAATTACTGTGACAGTAATTTGATTTGAGTTTTCACTTCCATTAAGTTTGGAAGTGAAATAAATGGAAGTGAAATGAGGGACACTTCAGTGCCCTAGAGCAGATCACCCAGGAGTTCATCAAGGTCTTTCTGATCTGCTTGAACACCCCAAGGGCAGAGGAGGCTGCAAAATACTAACTGTGAGCTGAAAAGCAGTGACTGCGGTGATGGTCTGTTGTCTGCGGGGAGGAAAGGAAGGGAAAAAGTGTGTCGATACCAGGCTTTTACTCTGCCAATATCTTAGGGTTAATACATAGTCATAGAAATGGCAGGGTATTTTTGTAGCACAAATAGACTTTGCAGAGAGATAATGATTGACTCTATTGGAAATCCACAGTGGGACTTCTGCTGTCCTCTAACAGTGGGATTTGGGTTCGTATTAATTGACACTAATAACTCAAAAACAACACATGAACATTTTTTTCAAAACAGCTACCCAATGATTAAACATGGAAAACTTTGTTGTGTTTCAATAGGAGGGAAAAAAAGGCAAAAGCAGGTCTGTCTGGACCCACATCCAGCAATGCAATGTTGATCGGGGAGAGCTCCCTGGCTGAGGGATTATGTGAGCCCAGGCACTTTCCTGCTTCCCGGGCAGGTCACTTCTAGAAACTGCTGTGAGTCATAAGTGTTTGCCCACTAATATTTCCTCAACCCCTGACAAGGCAAGTTGATTAGAGAGTTTAGATTATAGTAGCCAAAAGGTGTGGCTAGCTTTCATTATATGGTTATCATTATTAGTTTGAACAGTGCCATTATGCTTGCAAGGGAGGGTTTGAGTAACTTAATGATGTAGTGCGTTGAAATGCCGAGGAGAAGCACAGTCCGGGTAAAGCTCATTGCTGGGCAGAAATGGGAAAACAGGCAATGAGGAAAAGGGCTCCACCCAGGCAGATGCAAAGCTGGCAGAGGTTATCATACACTTCAGAAGGAAAGGGGAAAGAAAGACAAATGAAGCGGCTTATTGTGAAAATTCACTTGGGGACTTCATTACAAGGACATTTTATTTATGTAGTGGTCATGTCTAAGAGTCCTTTTTGTGGACAAAGCATCCATCATTTCTTCATTTTATGACAAAAAGTATTATGCCACT
Source organism: Aptenodytes forsteri (assembly GCF_000699145.1). Taxonomy (NCBI): domain Eukaryota; kingdom Metazoa; phylum Chordata; class Aves; order Sphenisciformes; family Spheniscidae; genus Aptenodytes; species Aptenodytes forsteri. The sequence goes on along the minus strand of NW_008795125.1, from coordinate 5,878,117 downwards.
CTCTACACCTAGTTTTAATATTCTGTGTAGTCTAATATTCCGTGCAGTCCTCGCAAAAGAAGACAGTAGAAACTGGCAGGGGACAGAGGGGAGTGACTGAAGTGACCAAGGGCATGGAGTAGCTTCCAGACAAGTTACAGCTACAAAAATTAGGACACTGATGCTTGGAAAAGGCAAATGGGTGGGATACATTAGGGCCTCTAAAATCATTAGTGGAATGGCAAAGATGAGCAGAAAACACTTGTTCACAGTTCCTCGCTGTAGAAGCATTTTGCATAAGATACATAACTACAGTGTTGAACAGATGAAGCAGTTCAGCTGTTGCTACTTAGCACAGGACCATGTAATGTTGATATACCAGAACAAATTCAGGGTAAAACTACTCTGTTCAGAGCACAGAGGACAAGGTTCTCAAATACAGTAGGTTTTTAAAGCAAAGGTTTCTTAAATTCACAATTAATAGATCATCATCTTTGGCATCTCTAGCAGTTCAGACTTCTTGGAGAAAGTCACTGGGTTTTCATTAATAAATTCAGTCCTGAAAAGATGGCTATTGATGTAAAAGAATTGGAATAGACATCATGCGCAGCTACTATAAAAACATTTTCCGTGCACTGAAATGGAAGAAGAGTTCTCATGTAAATTAACTACAACCTGCCATAAAAGTTTGATGGCCCCTTTCTCTCCGCTTTCTTAACAGGAACCCCCCGAGGCACACAGATAACATCTCATGCTGCCTAACTGAAGCTGATGTGGAGCCTGGAGCATACCGAGGAGGCTGTAGCCCATCTCTGCCCTGCCATAGCCTGGGCAAAGCATAAGCCTGGGCCACCCTCTCCAGGAAAAGCTTGTGCTAGAAGTTGTTCAGGCATGAGGTCTCTTGGAGGTCCAAGCCTTCCAGAGAAAGGGAGGTAAGGAGCAGCCCTGCTTCTTTTCTCTGAATTAGTTAGCAGAGATAGCAGCAGTTACGGCAAGAGGAATATCTGCTGGGAAACGATGGCAGGGCACCCTCCTGAGAAACCCTGCTAAGGGAGTCAAAGCCCCCAAGAGTTGGATTTTCTTGGTCTGTAGAAGCTGAAATGGGAGGGGAGAGAAGCAAGAGCAAAGAACTTCACCCCAGCACCTCTAGCAACCACAGCTCCCCAGTGCCACCTGCTCCACAGTTTGCCTAATCCTGATGCCTACACCTTGCCTAAACCAAACGTTTTTTGTTTTGACACTGTCTTTGACACTAGTGCAATTGGTTGGCCTGGAGTTCTTGCATTGGAAGAGGCAGTGAACATGATGTGCCACCCCTCCCCAGGCCACTCTGGGTTTTATACTTCTACCATGCCCTCCCGCATCCCTTTTTCTCTTCAAAAAGTCACAAAACTCTGTTGTTCTCAGCTGTTTCCTATCCTTGGGATTATAAAAGCCGTTCTCTCTGAACACTCCCTGCTCCCGTATAGCCTTTCTGAGGGGGAAAAGCTTCAGCTTCCACCACCACACGGGTTTTAGGAGGGGCCACACCCCTTCACTAGCACCAGCACAGCCTGACCACAAGGGAGGACATCCCCATTTCCAAATGCACAGCAAAGAGAGAACCAGGCATCTGTCACACAACTGAAGGATGTGAGTCGCAGCTGGTGTGGAAAACGACCAATGTCAGAAAGACCACCACCATCCTGCCTTCCTCTGTGGCCCCACTCTCCCAACACCCACAACAGCGTCTGTCCCCAGCCCCACAGCAGCCACATGGCCACCAGGTTGCTTGGTCCCTCCATCCACAGGCAGCTATGTGTGAGAGCAGGTGATGTACCTGCATACACTGTGGCACCTTACCCATCTCAGCAGCACAAAGCCCTCTCGTCCACTGCAGGAAACTCTGAGCACCACATTCCAGCACAAGTTATGACAGGGCCAAGGAGAAGGGCTGTACCACTGTGTAATCTGTGGGCTGGAGCATGTGAGACTGCTCGGCAAAGTCTGCTCCCAGTGATTGCAGTGGGACCGTGGGTGCTCAGCACCTTGCAGGCCTGGATGCTGAGCACCCACGGACATGGGTGCTATGTAGTCATGATGTTACTTTGGGCACATTTCTGACTCCCTGACATGACACGCTTAAATGCTCTGCTCTTTTCCCCCCTGACTTGCTGTGCTTAAGCACCAGGAAACAAACATGGCAAAGATCTGTTCTCTGTAGCCCATGCTGTAATTCCTACAACACTGGTATCTTCTTCACTCAAACCCACCTACCATGATCGCCTACAACACTGGTATCTTCTTTCACTCAAACCCACCTACTACATGATCGCCTTTACAGCAGGAATATTTGTAATTCTGCTGAAAGCACACACAGTATTAGTCTCCAGAATACTGTCATTTTTGCAGACACAGAGGCTCTCTTTCATTTTACTTCACTTATCTCATCAGCTTACCTCCATCTGACAATCCATTTCCCCTCTTACCCACAAACCTGACAAAAAAGGTGCAAAATGAAGACAGCCACACACAGGCCAACTCTAACATAAAAGGAGGAACTTGAACCTGCTGCCAAATTTCCTATTTTTCTTCTGCTTTTTTCTCTCCTCTTTCCTCTGAGAAGGGAGTTGTGTTCCAAGTCACACAATTTTCTAGGTCATGATCCACGTAATGTGGATGACAGAGGTGAGATTCATCTCTCCTAACTCCAGATGTCTGCAGACTAAATGTTCACATGTGAATTAGTCATCTGGAGCCTCTTGGTCAATGGAGGTAAAGAAGCATTTCGAGAGCTTGGCTGACCTAACACACTTCTAGAGAGCTCATGCAGGTGTGGACACCTACCAGGGGAACCCTCGCAGCTCTCCTGGCAGGTTCGGATTTAACATTTGCAGCCATGGCCCAGGAAAGAGGGTGGAATAAAAGACCCAATAGTCCTTCCCAGTCTTGTGGTAGTATGATTACACTTCCTGGCATAACAAGAAGGCATATCTAATAACTAACACCATGAAGGGAGTAGTTCCTGTTCACATACTCCCATCAAGCTCAAAACATCAGACTACCGTAGTCTTGCTACAAATGCAGTCTCCCCATACCATATTAGACACCACCCAAGAGCTCTGCGATGTTTGATTTTGGCATCAAGTAGAAAGGACATCATGGGAATATGCACCAGGCTGCCCTGCCCTGCAGTGTGATCACTGACACCTTATCCATCTGCTCCACAGCCAAAGCTTCAACCACATCCTTCACCTAGTTCTACTTAACAAAATCAAATGTAGCTTACAAAGGCTTGTACCTGGATCCCTCACTGCTGTTACATGAGCACTTCCCAATAGTTTGAAGGTATCATACAAAGACATGTCTCTGCTTCACACGCATCCCTTTCTCACTTTTACTTACAGTATGGAGAGACTGGAATTTACATGGTCAGATTTCTGCCACGTGAATCAAATAAATTTCTTCTCCTCATTTGCATCCTTACAGCTTCCTATGCAGCTCAGACATAGATGTTTTGGTTTCCCTCTGTAATAAACTTCTGTATAAACCATTCAAACAGTTGTGTCTGCACAACTGTGATTAAAAACATGATAAAGTCGGTTTGCTTTCTTCCTCAGCTGCGTTGCATTAGAAAAGGGAAAGAAAATTTTTTTAGCAACTGCACTTCTTGGTGTCCCATATAGATATGCTCTGTTGGTTTATTTAATCCACAACAAGTTTATTCATTTAAATCGAATCTGAAATCCTGTGGGTGACATTTTTATGCTCATATGTCAGCAGATTCCTATTTTGTTTTTTTTACTTCAGCAGAAACATGTTTATACAGAATTTTCTCAGCAGTGCCCATAATACAAATCCCACCTCTAGGCAAGCTTCCAAGCCTCAGCTGCTTGGTCATATGCATGAGGGAGTGTTTTGTGCTTTAAAACCTCACACAGCATTGCCCACAGTAATCTTTCATTCTCCTTTCCAAAACTAATCTTCTTACTCTCCTCTGTTGCCCCTGAACCTAATTTTCTACAAACAAGTTGCTTTAAAGTTAACATTGCCCATAGAATTATTTGTATACCTTCTCTCCTTTTGCATGTCCAGGTAGTTATTGCATCTATAACACCATGTGCTGCTTCATTTGTTTAGACCTTATTCCATAGTATAGGCTTGATAAGGCAAAAACAGTTATACCTTTGAAATGCTTTTGATTTTGGTGTGAGTCAGACTGAGCCCCTGATTATACCCAATGATTTTTCTTTTTTTTCCTAATGTCTGCATTAAACAGACTTAATTCCTTCTGTAAGCACTTGCGAAACAATCACTTCTCGTTAAGTTAGATTGCCATTAATGCTGATTTTCCCAGCCTCGTCTTTGTTTCTCTGTGTGTATAGTTATGAAGAATACGTAGTGTCAGTGCCTTGCACAGCTCCCCTGTTACTGTTCCAGCCTCAGCTTCACGAGCATTGCTTGGAGTATGCATTTTTATCATGTGGACATCTGCCCACAAATTTCCATAATAGACACGGGGCTTCTAAGCACATCCACTGCTAATGGATTTGGAATTTCTCCATGCATTTTATCTGCACCGCTTCACCTTCATAATACCTGTGGGATAATTTGTAAAGCAGTTTTTATATTATCTCCTTATTTAATTTTCTTCCGTGATGTCTCAAACCAGAATGAGACCACAATGGTGATGTCTTCCTATGGCTCTGCTTCAAAGCTGCATGCAGGTCTTAAACAGGAGACTACAGCAGTAATAGGTAGCAGTCTCTCTTCCTGGTGCCCTAACATCGGTGCAGACCAGCTCCAGAAACCAAAGTACAGCAGAGGGCCAGATGCAGACAGCCTCTTCAGCCTCCAGCATAGGTACTACAGTCCCTAAAATGCCCAGTCCCCCAAACACTGTAATTCAGAGCCCCTGAAATAACTCCCAATACGGCTGATAAAGACTCCTCAGGTGTGGTCCCACTTACCAGTATGAGGTGCCACTCTCCCCCTCATTTGACTTTATAGGGAGGCAAAGGCTCCCCCCGTGAACAGCGCTCTGCTCCATATACTGACTGTGCAGCTGACCTGGGCTAGAAAACACCACGCTGCCTCTGAATTGGCAACTTTTGATTCAGCTGATTCAGGATTGAATTTGTAACCAAACATGCTTTCCAAATGATTATGTTAACTTTTGGGCATGGCAAACATCTTCACAAATAGCCACACTGGCACTTCTGAACATCTGATAACTTGGCCCTGATTTAGGCATCCCAGATAGTGTTCAGCTCTCATTAGTTCTTGCAAACTACTCAGTCAGTACTAGCTCAATTCAGTTAAAGAAAATGATGGACAAATGTCGCATTTTCTGATATCAAAGCAGCAAGTTGGAAGGGGTTTTTCCTAGTGGGTAGGGCAAAAGGTCATTACTTTGACAGGATCAATGCTAGAAATTTTTCACAAGTATTTCCATGACCAGGTTTATCTTGATTTTATCATTAGAGGTTTTGCAAGGTATGGTAGCCTCCTTTTGTGTGTTTTGTTGTGGGTTGTTTTTTTTTAAATACCCTGAGCTGTTGGAACAATATCACCTGAGATTCTCAGCCTTTTCTTAAAAACTCCCCTCCATTTTTAGCATGATTTGGCTGCAGAGAAAAACCCATCCACATGTGCAGCAAAACCACCTACAGGCTGAGAAACCAAGGAATAACTCTGAGTCTTACCTGTTGGGGCACTCCACCCCTGGGTGGTTTGCAGTTTTTAATGTTCCCACATATTATGCAAATCAGTCCTAAGAGATCAGAGAATTTGACACAAATATTGCAAATTATTCAGGCATAGCATGGAGAAGGGGAAGGAGATGTAATGCAAACTCCCATCTACAGTTCTGCCAACGGCACTCAGTTTTTCCCCTTGCAATGGCTATTTTTCAGTTCTTAGCTTCCTTTTGATTGTCAGCCCATTGAGATCGTTATGTGGTGCAGCTTCTATAGCATGTATCAAATGGTAGGCCCGGTACAAATATAAAATTGGCTATAACATGGAGTTCCTGCCAAGTAGGCTGGTGTGTCAACACTCCTGTACACTGTGTGGTCAAACCAGTTTGAGTCAGTATCAAACATGCAGCTAAATTTGAGGAAGGATCTTGTTATTTCAGTGCCACAGCCATGAGAATTTTCCTTGTGCTTTTGGCAAATGTGTATTTACACAGTCATGATTTCAGGTGCAACTTCAGATCGCAATATGCAAAGCCAGGACGGTGGTTTCTCTGGCTCCATGGACTCACTTCCCTTACCAGGGCACGGAGCAGACAGCAAGGCTGGCAAACATCACCCAGCAGAGTCGTCTTTGTGGATCTCACCAGCCTTGCCCCTGGTGGGTACCTCCTGGCTCTATGTTTGCACTTCACACTTTTTTCCCTGGTCACTCAAACCTCTTCCTCAGAAAGATGCTGCTGCTGTTGCCCAAACAGAAGCATTTTACATCTCCCTGAATGGCCTCAGCAACTGCTAAGTACTTGTGAATGCCTTTTAGCAAGAGTGATCACTCCTTAAGGACCCCACTCAAAATTTGGGTGCCACCATCTTAGGACTCATTCAGACTTATGGAGGAGGATAGTTCCTGCCCCAAAAAGCTTAAAAACCTGAGCAAACAGGGCATGTAAGTAAGTGCACTGCCCTATAAATAGACCCTGTGGCATGGCCTTCTCTTCATTGGCTTCGCTTTTCATATCACTTTCATATCACTCACGTATAAAACTGATTTACAAAATGACAAGGTGGAAGAAAGAGCTCTGTTTTACTAAAAAAATGAGCTCAAGAAAACAGGAGGTGGGTAAGGTGACACAGATTGGGCCCAGACCACTCAACTCCCACTTTAGAGAATGAATGAGGCAACCCACAGCTCCATAGCGAGTCACAGAGGATAGCAGTGTAAGATGGAAATACCTGTAGCATCAGTGTGCCCCCATGACAGGTCACGGCTAAAGCCCTTGGAGATGCCAGCAAGCGACAGTCAACCCAGGCTCTGCTCCACAAACGGTGGGACAAAGGTGGGTCAGAGACTGCCCCTTTGCTTTGCAGTACCCAAAACCTGCTCCAAGCGACCCTGACTCCCAACACCCTGACACTTAATAGGAATAATTATAATGCCCAGAATCCTGTTCATTCTCACTCTGCACAATTTTGTTCCCCCATTTTGTGATGGTGATCCTTAATCACCTGCACAGAGCTGGCTGAAACGCTGGTCCGAGCTCTCTCTGCGGCAGCATCTTTTCCCTATTGAGAGTTCAAAAATGGACAAGAGCATTTTGGCCCCAGGGCTTTAATCCAGACTTTTAAACCCAAGCCAAGGGCTGAAAGGAGCTTGTGTATGACATACACTACTCCGTCTCTCTCCAAACACCAAATATGCAGTCTGGTTGCAGGATGAACTGGTTTCACAGCGCGAGTTCGACATCTTCATTCTGATCACTGCCTCAAACTATACTAAAAATACAGTAATCACGGAAGGCAAAGGTAAAAGGAGATGACTCTTTTCACACAAGCCACTTCCATGCTCCTTTTATAATATTCTGTGAGACATTAAAGCCGACAGTTCACCAAGCTCTGTCCAGACTGTCAGAGAGAGACAGGAAAATGTAGCTGCTGCCTCAAAGCACCCGCTATCCTAAGTCACAGCGGAGATGTCTAGTTATTGAACGCACCAACACTCTGCCAGCATCAACACAGAAACAACCCACCTCCTCAGAGCATCAGCACAGGTTAGTGAAGCTCCTGAGGTGGAAGCGCATTTGTTGGCCTGCAAAGGAATTGTTTTATTTTAAGCAGTAAAAATCCACTGCACTGGGGACTTGAAAGCCAGATAAAATAGGCATCTCAATAAACATGAATTAAAATCTCTTTTTCAAAACATTTAGACTAGTTTTGTGAAAGGTACTGTGTGGGCTGCTAGCCGTGCTTTTCAATTTGAATTTAGATATTAATATAATAAAAAGATACTAACACAAAGTTGAGGCATGCTAAAACCTAATTCATACAATATAAACCCAAGCAGCACTGTGATGATCACTGAAATTGGAAATGCAGCTGTCAGTCACCTGTGATATAACTTACATCAGCATTTGAGCACCTACAGCCTTTGCTTTTTCCAAAATCTCTGTAAAATGCACACCTGGATTGCTCTCATACAGAGTTTCATATCCAGGGGCAGTTTATCGAACCACTTATACCCAGGAAATGGGATGATCTAAGAAATTTATAGCTGTCCCCAAAAGCCTGCCTCTTCTCTGTACAGTTCCTTTTGAAATAATACCTGATCCTTCACAATAAACAGTGGATTTAAAAACACATTTACAGAAGAAAAATCCCCCATTTGGAAAAATGGAGAAAAATGGAGAAAAAGGACTTCAGATGGAATTGGATTGGAGAAAAATTACTTCAGATGGAAAAGAAGAAAATTCAGGATCTTTGAGATTTCTCTCTCAAAACAGCCGCTCGCAGGAATTTCTGTGTGCAAAAATGAGCAACTGCATGTAGGAATCATAGATTTGCAGACCTCAGTATTTGTAGGAGTCTCTGCGAGAAAGTATGCAGGGAAAATGCTAGACTTCATTTTAACTCCTCTGCCTTCTCCACAGCTAATGTGTTTTATGAAAGATTTAACAAAGCTCATTTAACTGTCATTATGTTTTCACACAAACACAGAACAGTACTGGAGGGAAGAAAGCTTGATGCTTTTTTGTGAAGGATAACCAAAATCATAACCAAAATCCTCTTTTACTTAATTGCTTTCTTCCCGAGTAAAGAACCATTTGCAAGCAGAGCCCGGAGCCTCCCTGCTCTCTCCCTTTCCCCCAAAAAGCCGCAGCAACGGAGCCCCCGACCCATTTCTTAGAGATCCATTTCCACCACAGCTATGGAAATTCAGCTGCAGCATCAGGAACACACACAGAGCTCTGACCACACACTACAAATAATGCTGTATCTTGGAGCATAATATATATATATTCAGGAGCCAAATATCCACTTATCAGAGGCTGGATAAAGCCAGTTACTAATCTGAAATGACATTTATTTCCAAAAACTCTAGGCATTTCTCCTAAAGTGCCTTGTACAGCAATTGAAGCTTTCAATGATAAAGTCTTGACACTCATCACCTGCTAAGGTATTTCTATAAATATGGGGGAAATGCCAGGTCAAGTTATTGATAGAAACCCAACCAGGAGGTGAGCCTTCTGCATCCTGCCTGGATGTGCTAATCATGACACTACGAATTTAGGAAAAAATGAAGAGAGAAAGGAAACATGTGTCTCAGTCTCTCCTGAACTCGTTCTTCTGCTTTATATAAATAATAGTAAATTCAAGGGGCAGCCAGGGAGGGGCTCCCTGAACCAGCTCACACACCGTACAGCCTTCAGCTGCAGCAGCCGCAGGCTCACTGCCCTCGGCTGGGCTGAGTCCGGGCTGGGTCTCGGAGCCAGAAGACAAACACGTTCTCCAAATAGAACAAAACACAAAACAAAAAGATCTCAGATCTCTGCCAGCCCCATCCTTCAGGTGCTACGTCCTTCAGGTGCTACGACAAAAAGATCTCAGATCTCTGCCAGCCCCGTCCTTCAGGTGCTACACTGCTGTGGCACAGGATCACCCAGCCCTGGGGCAGCCCGAGAAGGCAGTACTCCAGCAGAGCACATGAACAGGCAGTCAGGTGCTGAACATTGAGCAAACACACCCTGGAAGACTTTGAGGGGTGGTGTCAGTATTTACTATTCTATTTTTAGGTCAGCTACTTCCAAAACCAGTTTGCCTGCAAGAAAGATACAACCATCTTTCTTTTTTCTGATGGCAGTTCCCAGGTTACTGGAGCTTTCCCATCACACTTTATTCCCTCTTGGGCTGGTTCTTAAGGGCACATTCACCAGCACAATTCTCCAGATTTATTTAACTGCAGGCTGTTCCCATAAAGCAAATCCATGGCTTGGGAGACCTTGAACCATTGCCTGCCCATGTCTCTCTTTCCAGAAAGACTGCAGCCTTTCTACCTCCAAAAACAGAAAAAACAGTTAGCGATCTCCTTGGCAGAGCAGAGATGACATGTCTGGTGGAAGGCCAGTGTTATTTGGTCTCTTGTGTTTTGAAAAGCTCCAGTGGATTTAGGATATTGAGATAAATTCAGCCTCGAATCATGCCAGCAGTTGCCTGAATAACTCAGGCGTGCAAGGGTCCCTATAGATACAGGTTAGCACAGCTGAAGCTAGCCCTTGTATGTATGTATCTGTCCCATCATACAACAGTGACTGCAGCATCAAGTTAAATATCAGTTGCAGGTTTTTACCCTGATTCAAGTATCCATCAGGAATAAAATCCCCATTTTGGCTCACAGTGGGATAAATGTCTGCTGCGACTAGCACTCAGGAACAAACTTGTGGATTTTTCCCCCAATCTTTGGAAACATCAAACCATTTTGCCCTCTAATTTGCAATGACGAATCCTTAGTGTCAACAACAGCAGAGCAGGGCACATTCCCAACAACATCCGTTTAACCAAATGTTTGCCAGAAAGGCAGGCCGTGGTGTATTTTGTGTGTCTATTTAGATACACTTACTCTCTGCCAAAGAGCCCTTTCAAACTACACTATGCAAACATGGCCGTATTTGAAACTACCAGACACAGGAATTTACAAGCCATTTTTGGAACTAATCTGGTGCATTGAAAGACCAGACATTTTGCCTCTTTTATTGTTACAGATCACATTACCTGGGTTGCTCCTGGTGAACTCGCTATTGTGGTTACCATGCTGGCTTTGGAGTTTTTCAGCAATCTTGCCTTCAGCACAATTAAGAAATAAAAATTTCTTCACTTCAGTGTGATGATATGGATCTCTGCTCTTTTCCTCAAAAATAAAAGGAATTATTTGACTACCACAATTCCATATATAAAATTGATGTGATGGTGAAGCTGATGAATGAGTCAGTCCTAAGAGGCCAAGAGCTCGACGCTGAAGGAGAGGAAGGGTGCTAAAGGAGCAAGACCCTAAATCAAGCAGAAATCAGACCAGCAGCCTTTTACTCACAAGGTTTACATAGCACCGCAGGCAGCCAGCATAATATGTGGAAAGCATCACTGTGTTCAGTGCTGCCATCATAAACTTAAACCCAGCAAGAAGTGGAGTCACACACGTGACCTTCAAACCAAGCATAATCCCATGTTTCATGCCATTACAGTCACTTAGCAAAATGCCCACTTGTGTGTTTTGCTGCACCAGGCTGAACCATCATAAATTGTTGTAAGAATAATTCTAATTGACTGTGCGAAGTATTTAAAGAATTTGCAAAGAAAGTTCTGGGGGATGTGGGGAAGAAAAGGTTAGCATCTCCTGCAAAAGTTAGTTGTCCGTTTCCTTAAAATAATTTGCATCCTTTGAAATTAAGAGAAAAAGGAGCTGGACTGTGAATTGATGTTTTATTGTCTTTGCCGTTTGTGATACAGATAACCATTTTTTATTGCTGAAAATGACACAGATTCAGAAAGTTGTCTTGCTGCATAATTGGTGCCACAGATAATAAGAACTTCAGGGTTTCCTCCTGCCCATGTGACTGCACTCGATTATCATGTTCATGTTTTGGAAAACCTAGTCCTGGCCCACGATCTGAGCATAAATCGCTGACTCTACAATCAAAGGCAAAACCCCCTCAACATATTTTTCTCATATTTCATTATTTTTTTAGGTTGGGAAGACTCATGTGGCTGGACACTCACATGCTGCAACTCCAATAGCACATGGAACAATGACCACTTTGGCCAATTTTAGTCACTTCATGAGAATTTGGTATCATCTGCCTTGAAATGAGGCAGCACCTAGCACAGAAAGTTGAGCTGTTTTCACAGCATTACCAGATTTAATTACCTCCAAGCTATTCATTAACACCTCTGGTTTCTTCTTTGCTCTTCAGTATTTCAATATAGGAAGTTTAATGAACTTACCAGTGGACAAAGATGAATTTTTGCTATGAATTTATATATTCAAGATCTGTCTCTTAAAAGTATCTGACAGAAGTGGATGACGTGGATCCCCCAGGAGGGTGCCTAACAGGGTGATAAGGTAGGAGGCTTTTCTGCATTTCACATGTAGACGCTCACCAGTCTGGCATTCACTCCAGAGGCATTTCACAGGGGACACATTTCAGAGCAGGGAAAGAGGGTATAGAAGAAAGGAACACATATGTGGCCCTACATATGCATGTTACACAGATACATATACAACTTCCCTACCAAAATTATCTGTTAGAGCCCTAGGTTTCAGCAGCAGCAGGCAATGCTGCATAGAGCTCTTCACAGCAAAGACAGGACTCTCTGTGCTATGCAGGATGCAGAACAACCTTCCAGTAGCTTTCTAGGCAATTAAAGTTGTAAGTTCAGTCAAGTTTGCAAATCTACGGCAAATTCATTCCTTCAGGGCTCAGTGCTTTTTAGACACAGCCCAGTACAGAGGCAGCGCAAAGCTGGAACATCTCCTGGGGCATCTTCCTCCATTCACACACATTTCACCTTCTGCTGACTCGAGTCCTGGCAAGAGCTCTGGCAGTAACCCAGGGAAGGGGTAAGTCAAAGGGAAGAGGTCTCCATCACTTCTAGAGCATCGTCACCGTATTCTGCAGCTACCATGCAAATGTCACAGTGCCAGATGCGAGACCTTTCTGACCTTGTCGTAATTCCTTAGAAATGCAGCCTTCAGGGGTGAAGTATCTTTTAATTATTGTTAAATATTTTATTATATTTTATTATACTGCTTATAGCAAAATCCCTGATAGTCTACCTATTCTTATTTACAAATAAAATGGCACGATGCAGTCACAGTAATTCTCTTCTGTCCCACTTAGGGCAAAGATGCAAAATGACTTGATACACAGCATGATTCTGTAATTTTCAGAGCTAGGAGCTGTATTTTTAAGTATTAATAAGATGTCCCAAACCTCAGAAGACCTTAATTCATTTTAATTTGGTTTAAGCATTATTTCCTCCCCCCAAAACTGCAATCTCTCTCTGCCCTGAGCCCACTCCTCACATCACCCATCCGTAGGCAGCCTCACACAGCCTGAGAAGCCACTGAGCACTGAAGCCTCAAGCCCATGTGTGACAGGCACCGCAATACAATATGAATTAACAGAAGGTGTCTGTGCTGTTACAATAATAAAGCCCAGAACTGCCACCGTGATTAAATACAGATCTGCAGCAGAAATAAATTCTTCCTGGGTCTGACCTGTGCCTCAGCAATGCGGATGAGTTGTTGGCAGACAGGGCTAACCTTTCCCCACAGCTGTAATTAGCATGATGGATTCATCATTACATGGAAATTTAGATTTGTTTGGAGAAGGAGAGAAAAAGCCTACTGGGATCCTGGTGACTGTATTCATTACCTAAAGAAACATCAGCATCTAGATCAGGGTTGGACACAGACAGCTACAGGTGGTTTCTCCTGCTGGTCTGTACATGTGGGACTGGAGGCATCCCAGGGACAGCCACTAAACCTGTCCCCTTCAGCGCCTTCAATTTCTAAATATCAAAAGCCAGCCATTCTCTGGTTCTTTTCTTTCACCCCACTGTAGCTCACGGTTAACATGACAGAGATGCAGAAAGATTAGGGTAATGAACTGTATCTCAAGCATCCAGACCTCTGCCCTGCTTTCCACAATCGTAACTGGGAAGTGCACAGCTACATTAAAATGCAGTGTAGCTCGGGGGTGGCAAAATGAGGAAGCACCTGCAAAGGGCAGTGTTTGTTACTTCCCACAACACCGTGATGGTTTATCGGAGTCAGGCAATACAAGAGCAGCTGAACAACAGGGTACAAAATCACTCCAGTCACCTGCCGGTTGTCCTCAGGCTGGAAACGTACCTAACCCCAGCTAGTCCTGATGAGCTGCATGTTAAACGTGTTAGATTGGCTTATTAAATAGGTCAGGGCGCTCAGGCATGCTGCTAAGCCTTCCAGCCCAACCTCCTTACCCGCTGCTTTGCTGAACTCCTCTGAAGGAAGGAAACTGAACCTGCTGGGGAAATCACAGAGCCCTAAGATAAGCCTGATTTGAGCTAGCAGCTTTCCCTGGCAGAAGGGAGCTCAGCACAGCTGGCCCAAGGACCCAGCAAGCACCAGCCGTGTCAAAGCGTCCCCGGGAGAGCAAGCACACAGCTAATTCAGCCAGGCTCCCTCCGCTGCACTTGCAGCAACAGAAATGCTCTTATACCACCGCTCTCCTCCGTGAGAGGTTTTGCAGAGGTGATGGCAGCGAGGCCAGTGATGATGTATTTGCATCTCACAGACAAGAAAAGAGGCAGAGAAGCAACTTACAAAGGCCCGGCGGGAGCCAGTAGCAGGGCTAACATCAGAAGTTGAGCTCCTGCGCCCAGTTTAACCTGTTGTTTCTTCACCTGTGAACGTAGCAGGGAGCAAAGAGGGGCTGCCAAGGATGCCACCGCCTCTCCCTCAATGCCCTGTGGTCCCAGGCTATGGACACAGTGCTCAGCTCTGCCTCTCACCCAGGAGCCAGGTCTGACCCCCTGACAACATACAGAAGTGCCCCTCCAAGGGAAGGATATTGCCTGTTCCTAAAGCACCTGACTACTGAGATAACACAAATCGTTGCGAGGTCTCAGGAGCATCAGGGAGAAGCTCCACACTTGTACAAGCTATCCAAGCTCACGTCAGATGCCTGTCTCCCCCTGTCCACCTTGGCAGAGCTTCTTTAGAAAGACCAAGACAAAGAAATTCATGCTACTTTTTGGTGACAATAGTCTTCCTCCTGAAAATAACTGGCATCAATTTCCACAGCCTTTTCAAACTGATCTGCTGCAAGAAAATTTGGTTTTGATCATTTCCCACGGTTTCTGCAAAGGAGGACATTTCCAAAGGCAGCAAGCAGCAGAGCTCCCCCCCTACCTGCCGCATGAAAAAGTAAACCTGCTCCGGGGACAACGCTTTCATTGTTCTGCAAAGCAGTAAGTCAGCAAATGAATCTAATTCACCCCCAGTACAAAACACCAGTGACAATCATTCACATAAGGGCAGAAAAGAATTGCACAGCACTCCCCAAATGCAAATTTTGACCATTTTGTCAGGGCAAAATGAACCGAGGCTGTTGTATTGGGTTTGCATGGCAAGGTTTTGGTAGCAGGGGGGCTACAGGGGTGGCTTCTGTGAGAAGCTGGTAGAAGCTTTCCCTATGTCCGACAGAGCCAATGCCAGCCGGCTCCAAGATGGACCCGCCGCCGGCCCAGA
>NW_008795125.1:5855124-5862420 GCF_000699145.1 Aptenodytes forsteri | reverse complement strand
GAGTGTGAGGAGTCCTCCCCCTGAGGAGGAAGGAGAGGCAGAGACCCTCTGTGATGAACTGACCACAACCCCCATTCCCCGTCCCCCTGCACCTCTGAGGGGGAGGAGGTAGAGAAAATCTTCCCGGTTGAGCCCAGGAAGAATGGAGGGGTGGGGGGAAGGATTTAGTTTTTATTTTCTCATTATCCTACTCTGATTTTGATTGGTAGTAAATGAAACTTAATTTCCCCAAGTCGAGTCTGTTTGGCCCATGACAGTAATTAGTGAATGATCTCTCCCCTGTCCTTATCTCAACGCACAAGTCTTTTGTTATATTTTCTCTCCCCTGTCCAGCTGAGGAGGGGAGTGTTAGAGCAGCTTGGTGGGCACCTGGCATTCAGCCAGGGTCAACCCACCACAGCTGTAATTGCTCTATAGCCCCAGATAATTCAAGAAAGCACTTTCCTGAGACTGGCCTTTGAAGCCAGGGGATCATTAGGTATCTGGCTACGGGATCACGGCAAGGAGACAAGAGGTATATATCCTGACAGTAGGCATTTTAAATATATATAAACCATGCTCAGAATGAGGATTTACAATTTCTGCTAGGATTTCAGTGAAACCCAAGAGGAAACCTTTTCATCCCACTGCTGTACACATGTTGGGTGTCTGAGAAGTGAAGACAGCAAACTGGCTCACTGGAGCTGCTATAAAAAGCCAAAGCCCTGCATGAAACATTCCCAGGTAAGAAGTAATATCCAGGGACACTTCAGCATCATAGGCCATTCCCTCCCCTCCTCCTTTAAACACTTTTTAAAAGAAAAGACTATAAAAAGACTATAAAAAACAAAGGAACGGGAACACAAACGTGCACGGCCCCTGCACAGCTCAACCACAGCAGGGAACTGCAGCCACTGCACGAACATGCATGAAGCCACTGCTGTCAAGCCCCAGCTAGCCCCCTTTTCAGTCACCCCACTGCTTTGACTTATGACCAGGTGAGCTCAGGAGCTGGAGCCACCTTTTTAATAATCCATTAAATCAGGCTGAAATCAGCCAGACAGGTCCCTGCAGAGCAGCTTTGTGCAGCAAGCAAACTCTGCAGGGCGTCCAACCTCTGCAAAGCTCCCCAGGGCAGAAATTTGCTGAGGAACAGGGGATGGGAGGCAGGAAGGGGTGGTTCCATCCCATCTGTCAATAAATTTATCTGTAAAAGTCAAAACTCGTTTGGAGGTAGGAGCCCAGTTCTACAAAATTTTTTTTTTCTTTTTTTCAAGCAAAACCTGGCCCAGGAGAATAGCTACAGTCATTACCAGACATATATGATGATTAAAAAAACCCCTTATTTGACAGGCAGACTCATCTGATGATTTTTGAAGCATTTGAAGGTTTTCTGTCATTTTTCCCTTCATGTGCAAGTAAAGTTTGATTGGCAGTTTGAAGCTTGCTATTAAATTAGCTCCTATTTTTAGACCTTGGGGACCATAATGTAGGACAAAGCAAACTTTAAGCAGATGAAACCTGTAAGACCACACAAGGACAGAGGAAGGGGCAAGCAATACTCCAGCAGAGTGATCGGGCAGCTCAGGTATGCCAGTGTAACTCCCCCATGGGGGCACCTAATCTCAGATTAAAAATAACCCTATTCCAGAATAACGACTCCACTTTGAAGCGCAATTACCCTCTTCCCAAGATGACATTCAATTCCCTGCTCTAGAAAAATTAAACTTTTTAGTGATTATGATTGGAAAGATTTATTTCAGTGACAAATATACCATAACAGTTAAAAGGAGTCTAGGGCATTAAAAAAAAAAAGCTTGCTGCATTTTTTCCCCACATGTAACCCTCCGTGTCTTCTAACACTTTGCAAGGCATCTGCCAACATCGGTCTTTTAATTTTTCTCATGCACGGAGCAGTTCTTCCAAATGTAATGGCTGCATACAGCTGTGCAGCTCTGGAAGAGTCAGTTATCAGTGCATACCCTCAGGAGACACAGTTTCTTCTTACAGAGACAGTACAGCTCTATCAGAGTCCTCTCTGTTGGTTATTAAACACGCAGTGGCTGCGGCTGTCCAGTGGCCCAGGTGTCCCTTCCAGCCCCAGGTCCCCGCACAGACCTTTCTGAAGCCATCTGAGATGACAGGTCCCTGAGATGTCCGGGAGCAGTTTGGGATGCATTTCATCTCCATCCCTTCTCGTCCAGCACAGTAAAGCTGCTGTGAGTGGGAAGAGGAGGTGTGCAGCGAGATACAGGCAGGAGCCTCGGCTGACAGACACAGCGTGGCTCTGTCATGGAGAAAAACTCTTTCCAAAGAGCTCTTATGTGCTGGAATAGCAACATGGAGCAAGTCATGGGTTTGACAGCAGAGCGAGAGGAAATGTAGTGGAAAGATCTGCAAAAGCAATCCTGGTACAGCAGTCCCAGCATGAAAATGCAGCAGTGATAGCATTAAAATTCCTACGAGCCCTCTCAGTTGCATGGTACCATCTATTTCTACTCTTCTTCCCCCACAGCCCTGCTAAGAGCCCAGAGGTACCCCAGTGTCAGGCTCCTTCCCTCGAATCACCCCACCAGTGCTGCTAATTGATCTCAGCAGGGGAGATTTTTTCCACCATGGCAACTTTCTTCAGTGGCAGACCACATAGTGTTTAATCAAACTAAACTCATCATCTAAATATTTTAAGGAATCCACTTAAGCTCTTCTCTATGCAAGCAAATGGAAATCTATTAAGAGCATTAAAAAATCGTGGTTTTTTTCTTAAGGTCTAATAAGATCTACACACTAAGAATCATTTCTTGATCTTCCTTCCCTTCCATCCTCCCACAAATTACCTGACTGTATGTCTGACTGTTAGCCCACAAAAAAACAAATCATAACCTGGAGACCAGGGGACACCTGTCTCCAGGTGACATAAGACGATTCATCAGGCCGTGCCACCAGCTTGGGTTTGCAACAAGCCAGCCAACACCCACCCCACTGTGAGAGCAGCAGGGAATCCAGCCTCGTTTTGCTAGTGTGGGATGGTCCAAAGGGGTTGGACACAGGGATGAAACTCTGCTTTTGGGGGCGTCTGCTTGGGCTGCGCTGCTGAAGTGGTCCAAGGGTCCCTTTTAAGCGCAAAGGGAGCAATGGTCTTTGTCCCGTGGATGTATTCAAACTGACTGCAAGCAAGCACATGCAGAGGTTGGCAGCTGGGCTGTTTGAACAGTACAAACCATGATCTTTGAGAAAAGGCAATCGGCCAGGTGGGGATGCGGCTCACAGGATGCCAGGCACACCACGCCGATACCTCCCGGGGTCCTTGGTGGACAGCTAGGGACCACTGCTGCAGGCACCGCACTGGCACGCAGCGAGAAGCCACTTCTGCCCTGTAAGCACTTGCAAAGATGAAGAAAAAGGGAGAAGCCAAGCCAGGAGCTGCAGTCAGAAACTTAACACCATCACAACAAGCTCATCCACTCTCTTGCAGATGGAGATTCAGCCAGGAACAGGGATAGGAGGGGAAAGGGCCCGTTTAGAAAAACAAAAGTACATTTTTCTAAAAATCAAGAGCTTCTGGGTAGCTGTTCTCACTCCTAACCTAGGAGGAGCAGACACAACAGCACTGCTCTGCAATAGATTAGTCTCTCATTTTTTAAAGGCAAGACTGCTTGCTCTCTGTTGGAGAAGCCCTGCCTGCTGTTTGCATCCTATTAAAACCCTGTCAGGCAGCAATTGGTACTTTTCCAGTATCAGCAGGACAGTAGTACCACTGGCTGGGAGTTAAAAATCAGTTTATGAAAAAAGTAACAGTTTGTTCTGCATCCTAAGAAAGCATTATCTAGATTTTTCCCTTGATAAACAAAGCAGCTATTCTGCCCAACTCAGAGCAAGGACTATAAACAATTCTACATGGGATGCTGATTTTTTTTTTTTCTTCTAATTGCAGGCTACAGAGTTTCTTCCCATAATCTGTAGCTATTTATATGAATTATACTAGTTACAGCAAAGAGCAGCATACCACTTCGGAGTAATGGCACACCTGGTTCAGAGCAGGGATTGAGTGCCCTGCAGACATCTCTCTGCTGCAGGGAAAAAGGGTCCATCGCACACATACAGGCATCTCGGGCCCATGAAATTCCCTTTCAGCAAATCAGCACTCTCTATCCAGGACTGTTCATAAAAAGTTCCAAACCAGTTCCAATTTTGCTGGTCTAAAGTGCAAGTTTACACAAAGTGTGCAGAGAAAGTGTCCACGTGCAGCTTCACACAGGTAACTCCTTCGGCCCAAGCTGATTGACCTGGGTGTTTCTAACTTCAGCCCTCCACCAGGTTCCATAAGCAGAGGTTGACTCAGGTACCCTGTGTATTTATGCACCCTTGCGGGTATATTTTGTAGCCAAGGCCGAGCTCTCCACTGCTGCTGGCTTTGCACAGGGCAGGCTGCCTTTGCCAAACTCACTTAAGACAAGCTCAGCGACATCCCCAGGAGCTGCTGGCTCCGTCAACTCAGTCCACAAGCTTGACAGATAAATTCATTATTTCAGTGCACGAACTCAAGTCAAAAGATCATCTCCACACCATCCTGTCCAGAGGAACTGGCTCTATTTTATTTTATCTTGCTTTGCTCATACCCCACGGCACCTTTACCTCCTGTGCAGCTAGCCTGAAGACAAACATACAGAGCACCTCAGTTATAGATCCTGCTATCTGTTTAGTAATGGATTTGAGATGCATCCACTCTGAAGACTAGAAATGAAAAACACAGTATCTCCTTCCCCCTTCTGAAACATTATCACATGTGTGTTACCACAGATAAACCTTCAGTTTCGTCACTGACATCTATTCAGTCCCCTCAGGACATATTCTGCAAAGTTGTAAAATCAGCTCTCTAGGAAGAGGACAAGAAACATTGGTCTAATGAAGAATATGAGCCAATATAATCAGAGTTGTTAGCCAGAGAACTAGTATTTTAGAAACCTGCTGTATGGAAATTCAACTAATAACACTTTATCGGACTGCCTTGGAAGCAAGTGCCAAGGAAAAGAGCTCTCTTCGGTAATTCACAAGGTCAGAAATACAGAGACAGCCTAGACAAATTGCCAGCCAGGATCAACGCAGAGCAAGAAGTGCAAGGAACACTACAAAGCTGAGCTTCAGCTGTCTTCTAAATACAAATCCCAATTTATTTCTGAATCAAATGGCTATACTAGCACTGTCAGACTTGCCAGGCACCTGAGGGAGTACCAGGTCCAAGAGAGAGGATGCTCCATGACGATTTTCTATCTATGCATTAAAAAGACATTTCAAACTCACTTTGACCCTCCCAATTACAATTATAAAAAAACTTATGTAAATAAAGTTGGGCTAAAACCCCGTTCCTCCTATTTCCAAGGTGTCTCAGACCCAGGTTCCCCAGCTTGCTCAGACACTCGAGTCCCACGCATTAACTCAGCGCTGAACCACCCTTCCAGAGCTGGACTCGAGTCCTCCAGAAAAGCTGAGTTGGAGTAAGTCTGCCCTCATTGGGTTTACAGCAAATGAACAAACATGAATGTGAAGCAGCTGCACGTAAGGAGTAACGAAGTCCTATACCCCATCCTTCTCTCAGAGGTTCCTGGATCTGCTTCAAAAGCCAGAACTTGGCCAACCTGGAGCTAATGCTTAACCTAAGAGACACTATCATATATGGCAACGCTTATGGAATCAACAAGTTCATTACAACTGATGTGTCATTCACATTCATATCAATATTTGCCAAAGGCTTAGTCCTATTATTTAGATAGTTTTATAAACAGCTATATGGTATTCTGCAAGTAACATTTTAACCAAGTCTATTTTCTGAAGCCTCTTTATTGAGTGGGCTCTGTCTGTTACATAAAATTGCCTTAGTTCAGTAGTGTTCACTAGCAAAGAACATCCACCTCAAGAATACTTTTAACAAAGAAAAAAAACCAACCCCAAATGCAGTTTTTTCCTGATGCTGCCTGTTGCTGGAAGACAATAACAAAAAGAAGTGCTGACACCTACAGGGCAAGACATTTGTGTGTCTAGAAACCTCAACCTGGTAAGTCCTACTGCATCACCCACACTGTACGGCCCAGTTAAACAAGCACATGATTTCAGAGTATGACAGCTACTTGATCTGATTTAAGTTTAAAAAAAAAAACAAACACGATTGGAGTAATGGCTCATCACTCATTTTCAAAACGTGTTTTGTTTTTATACATCAGTGAAAATGCAATCCAGGCCAATTCACATTGATTGTTTGAAGGAGTTCAGAGAGCTGGAAAAATAAACCACGAGAGTACTTTTCCAGTTCTATTTCTACTCCCTGCTAACATGCTCAGCACCTCTCATTTCTGTGTCTAATTTCTTTCCCAGATTTTTTGGGGTAGGAATGGTCCCTTAGGACTTGCAATTAAGAGGCTCATTTCCATTTCTCTATTCTGTAGGAGTAAGCTCTAGGATATAACAAGTCAGACAGACTTTCCCCCTTCTCCCAGCACTTTTTCTAGACTATTATTCCTTCCCCCTTCTCACCATTAGCTTCTTTTCATTTCCATTTCTGTTCCCCAGTTGAATATATTCCTTCTACTGCAACAACTCTTTACAGTCAACAACGCTGGGCCAAGACTACTCACTAAACCTTGTGGCTTATATACATGCTACATGGATACATGGATACTGAAAGGAGCAGGAAAACACACCTGATCAACGCGTGGCTCAGGGGCTGGTGCCATCGGAGGAATTTTGTTTTTTTTGATCATGGGGAGGTTTACATGGCACCGGGCCTGCTGGTGACAGACGGAGTCCAGCTGTCTCACAAGGGAAAAAGGATCATGGCTCATGAATTGGCAGGGCTCATTGAGAGGGCTTTAAACTAGGTTCGAAGGGGGAAGGGGATAAAACCAGGCTCGCTAGAGATGAGCCGAGGGGTGGCGTGCCGATGCCGGGGGCGAAATCGATAGCCCAGCTCAAGTGCATATACACCAATGCACGCAGCATGGGCGGCAAGCAGGAGGAGCTGGAAGCCATTGTGCAGCGGGAGAGATATGACTTAGTCGCCATCACAGAAACATGGTGGGGTGACTCTCATGACTGGAGTGCTGCAATGGATGGCTATAGACTCTTCAGAAGGGACAGGCGAGGAAGGAGAGGCGGTGGGGTGGCCCTGTATGTTAGGGAGTGTTTTGATTGTATAGAGCTCAACGATTGTGATGATGGTACGGTTGAGTGTCTATGGGTAAGGATGAGGGGGAAGGCCAACGAGGCAGATATCCTGCTGGGAGTCTGTTATAGACCACCCAACCAGGATGAAGGGGTGGATGAAGC
>NW_008795125.1:5827294-5852506 GCF_000699145.1 Aptenodytes forsteri | reverse complement strand
GGGAAGTGGTGGAGTCCCCATCCCTGGAGGGATTTAAAAGACATGTAGATGAGGCACTTAGGGACCTGGTTTAGTGGGCATGGTGGTGTTGGGTTGACGGTTGGACTCGATGATCTTAGAGGTCTTTTCCAACCTCAATGATTCTATGATTCTATGTGTCACAGGCTATACACACTACAGAACAGCTTAGAAATCACTGCAAGTTTAGCACTGACGTCACGTGGAACATTTTATTCCTGACGAGTGACTTAATTCTTCCTGTTGTTTCTAAATCTCTCTCTGCTCAGGACCGGGGACCCCACCATCCTGTAGCTTTTGAAGAAGCATACTTACAAAGTGAAGAAACAACAAAACAATGTCTTGCCAAGCCAAATAATTCAATCAGAACCTGTGTCTGAATTTAGCAGCTTCTTGGAAGTAAAGGCCCAGATAACTCACAGAAATTTAGAGCTATCAATGTATGCAATGCTACCCTTCAAACAGGTGGTGTAAGCAGCAGACTCATGGCTAGGGCGACAGCCCATGTGCACTGTGATGGAAAACAGAATAACAGAGGTCCCCCCACCCCTATATGGGATTTTATGCAATAACTGTGATGACAGAAAGTTTTGAGCTTGCCAAAGGCTTTAGACAAAACCCCCACATAAACATTATTAATAATAGGAAAGACATAAGCAGAGATTCAAGGTTAGATTTTGCACACACGCAACAAGCACAGTGTAAAGCAACCAAGAGGGACGTGTAGGGTAGTCGCAGGTAAAAAGCTGAGACTGCAGTGCAAAAACCCACAGGAAACAAAACATCAAGAAGAAAATGCACATTGCATAAAACGTGATAGCTTTTCTGTCTGTAGAAGGAAAGCGAGCAAAAGCTACAGCCCAGGAAAAACAAGTTCAAGTCCTATTGACAATAAAAACATAGGAGAACTAAACCCTTATTCATTTACATACAAAATGGCAAATACGTTGAAACAAGACAAACACAGAAACCACTGTTCTCAAGTGATATTATCATTGATTCATACAATGCAGAAGTGATTCAGAAGACACAACAGAACAACCTAGGAAAGCCTTGCAACAGATCTCTTAACAGTTTCTCACGGTGTCTTTTTTTCAGCTGGGATGTTTCCTACAGATACGTTACATTTAGAAATAAAGGATTCAGCCAGGTCATCAGCATTTCTCTCTTTCACATGGGGAAAAACACCCACACATAATAGGACAGATAAGTCAATAGAAGAGCAGTCACCTCTGAGGTTAGGACATCAGGTTAGCTGCCCAGTAACCACCAAAAAACCTTCCAGTATTGACCTACATAACAAAGGCACAAAGGAAAACTCACTACTGCTAGACAGCCACAGCTGAAGCAGTGTTGTGGGTTACTCAGCAGCAAAACTCACAGCCAGAGCTTGTGGCCACAGAAGCCATTCAGTGCTGCTGGACAAGGAAAGCAGGAAATTCCCCCATACCAGACACCAGCAGGTAAGACAGAACCTGGAAGCACATCAACAACTTACAGGTTGCTGCGGCCACACGCCTCCTTGCTACCGTTCTCAGCAGCATCACCCTTCTGCTCTGTAGCATTTGATCACCCCCATCTCCATCCACCCTCTCCTCCAAGGTCTCAGTCCTCGGCACTTTGCTGCTGCCCTAGACTCTAGCCAGAGTCTTCTTGTTGCTATCAAGTTTTCTTGTCACTGGCTCAAAGTAGCTGGTACCACACAAACACCACATTCATAAAGCTGGTCTAATGCTGGTAGTTCGGTAGCAATGAACTATATAGTTTTACAAAGATGTGTTGTGCTGTTTTACTGGCTGGTTGTTCTGCTATACTAGCGTTCTCCAAACCCCCAGTTTGAATTTTGTCTAGCATTCGACCCTGCCCTACTTAAACAAGTATATAAAATCATTTAATGTATTTCATAACCAGGAGCATAGAATAACGGAGATGTCTGTAGTCCAACCTCCTGCTAAGAACAATGAGATCAGATAGAGTTGGTCAGGGCTTTATCCAGTCTGTTTTTGAAAACCTCCACGGATAGAGGCTGCACACCTCCTCTGGGCAGGCTGCTCCAGTACTTGACTGTCTTAACTGCAAAAAAAGCTTTTCCTTCTATCCTTTGCAGGCGAAAAAACCCCAACAAATAAGCAATTGTAAGAAAATATACTGCTGTGGTACAGAAAGATATTAGGAGAAAACATGGGTCACCTGTGCACCTATTTTGAGGTTCTATCACAGTTCTGCTTGGACTTGGAACAATAGTTTTCTTTGAGTAGTTGGGAGGGTGGAGGGGAAAGCAAAGGAGGGAGCGGGGGAGCCTAGAGATACAGGACATAGATCCATAATGTGAAGAGACAATGATTAAACAAATTAGGTCTCCATTGATTTGCAGGAATCCAACATCAGTATTCATTAAAGCTGTCAAACTAATGCCTCCATCATCCTATTCCCATAGTGATACTTTTGATTTACTTTTGTGAAACTGCGCAGAATCACCTAACAAAAGAATCAAGGATACAAGGAGCTACCTGCAACCCTAAAGCATGCGTTACTGAAGACAGTGATGGAACCCTGAGCTGCATACTTTACTGCAGCCCCAGAATTACTTTGTCTCTGAGCCCAGCTCAATTCCTAAAGCCTGCCCAGTCCCAGCTCACCAGAAGGCCCATTTCCAAAAGGCATCTTGTACCGAGTAGTTCCTAACCAAGTGATCTTGATTACCAAACTCACCCACAGTCTTCTTCAAGAAGCATTAAGAAGCTTGGCTTTGTTCCAGGGGATGGAGGGGGCGCGGGGGAGCATTAACATTAGCTTTAAGTGCTGAACAATAAAACCGGATACATTTCATCCGTAATCCAAAAGGAGCCTTGAGCTCTATCATGATGACAAAGCTAAAGGCATGCATTTAGAGTATTCACGTGGAACAAAAGGACTTGGGGTCAAGGGGAAGCAAAAGAAAAAAAAAAGAAAAAAGGTAGTTACATATACATTCTCAAGAAAATCTGAGATAGTCTAAAGAAAGGTTTAAACCCAAGGAGGAGGTTATTAGGTTTCTTTCACCATCTAGGTCTCTATTTCTTCTTTATATTGTAACCAAACAGTCAAACTCTCTGCAGTTATACTGCTAAGATGAATCCTGGGCCTGGATTACTTTAAAGAAACAAATGACAATTTTGGTCTCATTTCTTCCAAGTTCCCTGTCAAAAATGTCTCTAGTCAAAGAAAACAGATAAGACACCACATGCACAAGTGCCTTCAAACATCCTATATCAAACACTACAGGTTTAGATTGTGGCTGAAAGAGGAGACAGAGTATACATCATCCTCTTCTACTTTCCCTTCTTCTTAGATGTTAAGCACATGCTATGGAGAAGACTACAATAAGATAAGGGGTTTCCATTGATAAAATGGCATTTCTGCAGAATTGCATGCATACAGGAAAAAGATACTTTGACAACATTGGGTAGTCATGAGCACTACAGTGAGAGAGTGACATTTTAGTGCTGTGCCCAAGAGAACTACTGCATGTGAAGGATTCTACACATGGTTTGACCTACACCACAGTTTATTTGTAAACATTTGTTACATGTGCCAATAATTTAATCGAACACAGACTTTGTACAAGTCAATGTATAATATTAACAATGTCACACTAGAAGAGTGCAACTGTATTCAGTTACAGTCATACTTTAAAACCTTCAAAATACAAACCATTTGGAACACTGAACAAGAAAGGAAAATTTGAGAACAATGATGGAAGAGAAAAAGAAAAAGAACTGTGAAATCGTAAGTCATGATCAAAAAACCTGAAAACAAACATAGCACACTTTCTAGTTGGCTCCCGAACATGTTCAGGTATATCCACCTAGACTGAATACTACTTGGGTTGTGCCAGAGCACAAAGCCGACCTCTCTTCTGCAGGTGAAAAATCTTGCTGAAGACAGAAACTTAAAACAGCTTTACAATGTGTAATGCATGTGATTTTCCCCACTGTCAATAAAACTACCTGAAGAAAAGAAATTGATTTAGTTTGTCTTTATTTGCAATACAATATAAAATAGATTCTTTTGGTATGAAGATCTTTGAGATCTTATTTTTTTACACCATATTTAAAACAAAAGTCACACACTTTGAGTAAAGCCTCTGGAGCATCCCAAGCACTGGGGCTGTAGTTGAGTTTCAGGTATTTTATGGACTTCTTTGGTTGCAACCTATTCAGTAAACTTCAGATATGCAGACTTGAACATTTAAGCTTCCTAAACTAGTGTTGAAGCACCTAAATTAGAGTGGCTTGAGTTCTAAAAAACTGCAACATATCTGGAATTCTCAACATTAACTGTAAGATTTATGGGTATTAAACAACCCTGAAGAGCTGACTACTTTTATTTAGAAACTTTACTGTAGACAACCTATTAACAAAGGGTATCCTTCACTTAGTAACACTGAAGAATACGCAGTGAGAACAAGAAATTTTCATCCATTTTCAAACTTCCATACAACTTGCACTATCATCACTTTACATACTAGTATAGACAGTGCATGGCAAAATTCGATACAATACGTCAAACTAGCTCATCTACTACAGCTCACTGTAGCACTTAAAGTAACATCTATAGTGCTGAAAGTGTAAGCCATCACCTACTGCTTAGTTCCTCTACAGTGCTGGATATTGGCTTAATCTCCACATAATTCTCACAGCAAATGTTTCCCCTGCCATTTCTAGCAGATTGACACCCAATTCCTCTTTAATTTCTTTTGAGGGAAATAAGGCAACTTAAAAAACCCACTATGGAGAGTATGCACGTCCAGTACAAAAGTCACTGTAGTGTAAACGATCAACTTTATATAGATAATCTAGCTCTGCAATATATGCAGAATACTAAGCTCAGCTGCTGTTGGTAAAATACAAGAACAAAACAGATGTAAGAAAGCAGCACTGAGCAAACTGAAGTACTACAGACTTCCAGTTTCTTAGAGCACAAGTCCTACACTTACACTTTAGGAATGTATATAAAGCAAAGAAAAAAGAAGAACGCAATTTTCACAGTTGTAACTGAAGTCACTGCATTATCCTATCGTGGTATGTTTATCCTTTTCAAACTTCTGTCATGTTTTTTCTTACAACCATACAGAACAGGATACAAACCCAAATGTTGCCATTTTTTTCCTTGCTGTTGTCCAGCATCATCAATGCCACAGATTCTTGGTCCATTATATACTGTAGGCTAGTAATGACAGGATGGTTAAGTCTCATTTTTAATTATGACTATTTAAAACAAGGCAGTTCCAGTAAAGAAGAGAGTTGGCAGAGTACTTTAGACAGCTGCGTTGAGTCCTAACTTTTTACACCTCTTGTTCTCCTCGTGTGCTAAATGGGACACACTTTTTTAAGCTGGCAAAAAGTTGTTAATGCCCAATATAGACAAAGTGAAATCATGCTACATAAAATCATCCCCTACAAATAGAGCCAGATCATGATTTAGATGAAACAGCTCACTGTTAATGTTTGTCATAATCAACAGCTAATGGTTCAAGGAAAACAGATTCAGAGAACTCTCTGCCTACACAACCTCTGCTGTTATCTTCGTTTGCTAATGACTGTCATGTGAAAAATCAAGAGCTCTGTTCTTTCAAAAACATTAACCAACAGCACAGATCTAGTTATCTACCTTAAACTCAATTTATGACATCAGGAGTTTTCCTACAGCAATCATCACCAGCTTCAAACAACGAGGGACTAACTCCCAGTGTGATCAAGCCTCAGACACTCCTGGTTTCATACAAAGAGCAAGATGAATCCATTATCATGAAGAACCCCATGAACAGAGCCAACCGCTTCAGCCCTTCTGTAACTCCACACCTCCATCGAATTCTGCCAGAGATGAAAATGTACCACTCAAAGGCCTTCAAAGTGGCCTTAAGTCATCAGCAGGCCTTTGAGTTTGCACTAACTCAGCCTCCTGTAAGCATCAAGTCTTTTCCCATTGTACTGATTTCTCAAGGCCCCGGTGTTAAGCTGACCTACAGAATTCAACAATTCTTAATGCCCCATATCACCATGATACTTTTTTAACATAAGGTATCACTGAGCTTTCAGAGGAAGTGTTAAATCTCTTACCTTTATACAGAAAGATTTTTCAGTAATACAGTACAAAACTAAACAGAATTTATGTCTGAGTAACGAACATAGAAAACTACTATTGCAATCTTGTGGTGACAGCATAGAAATTTAACAATCATCAGAAAGCCTAGAAAGGGCATGTTTAGTTATAAAAGAAAGATTGTCTCAAGATAAAAATAGTGCTGACAGCTAAAAAGCTCTCTGTTGCAGCAAGATATGCAGTAATGAGTAACAAGTTCTAGACGGTTTAAGCATTTCCCCAATACTGCAACACAACACATTTTTGTAACACTACTTTTACATGGGTTATGCTGCAGCAGCGGTACACTTCTTAGTGGTTGGCACTAGGAATTAACCATAATAGAAGAAAGGCATTTAGTGATCAATGCATGAGAATCCCTATTTGACCTGCTCCTTAGGTGTGGTTGAAAAAAACCGAGGACGGGGACCATCCGTTCCATTCAGATAATACACCTTCTTTGAACATGAGATTCTTGGCAGGAAGTGGAACACCCATATCTGCAGAAATAGGCTGCAAAAGTGAACTTGAAGAACCAGCATCATGGAGCTGATCCAGTGCTGAAATACCTTCCTAAAAGCAAAAGGAAGAAAAAATAGTGTCTTAAAAACAAGACAAACAATGAAGGATTTAACAGGTAGAATATGACAGTCTAATCTAATCTGCAAATACACTTAGTGTTTCTGAAGTGTGTTACTTTAATCCAATAAATACCAGATCATTATGGAAGTAAAAAACAGAATAAACAAAGGGAAGCATGAAATAAGCATACAGTTGCCTCAGCTGCACCTGTGCATGCATTACTTGGCTTCCAAGAAAACCTCAGAGAAGCCTGAGGCTTAAAATTGAAGGAAAGACCTAGCAAAATTAATGTAAAGCTATAAAATCTTCAGGACAGCTATCGTAATGCTATTTATCCCATACAGTGCTAAGAGCCATACATATATTTGGAGGCACTGACTTGACCATATTTTGAGTAGTTTTATTTCCCAGAAGTTTGGTTTTCTCAGCTTAAAAATCACTTCAGCACCTTCTTTTTTTCCTCTCTACACAGATCATCATCAAGAACAGTGTATCTCAGAGATAACATCTAAGAGATTAGGACAGGAATCACTTGAAACTGTTTGACAGATGGTTTCAAGGCTTCAAACCTACTGGGAATCTCCAGCGTTCTCATGAGAAAGCAGTTTCAGGGTCACACCATCCGTAACACTACCTGGTTAAGTAACCTGCAAGTTCCTTACCTTACTGAAAAGATAGAATTTTAGAGAAAAGTACCATAAGATATAAGCAGCTAAGCAGATTCCATGTTACATGTGGACATGCCTTGCTGGCATACACTTCCATGCAAACTTACAGCAGGCTGCGGACCTGGCATTCCTCCTTGCTTGCTACACAAGACCCTATTCTCTACCTATGCTCTTAAAAAATCCTCCCAGAGTACACAGTTTTACATATTTATACTCATTCAACACCAAGTTCTAGAGGATCTTCAGACAAGTGCAAGAAGTATACTGGTATGAAATGCATGTTAATGTATTTTATTTTTTTCTAAGGGAACACAGTTGACTTGAGATGCAGATAAAAATCTCAAAAGATTAGCATGTCCATGGTTTGTAGTAAATCTCCCTAACATATCTAAGAAGCAACCAAGTAACCAGCAGAGTAGACTGTGTTATAACAGGAG
Organism: Aptenodytes forsteri; assembly: GCF_000699145.1. Classification (NCBI taxonomy): domain Eukaryota; kingdom Metazoa; phylum Chordata; class Aves; order Sphenisciformes; family Spheniscidae; genus Aptenodytes; species Aptenodytes forsteri. Next base: position 5,844,678 of record NW_008795125.1, on the reverse strand, counting down.
GAGTGAAGAACAATTTTGCTGTGCAAGTCCCATAAAAACCAATGAAACTAATTATACACAAGATGCAACCACAGAAGTTGAGACAAGTATTAAATAAGGCTAGAAAAGGGAGATGGAAGTACTCACTTTTTGATACCAGTAGAATTTGAGGTTGATAGTGCTCTTAATACAGTTACCATTTAAAGAAAAAGCAAATAAAACAAACGCTGTGTGTGTCCATACACCCGAGAATGGCAAGTAGGAGGGCAAAAAGGGATGACAGACCATAAAGAATGATTTACATCTGGATTATTGCTCCTTACCTGGAATGAATGAACAAAATTAAGGACCTGAAGAGACAGCTTTCTACTGGAATGTAAGAGTTTTTGAAGGCTGTCAAAAACAAAAGAGAAAAGCTATGTCCAAGGTGCACAAAGCTTTACTAGTAAAGTAACACCTTAGTAACTTGCTCATAATTAACTCTAGTAGCACCTAACATCGTGACAAAGTTAAAAGCTTTCACACAGAAAGCCTGGTAATATTGTCATCACTGAAGAGGTGCTCAACTCATCTCATCTGCTCTTGAGCCTAGTCAGCTAAATGCTATTTTCCCCTATCATTTACACCATATAAGTGAAACTACTGCAATTGAAAAATGCTATTTTACATAAGATATTAATATATTAGACTTTATCATGTCTCATTCTTATCTAGGACAGTCTGGTAACATGACTTTTAAGAAGCAGATTAGTGACACACTGTTAAAAAGCAGGTCAACTACTATAATAAAATCCTTAAGCCGTGTTTTCCAGCAGCCTTATTTTTGGCCTCCAGAACCAGGCTCTAGGAAAAAAAACTAAAAAAAAAACCCGAAACAAACACACAAACCCCAAAATCCCATTGTTGAAAGAGTAATCTTTCATAAAGAAAAGCTACAGTAAAAAGCAGAAGATAAACTGATCATAAGCCATGACTAAACTTAGCAAATAAGATACCAATAGTAAAGAAAATTTCCACAAGAGCTAAATGCATTTTACACCAAAGCATTACCAGTAAGCTTCCCCTCTGCCCCCAGAACAGGGCCAGGGGGGTTAGGAGGAGGATAGAAAGCCTGTGCTAGGCTAGGAAGGGGAAACGAATAGGAAGGCACCTAAATTCACTTTTTTTTTTCCTCTGATCTGTTCATCAACAGTTTACTACAAAGAATTAATTTTCACCTTGCAGAAACTACAAAAACAGCCTAATGTTTATCTTACCACAACTAGGGACTACTAAGATTGTACATCATAGCTGGTATCTATGAGCAAAAAAGCATCCACCTTACGCACTAGAATTAGGTACTCTATGAAACTTAGCTCAGTTCTGCTCCTATAGTCATTGAGTTGTAGGTATCATTTTTTGCAGAAGCTCTGGGCATAACACATACAACCTGTTAAACCTGTAGCTGATAAGTTACAGCTCACCTTTCTTTTCTGCATAATCCATGACTGGCAATTTTTCTGCAGACTTTCTGATTCAACTCAGAGCTGAAGAGTGGAATGCCAAAGCATAATTCCAGGGGAACCCATTCCAGTTCTGTTGTGGGTACTGCAGAAAGAAAACCAAGAGACAACCAAATTTTAAGAAGAGACAAAGCAAGAATATTCAACCCAGAACCAGTTCTCTCAAACCAGGCTCCATTGGACAGTTCATACTTTTTAAACACAGTTCATTTACTGAACTGCTCAAAGATTTAAGGGAGTGTGAATTTTAAGGAGGAAGAACACTTCGCGTTGCACTTACCGTCCCAGACAATAATCAAACAGTATGTGTTCAGATCCTTAAAAACAAGATATCTCAGACTGTAAGTGTTTAGTACAAGCCATTTGTCATGTTTTTACCTTCAAGGCTTTGCTTGACTGCAGAATCCATTGAGGTTTCTTCTATTACCATCTCAAATGATTCTGTGCTCCCATTTACATCAGATCCTGATGCTAGTTCAGCCTCTCCTAAAGGTAAAGTAATTCTTACATAAACATTTAAATAAATATAAGTTTAGATACCACCTGATGTAAGGAACACAACACAAGTTTTGCTCAAAGACCATACAGCTATAAAACTGGAGGAATGAATACGGAGAAGCACAGGGCCTGACTCAGTTTAGGACTAGAGAGCCACTTAGGGATCCTCACACTTAAAGATTAAGTTCTGGCATATAAAAATGGCACAATTTACTTTTAATGTTGTGAAAATATTTTTTTCTTCTATTGACTGTTCTAGTCCAGTGATTTTCAGCCTGCATTTGCTATTTTTGAGCTAGTCACAAAAAAAGAGTTAGAAGCCTACTGCCAATAGATTTACACTAAAGAAGGGTTCCTATCTGTGTTGGACAGTATTTTGTAGAGTTCCAAATCAAAGAATTGTAATCCTTTGTTCAACTTTGCTGAAGTGATTGTATACAAAATTAAGGGAACACAGCCAAAAAAGACAATTATTGGTAACTAACCTCTTCCATCAGAAGCATCGCTCAGCTTTCTATTAGCATGCCGACTTGTAGGATTCAACATAGTGACATAGCCACAAAAATGCTGCAAGTCTATTTTGTTTCTCAGTATTTTTAAAGCCGTATGAATGCCCATGTTCACACGAGAGAAGTCTAGTAGAAAACAACACATATTCCAGCTTATGTTACTAGAAGCCTCCTCCATAATAATACAGTTCATCTCTAAGCCAGGCTAAGTTTTTTATCTGGATTTTCCTCTCTTGCAATGCTCCAGGTTAATGATCACATTGGTAGATCTGGGATAACACGTAAGTGATCACAGCCTTCCCACACCAAGCACTAACTGGTATTTTATAGGACAGCAAGAGAGCTGAGGAGGAAGAAACACACAAACAGAAGATTGTGTGTTTCTTCCTCCTCGGAAGGAATCTCTCTCATACACAGACACATACAGACAGCAGGAACGGTAAGGTTCAGCTAGGAATCAGATGTCCAGCTCTTTCAGTGCCAGTCTTTTATGGCAAATTCAATACAAGATACGCGTTCCACATATCTGAAATTCTGAAGAATTAGAATACAGTATTAGAGGGTAACAAGGAGTTTCAACACTGAGTTGTTCATGCTCGAACAGAGATTTTGCTTTCAAGGTTTTTCACCTAGCATCAAGTCAGAAGAAAACAGACATCCCAGAGAGAGCAAATATAAAAGTAGCTAATTTTGAACCTAGTAAAAACTAGATTAGGAAGTGAGCTTTACTTCTAGTTGACCCAGATTTTTTTAAGTAGCAGCTTAAATAATTTTAGATTTCGTATCTGTAAATTCACTTTTATGACAGCTCTCAGCTGGGAAGGCTATGGCCTCAACTATCCAAAGCTTATGTCCTACAGATCAAGGAGTATTTCAGAACATGTTAATTCCTGCCTTTCAAAATCAGTTGAGCCAGGCAGACTTTGAAGGAATAGGAGATTTTGCTAGCAAAGCTCTTCCTAGGGAAGAAAACTCCATAATAGTTCCTAGTGCTACTAAGATATGCTTGTTCAGTTTTGGTCTCACCTCACAGTTAGGAGATGCTGAATAGAATATAGGGATCATTTATTTATGCAGTTAATAAATATGCTAGTTAATAAGGAAGTATGCACAAAGAAAGATTCAGAGGTGTTTGTGGAAGTTACTTCTTTACATCTGTGCTAGGAGAGAAGAGAGGCCAGAAAACACGTTCTAATTAGGACACAGAAGATAGAAAGGAGAAGACCATATCTCTAAGCTCAGAACAGACTTGTCAAACATTTAAATATTCTTTCAATTTTCTCATCTAAGTTGACTCATAAGTCCAAGAAAATTTTGGATTATTGCAACCTTACTGCACAAGGTAACGTGCAAGAAGTTAAATATGGTGGTGTAGAAATTACATTAAAGACAGTCAGTTACCTCCCTGCTGCTCAGCTTCATCAAATGGGAAAGGTATGTGCATTGTTTCTCCCATTCCATGCATGCCATGCCCCTGAACATCAAGAAATTAAATTAGGAACAGAAAAATATACTCATCAGCTTAGCTTAGTCCTATTTGGGCTCCCTTTTAAGGAGTACCAGTCAAGTTGATGAAACAAATAATCAGATTGAGATATTTATACATTAAAGCTCTTGCTTAGCTGAAATAAGTAATTAATGAGATATCCCACCCTTCCCCCTAAAAAGCATTTGAATAAACACAATTAAGTTAAACTTCAGTGAAGAGGAGCAATTTTTCTCTCCAATTACTGGTTATAAACGGATTTCCTAATTGCTGAGCACTTCTGGAGCAAAATGGAGTTTCCACCCCTAAGTACAAAACATTTTTGAGCAGTCAAGGCTGTCACAAGTGGGCCTCTGAGAACGTGTAATTTTATGATTTTTACAATATTAAACATCTATTTATTTGAATGATTAATCTGAGAGTTCAGCTGAACTGAAGAAACAGAAGAGGAAGACATTTTACTTTTCCCAAATAGACAAACCCACTCTATTTCTGCTGTTTGTGATAAAGAGCATGTTTTGCTCAGTTTAGTGTAAGAGCTAAATACCAAGCACTCTGCAAAAGTGCATTTCTTGAATAACACTACATACTTACAGTTACCTTATACCACTGCTGTCTAAAAAGCTTGTAGGCTCTTCACTTTCATTCCAGTTTCTTACATCCCCACTCTCATCGATCCACATCTCATTTTTAGCTAGCAAAACTGTATTATGTCTGCCCATAATACAATAATGCATAAATAATATGCATACAGTTCAAAACCCATGTCTTAACCACCACTGAATCATAGCAGCACTGGCTACAGAAGTTAAACATATTTTTCAGCTCTTGGCAAAAGTGTAGCTCTCCTGCATTGTTAATCTCCTCTACCACGTAACAGCTTAACTCAAAAAATTATGCACGTTTTCATCATTTATACAGAGCACTCTGTACCTGAATTAGAACAGCAGAATGCGTTAAAGCATCATTCAACATTGTGAGCACATTTGAAGTAGGAACTACTCCTGGGTCGTGACCCCAAGATGTTATTAGTAAGCGATCATAACCCTAGAAGAGAGAAATTAAGAATATTTACAGTAGTAATGGACTATCCAAGCACATAAAGTGAGTTAGGCATTAGCATATTGTTACGGTTAGGAAGTTACCACAGGTAACTACAACTCTATAGTGTTATACTTTGTACCAAGGATCACTTATGTTCATGTTCCTGGTAAAGACAGAATTTTGCCAACCTCAAAGTTAAGATGCTATTTTGAACAGGAGGTGTCTGTCACCAATTCCACATAGTTATGTGGCCATCGCAGCAGCCTCCTAGCAAACAGGAGATGAAAATAATCCCACGTAAATTTAAAAGCAAAATATAAGCTAGATAAACTAACACCGTCAGAGAAAAAAAGATGTATCAATCCCCAAAATACCTATCCAAGGGGGAGGGACAGAAAGACAAGAACACTGACTAAGAAGTAATTTCCTAGTTTCTCTGTTTTCAAGATTGAATTCCCCTGCATTTCCGTAAGATTACTAGAAACGTCTTGACAGTTCCTTACGAAAATGACGCTGCAGAATGGTAGCAGGAAAGAAGCATTCACATATGCATGCAGAAGGAAAAAGCTCCAGTAAGTTTGTGATAGTGCAGAATGTGATATCATTTAGTACAAGAAAGCCTGACCTATCAGCACGCTGAGATTCAAACAGTATTGAAGTTTTCCAAGGCCACCACACTGAATGCTTTTCACTAATAAAAGTGCACAATCCATACATTTACTGGTAGTTTAAGCTAATGACAGACTAAGGTTTGAATCAAGCTCATAACCAATGGCCTTACAACATGCCTTCTGTGCTAGAAGCCTTGATTCACTTAATCCTATGTTATCTTAAAGTAAGTCTTAGAAATAGAAGTATCTACAAAATTTTTGAAATCAGAAAGGGAAGGGACACACAAAAGAGGTTTGAGGAATGGAAACTACATCTACAAATCCTAGAGCCAGAGATAACTGCTGATGTAGGTACACTGAAGAATGCACATCCCTCTCTGAATGTCTCCATACCATTCTAATATGTTTAGCTCACGAATCTACTCAGAATGATGAGATGAAAACTGTAGAGGCCTCTCTGCAATTATAAATTTGAACAATATTATTTTACGAACTCCATTGTGAGCAGCAAGACCCAAACACTGCTAAGCGTCTGCAGCATTTCAAATCAAAGATACAATGATCTTTGGTTCAGGCAAGTTTAGAAGTTGCCACGGCCACTTCCACCTAGGTTTGCCTAGTATACAGAATACCTAACAGTACTCCTTTGTGGCACATTTGTCCTTATTAGCATCTCAGAGACAGAATGGGAGAAGGCAGCATCTGAACCCTTCCAGGCATGAATTGATCACCTGCACTGTTTTGTGGGACTCCTTGCCAAAGCACTGTATGGATGCTAGTAAGTTAGGCTGGAAGGAATTTGGAAGAGCAACTGATCACTGCAGAGACAAGAATTCTAGTCACAACCTTTATATACACAAAATCACATACAGCTCAGGAAGTTCCAGACCAGCACATGGGGAAGGCTGGAAAGGTCTTAAGAGGAAGTATTACATATTGTGCTTATTCTTCCTACTTCCAGCAACTGCTAGAGACAGGCTACCAGGCTAGGAAGACTTTTTGTCCAACCTATAGTGCAACCTTTCTTAAATTATTCTGTCATTTAAACTGCACGGAGAATTACAGCCTAGAACTTCAAAGTCTCCATCACAGATTTCTACAGTGGACAAACTGGAAGTGATCATCTTAGCCATCTTATAAGGATGCTAGTAAGTTAGGCTGGAAGGAATTTGGAAGAGCAACTGATCACTGCAGAGACAAGAATTCTAGTCACAACCTTTATATACACAAAATCACATACAGCTCAGGAAGTTCCAGACCAGCACATGGTGGAAAGTGGAAAGGTCTTAAGAGGAAGTATTACATATTGTGCTTATACTTCCAGCAACTGCTAGAGACAGGCTACCAGGCTAGGAAGACTTTTTGTCCAACCTATAGTGCAACCTTTCTTAAATTATTCTGTCATTTAAACTGCACGGAGAATTACAGCCTAGAACTTCAAAGTCTCCATCACAGATTTCTACAGTGGACAAACTGGAAGTGATCATCTTAGCCATCTTATAAACCAGGAAAAGTTGAACGTAGAGGTGTCCTTCCTTATACGATACTAGAATGAGCACAATATACTATGTCTCTATCCTTTGATATAGCTCTTCTACATCTTTATAACACACTCTAGGGATGGGCTTACAAACCTATATTCACAATGACTGCAGTACCACATTTTACACTAAAATTGAAAGGGGTGGTGTCAGATACACTGGATTCACATTGTGACAAGAGAGACATAAGTAGGATTCCTTTTTCAGGACCTAGAAAGAAAACAAACCAAGATTCTACATAAAACTTGCTTCTAGAAAAGGTACATCATCGACAATGAATTATACCTGACTTCAACTGTTATCCCTGAACAGTGTACAGCATATCTTTGAAACGTTTGGATAAGGGAAGGAAAATAAATCCATGCATATGCTACCTGAAAAATGTCTGGAAGTTTTCGAAGACGTGTTCCTTTAGAGAGCAACAGAGAAGGTGGTCCTTGTCCAGTTATATGGTAAATATACAGTTTGAACCAAACTGAACTGACTTCTGGTATCGCAGGTCCAATATGCTGAAAGGATTATTCAAGAAATTAGAAAGAACCTAATACTGCAATCATTATACATACAGATATCATTTAAGAATCAACAGTCTTAAAGAAATATAAATCTAGTTTTGCAGCACAGGAGTTCTGTGATATTATATATCACAGATATATATATATCTACTGATGATATTCTAGGTACTTAGTCCAGTATTGCAAGACTCTACAGAAAGGTGATAGCAAGGTATTTTCTATGAATATAAATTCAAGAACAAAACGAACAGATAAATTGTTAATAAATTAAACAATTTACTAAGTATTCACATTTTTCCTCACTAAACACTTTTTTTTTTAGATGAATTGCAATACTATTCTACATGCTAATAATTGAGTCTTTTTAAAAGAGACATCTAACAGATGTATCCAAAACAAAGCTATTAAGAAGATATTATATTACTAGATACCAGGGGGAAAGCCCCCAGTATTTTTTCACCTGGGGTGTACAGCTGCTAATAGGTCGAATTTCATTGGTGAGTGGTGCCATGGAAACCAGCAAAGTATAATTTTTGTTGAGAACTCTACTGCAGGTAGCTGGATCCAAGCCGAGCAAACTCTCACATCGTAAGAGGTCCAAGGGAAACCCTATGTTGAAAATGTAAGATTCTTAAATTATCACTTGAGATGGAACATACAACCCAAAATATTATTTCAGATTTTCCATTCTCCCCTGCTAAGCCATAAATACAGTATTTTCCACAACTAAGCTTTAAATTATTGGGGTGAATTTGAATAAATCTGTACATAATTTTAGCACTACAGCTTGTTCCTCACCAACTAAGTGATCCCCGGAAATAAGCATAAACAGAGATACTGAGGAAGTTAGGTACGATTTTAAAATAAATAAGTAAGTAAATCTACCCCCATTAGAAGAAGAATACACTCCCTTTCATGACTTGAAAAATCTTTCTTTGACAGAACAACTCTGTCTGAAAAAATAATGACTCTTTTATTGTGGCTTTCAGAAGCACGTGATTTGAAACCAATCTCTTCTGCAAGTTGAGCTTGCCTTGCCATCATTATAGAATCATAGAATCATTTAGGTTGGAAAAGACCTTTAAGACCATTATGCCTTTAATCTGTTTCTTTGGATGTTAAGTCCAAGCCTTGGCAACCAAATCTGTCATTCAACAGGCAAATCCAGTAATGCAGGCTCAAAGGATGCTGAAAAAGTGATGTTCTGGCTTAAAAATATTTTTAAACAACTAGGATACAGATTGTTTTCTGAAATAGCAGCTTAATCGGAAAGCTGAGTCCATGCCAGATAAGTAAACAAACTTAGAAGGATTTCCTCAAAAGTGTTCACAGTACCGTTATTTGGTTGATCAGGCTGTACAGCTTGTGCCCCTAGGTCTTTATTATGCCGCAAAAACAGTATTGTGTTTCTCAGTGTAAGTGCATGATCAAAGTACCGTTGTGCTTCCCCTTCACCTGTGCTTTGAACCTACACAAGAAGCAAAATAAAATGCATACAAGTGGCATGTTGTTTCCACAAGCATCAATTACACAAAAAGAAAGATTAACAAATTAGCATTTTAAAGCTTTGTAATTGAGTAACAACCCTGCAGCTTATATGCAAAGGTGATTTACAGCTACTATTAAATGAAAAATGAGTCTTGGCCATGCTAGTCAAACGGCCAAAAAGTACACAAAGACAACATCTATAAGTCAGAACTACAACTCAGTCTTTACGTAAAAGTATTTAAATGTCCAGTCATCCTGACTGGTATAAAAGCATACAGCAATTAACAGCAGTTCTCCTACATAATTCTACAGTTGTCCTTCTAGAATTATCTTTAAAAGGTAGATAGGTTAAACATTCCAGCACATAATGGTCAAATTTTCCTACAAAAATGATGTGCAGACTTTCAGAAATATTAACACCTTACTGAAAAGGAAGTGATTTCCATTGAACAAGCCCTAGCGCAGGTGTGCGTACACACAGACTCAGGCAAATGTAGTTCATGAACTCACTTTGCTCACCCGACTCATCACATTCATATACATGCATGGTGTGTCCCTGAAAGTCACTAGAGGTATAAATGCTGTAAATAAGAAACATTTTAACTGAACCACTTAGGTTGGGTATGATGATAAGGTGTTTGTTCTTATCGTTGTATTGTTAAATAAGCAGTTTTACACAATGAAAATACTGGGGGTTTTTGGCCCCTTTACACTTCAAGTGCTGAAAAAGCATTTGGTCAAATATGTAACAGATTACCTTTTCCAGCTCCACCAAGAAGCTGTCAAGACTCTCATCTGACAGTTTTCCTACTTCAAACATAGTGACTGCATGACTTTTCAAGTTCTGGAACAACAAAACAAAACTGTCTTAATTCTTTGAGAATAGAATGGGCAAGCAGAAGTTTTATTAAGCAAAAGCATTTCTTAACAACAAACGATAAAGAAGTTTTTTTAAAATAATCACACTTGTATTATACTGAAGTCAAAGTATTTTACAGCTCTACATATTTATTCTTTGCATAATACATTGAACAATTTTGACATACTGGTGAAAGATTTCCCATCATTAAAAAGGCAGTGAGAGTAGAATCAAACAGGAAGGCAATACGCTTTGTGTGTCCACTAGACAGATTCAGGCTGCTCACACTGGCTGTTTCAGCTAATAGAGAACAAAAAGAAAACATACGATCACATTTGTTTTATTTAAAAATAAAATCATCAAGTTTAAGTCAAAAGCTATTTAAAAAAAAAAACCAAACCAAAACCAAACATTAGTTATTGCCATACTGAATAGAACAGGATTCCCGTATCACTACTAAACTACTGATTGACTTAATTCAGAAATTGGTATCTTTGCATCAATTGATATACATAATGCAGATTACCCAAATAGTTTTTTTCTGAAAATGAGGCTGAATAACTTTAAACCAAGAAGTAGACACCACCTCCCCCACTGTATATTCCATATGAAGAAAGGATCTACACAATCTTTGTTTCACTTGTTTCTAGACCCTTTTACAGCCTATGGCACTCAAGAAATATAAAAACAATTGATCCTAATGTATTAAAATTTACTTTTAGTGCTAACCTGGATCATCTTGACTGTTGGTATCTGTATCTGTGGCTGATGACCCAGCTTCCTGTATAGGACTTCTGTTTTCCCCACTGTCCCATGAAAGCAGCATCTTTTGAGGGTCCAAAGTACTCCTATTAATGCAAATTAAAATCCACATCTATCCGTCACTGTAGCACCAGAGAAGTATCTCTGCCTTCCAGTGCTAGTAGTCCATGCATAGGCATACCCAATACATGCCTTTCAATACTTCTAAGCGCAAAACCAGTCAAGCTTGATGTCCCTCAGAGTCCTAATTAGCTTCAGCAGAAAAGTTTGTTTGGGGTTTTGAAATACCAGTTTTTGAAAAAGAGATCTGAAAAATCAAGCCACCATCGCTGAAGAAGAATCCAACAGAAAAAAATCTAATTCACTTTGTTCTCACAGTCCAAATCAGCATTAAAGAAAACTCAGGCATAGCGGCCATTTTAAATGGCTTAATAGAAATCGAACTAAAAGTGCTGGACAACTCTTAATTAATGCAACTTGGCACTCCAACTTGGAGAACCCTCTGTTGACTGGTATTAACATCACTTTCCCAGGATTTGATACAGATACACATATATGTGAGAGTGCCAATGACAGAACTGCAATGGTACCTGACAGCAAGCAAGCAAACTTTATGTACGTATTCACTGACAGAAGTGCCAAGAGGCATTGTCGCTGTACTAGCATAGTAACAGCTGTTATTTCTGGCCCCAGCAGTTTAAAGCAAATGTACACTTATCTGCTTCAAAAATTAGCAACTAGGCATTTAAAGGTCAAAAAGCCAGCACTAAATAACAGCAATAAAAGTAGTACATTGAACTTACAGGGTAAATTACGACCCCTTATCCTCAGATTAAAAAGGAGATCAAGTACTCTAGCCATTATATACATTAGAAAGCCAAGTGAGATTAGTTGTTGCAGAAGTCCAAGAAAGCAACCAATAGCTTTACAATCAGATTTTGGTTCTAGCTTTCTCTTCAATGAGAAAAATAAGCCTTGTGAAAGAATGGAAACACTTACTTCAGTCTGTTTACCGAAGGAACATTCTTCCATGATGGATGAAGATTATCCAGGTTTATTACTTGGCCTTTCTTATGAGCAAAGCCTAACCGACAATACATGGACACAGCATTCTGAAGAAATACACATACACATAATAAGGAACTGCTCTATGAAACCAGGTTGCAAGATAGTGAACTTTCCACATCAAGTTCAACAGATGCATTATACACACATACCTTTACTAAAGATAAGTCAATCTCTAGGCCGTTTGCAAGCTAGAAAGAAAGAAAGAAAGAAGAATCAATAATACAGTATTAACAATGCAGGGTAATTCACCATCTGTGGGCTTCGGTATCTTTTTGTTGGTTTTCTTTATTTTTAAACCCAGCCTGTACTGCTAGGAGCAATTTTGCCTTCATCAAAAGTGATGAAAAAAAGAGGATGAAGTCTCATAATTGTCCCACTTGAAAGCATGCAAAAGAAATACAAGGTTATCTTCCACTGTGTAATTTCTAGGTTAATCATGTATCAGAAGACACACAAAGAGGAAAACAAATCCTGAATATACTTAATGGGTATTTTTCAGGTGCTTATTCACCAAATTTTGAGAATAAGACCTTATGAAAACATTTCTCGTATTAAAATTATAAATACTTATGCAAGTTACATTTCTACTTTAAGCCAACACCCTGCATATTTTCACTGCCAAAGAAAAAAAATTATTTTACTTTTTCTATTTCACACTAGCAAAACAGAACCAATCTCATTAGGACAGTGGGAAAACAGACTCTGTTCCAGTTCTAGCTCATATAAAATAGTCTACATTAGTCACCCCTGTATAAATTCATTCTAGCTGATGGAATTGTTTCACTGAATTGAAGTCACTCCTTCAAGGCTATAAAAGTTACATTCAAGATTAAAGAAACAGGTTGGATCTTAAGCCTGGCAATACCTCTAAATAAAATCACTTGATATCGATCCATATCTCTGCCTTAAGTATTTTCAGCAGTGTGCTTTGGGCCCTTTCAAGTTTTCCTATCTGCCTGACACAGGGTAAGTTTTACTTACCTCTGCCACATTAGTGTGTTCATCTATTGAAACAAATATCTTGTACAGGAGTGTTTCAAAGTAATCGCCTTGCACTCTGTTCATCACAAAACCTTCAAGTGGTGGCACTGAAAAGAAGAATTACTTGCAAAATTACAATTTGGTAACTTTATTAAACAAACTGCATAAAAAAAGAAAAATAAATTTACACTTATTTAGTTTTCACGGTACCTGTAATTTTGAGGATTTCCCAGTCACAAAGAATAAAAGTCTAAAGACAGTATACATGGTATTTAAAATTCTCCCACTCTTAAGAAAAGTAATGGTTATCAACATGTTTTCTTATAAAAACTAAAGCCACTCTACCTCGCATCATAGCCTTGCAGTCTCCAGCTCATCCACTACAGATAATTTCCAGTCACCCAGCCCATAGAGTGATTTTGTAATGTGGATGGAGATTAAATCATGGCTCTGATTAGAGTGGGACAGAAAATACTGACATACTCCAGAGCTGAGACTCCCAAAGCTGTTATTTAAGCAGTAAGTCTCTTGTATTTAGAGGACTTTCACTTAACTGAACTCTACTACAGCAATGACAGGTCCTTCTGCATGGCCAGGTTCCAAACGATTTATGTCTTTGCAGATTACACTGAATTCGGAAACCCCCGAGACCTAGCATAACATAATGAGTTGTTCAAAGGGCAGCCATATGCTGTGCTAGTTTAAGCTCCTACGTAGTCCCCAGACTCAGTGCATGACTATAATTGAGGTGACAAGACCATGAAGGATGGAACCGGTATCTATTAAAAAGTTGCATCTGTCTAGAAAATAGGAGTCAAAAAACCATGCCCTTTTGGCAAGGCAACTACGTTTCTCTATGCTATTCTTCCTTTTCATTACAGACATATAGGAGGGTACTTATTAATTCATGCCATGAATCTTTAAAAGAATCTCATCTTACCTAAATAGGTATACAAAATAACCTAAGAATTCAAGGATTTATATAAACTATATACAATAAAACCAATGTCTTAATAGGGTTGAAAACATTCAGTCAGGAAAAATTTTCATAGCTCAAACGTTTTGTTTAAGCAAACTCATGTACACAGACAAGCAGCTTCCAAGACAGACAACTACAAGATAACTGAAATGAATCCAAGAAAACATAGGTATAATACCATTAAATATTTACTTACCTGCTATACAGCTGTCATCGGATATTGGTACATCAAGGTAAATAAATCCTTTGTTATACAAACCTTTATAAATAAAAGCACATCATTTTAGAAAAAGCATTTTCCAGAGTCCTAATGATACAAAGTAGACTTCCTCATCAGTCAATTCAGAATTTAAAGTAACTTTTCCTAATAGCCTCTGCAGTAGAACATTACTTTGCAATGCATGGATCAATAAACCACATGTAATATTAAACAGGTGTCACCCTAAAATAGAGCTCTTTACTTGCAGTCTGATGCAGTACATTTGGAGCTCTACAAGTACTTTCAGGACAACCGAGCACAGTAGAATGACCACAGATTGAAGCAGCTACATTTGACAAAGATGAGCGTGTCCCTGCCTAAATGTTAACTTAGTTTTCACCATCATCACTGTACTGTCAAGAAGTGGGTTTTTTTATCCTGAATTAGTTTTGTCAGTTGAGGATGCTGGCTACATTTTGGTCCTGCCCTAACTCAGGCTGGAACTCACACACTTTGTAGCAAGGATACAAACTAAATCACATCAGTTCTGATGGTCCTCACAGGTCCTTCCCACACATCTTCACTGAAAGTCTTTTTTACACAAGTGTAAAAATAAGTTCTGGGGCACTTCAACGCAAGATGTCAGCAAAACTGCAGCAGATACAGAGGGACACTGCATACAATAAGGACAATAATATGGTAGATTTTAAATGACACTTTCCCCACGAGACTGATTTGAGCACTGAGCATCTCAACTGAGTTCTGCAGAGTAGATAAGCCAGGGAGAAGTTTTTAAGGAAGGGCAAAACATTTCAGCATGGTTATCTTTAGAGTATAAGGTTTGTAACAGCTGTGCTCTAATAGTAAAGCATAAAGCTAAATCACACAGTATAAAATAAGCCCAATTTATTGTCAGTGGTTCCTTTGATGTTACCCAAGATCACTCCATCTACATCATATTCATTACAGCTGGGAGGAAGTGTGCTAACAACCCTCAGGTGAAGTGATATTAAACACATGAAGGAAAATTGTCAGGATGTTTCACACACACACACACAGAGCTCAGTCCAGCTATAGTGTGTATATATAGGTATATATCTATCTATAGTAAAATTACTACCCTCAATCAGATCTTAAATAAAATGCCTGCAGTACAGCAACCACTAACCTGAATTCATGCTGATACAACTGCTGTTCAGCATGGGCAGTGACACATACTCAGCTATGCAAACTGATGTGTATCAACAAACCAGCTTTAATGGATCAGGACGACATTATGAGCCATCAACATGCTAAGGGTGCTTTTCACTGTCTCTCCTTCAGATTCAGCTCTCATGGTTGATACATTCTTACTTACTGTACCTGAAATGTACTGATGGCATAGTTTGGACTAAACAGTCCTCTTTCTCCATAAAATCCCAGACCATTATATTAATCATCTGTACATTCTTTTTCTACCCATAAGTTAGGGTAGAAAGGTACATTAGATCCTTCTAAACCTACTAAACTTGAGCTATAACCCTCTCCACAAGCAACACCAGGCCATGTACAGAGAAAGATCATTAAGTGTTTTCTGAATTCAAATTTTCTTAAGCCCTATACTGTTTTAGATCTACTCCAGAGCTTGAATTTCACCTACCTCACTTCTGTTTTTATTGTTTTGTTCTGCTTCAGTAACAGGCAGTGGAATTCTGCCTCAATTTCTTAACAAAAGTACAGTGCAGATTTGATTGTTTATAGTAAACCAAGCATTTACAGACCGACTTCTCAAGGAGGAGTTTGTCAGTGAATTTGTACTCCCTTGACTAGTATGATTTGTCTGTATCTAATACTTGTTATGCTGAAACGAGGAGACACGTGCACACCATTTTTTAGTAACAGTTGCAGACCTTTGACAAACAAGACAGCCTCTTAGATTTAGGCCCAATTTTCATGGTGTTCAAACAGTACAAAATTACAAAAACTCTTCTTTGAAAAGCAAGGATTGAAATTTTACCACCCAGGATTACTGACTGACACTTTTAATTTTAGTTTCTCTTGTCCTCATCTACCTCCCCACAATCTTTACTGACAGTTTCTAATGAAAGAATTTGTTGAATCAAACAATAACAGAGCAACAGTTGCCAATGGCTCACTGTTAAACCATTTACAAGATCCAGACTGCAGTCTGTACAAGCTCGAGTGTTTTCCTCCAACTCCTCTTATGCTTCAGCTGTCTACATCCCCTTTTATTCCTACTCTCAAAATTTACTGAGCAAGATCTACAAACAGAAAAGGAATGTCCGTTAAACACGTACTGTGAACTACATTGAAGTCTAATGAACCAGCAAGCTGAGGACCTGAATCAATTATCTTATCAATAGCAGACTTCTCCGATGTAGTACAAATCTAGGTAAAAGAAATCATGTTAGTCTTTTGTAGAAATAAGTCTATGCAACTTATTTAATACCACTCCAAAGAATACAAAAACATTACAGCCTCAAGTCAATCATAAGTAACATAGGAAGTAATCCATGCTCTTAATAAAAATATTTGCACTGAAGAATTCACCACAGTTCCTGTTAAGTCTTAAAATTTTTTACTCTTGTCCCCACACAAAGTTATGCATGCTCTAGGAATGGTACTTAATTGCACAAGCATTTGGCAAGTGAAGTCCACAGCGTAACAGGTTTGCTCTTTAAAACTTCCAAACCGAGTGTTCAACCACACAACCGGAACCATTCTAGAAAGATGTCCATTACAATACCAAAGCAACACGCCTCAGGTTAACTACTCTGGGTTGACGGGATGTCAGAATATAAATAGCCACTGCCCAAGATATTCCCAATAATAGCCAAAAAAAGATTCCATCACTGCTTTAAACATATTACAATCTAAACAAGACTTCCAGAGCAGGTATTAAATCCAGATCAAATGACTAGCTGACTGTAAAAAGAAACAGAGAATAGAAGCAGAATTAAGTCAGCTCACAAGTTTTTCATGTGCAAACAATGAAAAAAATAAGGACACACATGGAGCAGAAACAATGACAATATATATAAAATAAAGTCCACTGACATTCTGATTCTAATAATACTGAAGGTGAAGATTCAGTCAAAACTGATCTGTCAGGGCTTAACTATGAAATTTAAGAAAACATATTTTGTTGCTTGTTCCCTACAAAGCACATCATCACACACACTAGTTATCACAGATTGGTCAACACGCCAGAGGGACGGGATGCCATCCAGAGGGACCTGGACAAGCTCGAGAAGTGGGCCTGTGTGAACCTCATGAGGTTCAATAAAGCCAAGTGCAAGGTCCTGCACCTGGGTCAGGGCAACCCCCAGTATCAATACAGGCTGGGGGATGAAGGGATTGAGA
>NW_008795125.1:5819801-5826867 GCF_000699145.1 Aptenodytes forsteri | reverse complement strand
GAGGTGGTGGATGCCCCATGCCTGGAAACATTCAAGGTCAGGTTGGAGGGGCCTCTGAGCAGCCTGATCTAATTGAAGATGTCCCTGCCCATGGCAGGGGGGTTGGACTAGATGCCCTTTAGAGGTCCCTTCCAAATCAAACTATTCTATGATTCTATGACACAAAACCACCTCAGCACTGTACATAGTGCAGAAGGGAAGGCGCTGTTTTCAGGGACTATGAGTATTCAACCAAAATTAGAGATGCAATCCATACTAAAATACCTTGATGTCGTCCTCAGTGATGTAGCCAGACTGCACGACCCACCAAGCTTCTATAGCAATCTCCACGGGTTTCATGGGTAACAGATCATGAGCAGTTTTCCTTCTGAAAAATTTCTGCAGTGGTACAGTCCATTTGAGATAGTAATAAAGAGCACTTCACATGTGCAGACAGCCATTTACCTTTATATAAGCTGATTTTTATATACATCCATTTTTAAGTACATTATATTCACAGACTGGATACACACAAATACTATTAGCCTTGACATTTAGTAAGAGCATATACTTGTTCAGAAAAAAAAGAGTTTCTCTCCTCCCTCAAATCATACAAAAATGGGAAGGGAAAAAACTTATTTACATCTGATATTGTCAAATCTTCACATAAACCCATATTGTATGTGTCACTAATTAAAATCCACACTATTCAAACACATTAGGATCAAGTCCAAATTTAAACTATTTATGACATTTTCTAATGTGAACAGGTAAGAAAGCACAGCAAATGAAGTATACAAATGGGAAATTTTAAAAAAATTCAGTGATCTTAAAACATTTTAGGAACATTTTATTTACTTTAAAGGACAAAGTACCCCACATTCTCAATAAGCATGGTGCTAAAAAAGTACAGTGAATTTTAGTCCAAGAAAGAAAAACTAGAAGGTACTGTTTAATTATAGACCTACATAGCTCCTCTTCCATCGTATAGCCATTACTTTTTGGTTCACGCTATCAATTTCGTATTTTGGTAAGCACACTTTTGGTTGTGAAGCTACTGAAAGAGCACTTATGAGTTTCCTGAAGAAAGAAAGGAACTGTTGCAAACTAACGGGCCTACTTCTATGAGCAGTAATTACAATGTTTTCCACATGTGCTGTTCGCATGCAAGGATGCCTGTTCTGACTCATTACCATTGTCTCAGAGAAGAACATACATACTACAAAAACTTACACCTAAATGGAGGACTGTCCCAGAATACACTCTGATCTCAACTGCACCCATAGAAACATGGAATAATTCTTCCAGAACCAGTATCATTATTCCACGTTTACACTGGCCAGGAGACATCAGTTATCTGGTGCCATAGAGTAAATAATATAGCTCTGAAAAAATACAGGGCGGGGGGGGGGAAGACGTAGTACTGAACATCTTTTTCTTCAGTATACTTTGGTTTTAAATTAAAAAGCTCTTTATTAACTTCAGGAAACACAATATAATTAGCAATAGACTATGTCACATTCCATTAGCCATACTATTAAACTAACCAGATCCATGAAATTATTCCATTCTTCATTTCCTATGAAATAATGGGGTGGGAGGAAAGGGAGAGGAAGTTAAAGACAAACTTACTTTTGAAGACCTACATTGGTTCATTAGATCTATATACTGGTTTCTTCCTATACCAAGAAGTCTTAGACCTGAAAAATAAGTAAGGTTTTATTTCTCTTAATACAGGTTAAAGCTGAAGATATGTAAAACATTCTTCAAAGAATCAGACCTACTTCTATAATAATATTTTTAATTATTCTTCCTTCCCAAAATAAAAGGGTAGTTATAGGAGCTAAAATCAGTTTTAACTGAATTTGACAGAGAACCATGTGCACCTAAAACCAGAATCCATCCTCATCCATTTACTCTGTACAGGTCAAAAAAACCCCCATACCTCATATCTCTCAAGTCACAGGGTAGCAGGGAATAATCCAACCCCTTTCTCTCCTACACTCACATCAACAGGTAATAACTATGCTTCAAATTAACAGAACTAAAGTTGTACCAGATTTTGGTCAATAGTTTTTCTTCCTCCTAATAAATCCCGCACCATGCACTGGATTAGAAATCTAAACTAAGAATTAGAGCACAAAAGGCCACATAAGCCTCTAAGGAAGATGATTAAGATCTAGTTGAGTTAAACTGAATCAGAATTTAATTCTGTAATCTCTAGCCTTCAACCATTAAGGAACTATGAACAGGTACTGGAAAATTACTCAGTTTTAAAACTGAGACAGAATACGGGTTAAGTCCAACTTTCTAGTTTGACACTAGTTTTTATGATAAGATGCTAATAAAGATGTTTAACTTAATTATACCTTAGCAACTGACCTGCAGCTGCTGCAAAAATAACAGAATTGCTAGGGGGGAAAAAAAAAAAACACAACAAAAAACAGGGAAGCCTTTCCTCTCTTCATACTCCTGAGTAACACTAGATTTCCCACAAGCATGGCACTGAATAAAAAAGTTTTTCCTGATCTGTTTTCCCAGTGTGAACATTACATAGAGGCAAATTAGTACAGTTAACTGACAATATCCTTTTAAAAACAAACAAAAAACCCAACTGTTTTCAAAATCTGCAGGCTACTCCTCACCTGACTACACACAATCCTTGAAGCGAACTATATAAATTCGTACAGAAGGTGAGGAATGAAGTCTTTAGCTATGAATAACTTCAGTGGCAAGTTTGATTAACACCCTCCCTATGCCAGCAGTTTGCATTTTCCTCTGTAAGACTTAACAGTAGGCTATTGTTCTTACTCTGTTCTCCTCCACCAGGTTCAATGTTTTTGCTTTCCTAATCTCCCCACCTCATACCCACAACAGTCTAATAGAAAGCAGGATAAAACATCTGGCACATCCAGGAGTGTCATAAAATACCAGATTCTCTTCTCTCTCTTTTCTGGTACATCATCCCTCCACCCACACTGATGCTAATTCACAGGAGTGTCAACAGTCTTTCAGTGTCTTCCCAAAGCTTTCTGCCCAACACATGCCAAAAAATGCACTAGGAAAGGACCAGCAGCTCAGCTTCCTGATGCACAATGGCCAGTAAGACTTTCCACCCAGAAGTCCAAGCAAACAGAAATGCAATACAAGCAAAGACAGAAGCTGCACAAGATTTTGCACCATGCCTATCTGTACTCAAACTAGCCCAATTCCAGTGCTGACCATACGGCCAGAACTCTGTACGGAGAGCACACGCTCCTTAATATCACTATTTAAATGCTTCTACGCCTTCATTCACAGGCTTATGTTCAAGCAAACAGATGCCCGCAAAACCATTTTCAGAAACTCCTTATTTCCCATTCATTGAAAGCAGTAACACAACTAGATAATACTTACAGTCAGCAGCAGTGAAGTTGGGTAATGAATCATAGCTTTTTTCACTGTTCATTATATCCTTAAAAAGACAAGAAAACTTAGTTGCAACAAGAAAGTTGTCGTTTCAGAGAAGCAGGTCCAAAATTCTGCCTGCTTTTTTTTTTTTAAGAACAAAATGAAATTAAAACAAATCTATTAAAGTCAGTTACCTTATAAAACTTGCCAATTACTTGATTAATCATTACACAATAAGTTAAATACATAAAAAAGACACTGCTGTTTAATGTAAGCTTTGCAAAGGAAAATGGTGATTGACAGAATAATAAAGATAAAAATCCTGTATGTCTTCACAAAAAAAACCCACAAAACAACACACCACACCAGCACATGGAATTGCTAAGAGTAGTAACAGAATAAGCTAACAACTAATCCATAATGTCTGCAATCAATATACACAAAGTAAAAAAAGCACTTCTGATATCCAATGAAAATAAAAGAAGGTGGCCCAAGTGTTAACAGAAAACAGAACCATTTTTGTTCTCATAGAAAAGGATCTGCTTCAACCTTTTGAAAAAGCTTCTAATATGGTTAAGCGTCCTTTTTGAAAGAGAACAAAAAAAGAAAATAACCGTTCAAATGTGCTGGTTTTTAAAAGTGGAGATTCTCTTTGTTTTATTAATCTAACAGAATGAGCTATTTCTTTTACAGTTTGAAGTGAAGAGTCACAATCTCAAACATCAAAAGAGAAAGACTGGCCTCAGAGTGAGTCCCACCCCTGTTTCACATGACAAAGTCCAGCTCTTGAAAGGCTTACGGGGGCAGAAGGTAAAAAACTGCAGGTACAAGTAGTTCTCCAGAGAACTTCCTGTTTCCTTACCTGTTAGCATACCCTACCCAAAAAGTGAACAAACTACATGACACTGCCTCGTATGCGTTACAGGGCCATCACCAACACCTCTAGGGCACAAAACAACACAGTCTCGCCATAGTTTTGTACTCACCTCCATTATGCCTGTGTAATATGAAAATGGTGTTACTCTCAGACCTTTTACCATGATGTCAGACAAATGATAAGGGTACAACATGAGATGATCTCGACTGTATTTTAACAGATCCTCATAATATTTACGTTCATCTTTCTTGACATGCTTAACTACAAGGGGAGAAAAAAAGGTTACGCTGACGTATGAAGTTCAATTTAAAAAAAAAAGTGTTACAACAAAAGGATTAAAAATAGTATAATGGCAATTGACAGAAAACGAAAAACAAAATAAAGGAGTGATGCAGGGCATTCAGCATCAAAGGATTTCTACATAAGATACAAGTACTCTCGGATACAAGTACTTTAAGGATAACATTAGAATGGAGCAGATTTATTTTACAGGTTACCAGGAAGTGGCCCATTGAGACAGAACTCACACAGGCTGTAGGAAATGATCTTTTAATTAGTGAAACTATTATCTACTTTGGGAAGATGAATGGATGCAGTCAATGCAAAATAAATTTAAAGTCTGCCAACAAGTCATAGCCAATAGCTCACGTGAGTCAGGGCCACTATCTGCATCTCATCTAGTGACAGGTTTTATTTTATTAGTCAAATCCTCTCTTAACACCTCTTAATTTCTTGGAAAAGTGCAGCATAACTACAGCAGGAATTCAGTTCCACCTGCCAACTCAGTAACCTTAAAGAGTGCTTTGCTAGAAAAGCTGCCAAACGGACTCAAAAGTCAAGACTTTTCTTGATGTTTTATCATTTAAAAGTATTTATTTTCAGGGAAGGAGGGACCTTTGAACAGGGCAAGTTCCTGCAGTTTTACAGTAAAGACAAGCTTCCATACAGAAGAATCGAGTAGCAATTAGAAGTTACTTAGCTTCTTTACTCACCTAAGTTATTCCGGTATCGTAACTGATTGCAGATGCTGTAGAGTACGACCTGCCTTTCATATTCCCTCTGAGAGTTTCCAAGACCCTTGAAAACATAAAGACCTTTTAGCTGACACACACAAAACCCCTTTTATTTAAACCACTGCAAAGTGTCTTATGAGGAAACATATGCAGGCAGTTGTCATTACTCAGGGAGTCCCCCAGTTCAATACAGTGATAGTATCTTTAGCCTCTGTATGAGGTCAAAAGTATCTTTAGTTAAATAGGTGTCTCTACACGGGGTGCAGATTTAATAATGCAATAATCTTTAGATTTTTTATTTAGATGCAATAGTCTTTAGATTTTTTTTTCCTAGTACCATTCTGATAAAAAAGGGAGCATCTAATTCTCAAATCAAAGGTTTTAAACCATCTTTTAGAAGACATGAAGCATCAAGCATTTTACCAAGCATTCAGCGTCTTGCAGCCTTGAAGAATTACCCAGAACTAGTGTAGCATAAACCAAGCATGGTGAATGACACGTGCAGCTTCAACTGCTGCACCTCAGAAGCTTATAATGCAAAAAATAAATAATGAAATAGCTCAAGTTGTAGCTTCACACAAGTAAGGCAATCAAGTGATCTTAGGTCACAAGATTAAGGCATAAGCACAGCACATTACTTGACTATTATGAAAGAAGATAAAAAGAGAACTTTGGTTGATGCTTTAAATGCCTTATTTCAAAAACTGTCCCCTCAAAATTCTTCATATTACTCTTCTACTCTGCACCTGCAACAAGCGATTTGGGTCGTCCCCCCCCTCCCAGTTCCCTCATTGATGCTTATATTAAAAAAGATCTTTCGATAAAAAGGTACTTCACTGCATATATGGGATAAACAAGTAAGTTGCACACATACTGTAGGATCAGGTATTAGAAAAGAAACACCCGATATCACAGACAGGGTCCATAATTGGTTAAATATCCAAAGAGGGATCCAAGTATTTGCTCCAAGTACAAAAACACTGAGGACTATTCTAACGCTAAAGTAAAAACAGTATTCCAGAAGTTACATTAAAGACAATAATGCCTTAAATACTGGTATATTTTTCTATCCTGAATCATATAGCCAGTAGTATAGCACTGAGCTGGGCAGGTAAAAAGAAATCATCATTCATGCCCCTCTTACAGCTCCCAAAATCTCAAACTCAAGGAATTCAATTACTCAGGGCCTGCAGCCATTACCCATCCTCTCCATCCTTCTTCTGTGCAAGAGCAGGAAATGTTTTTCAGCATCTGCTTTCAAGCAGTGTAAGACTTTGGAGACGAGAACATCTCGACTTGACAGAATACCTCCCCTCTGCTATCAGAGGCCCATTAAATCCATCAAATCAAAGTTTCATGAGGTTTTCTTTTCCACAAGCCACTCACGGCAACATTTCCCTGGCTACTGAAACACGGGGCTGCACAAGTCTCCGATGACACCTGTCCTGGTTCAGCTCACACTATTCAGGGTTGCGTGAGGGACACCCACCTCAGCCAGTCTTGCGTCTGCACAAGCTGAGAGAGCACCCCACACACCCCCACATCTCCGTCTGCCCACAGAGACCCCAAACCACCGCTACGTCCCCCTCTCCTCACAGAGGTCCCCACGAGCACACACATATATCCCCCGCTCCTCACATACAGACCCCACACCGCCCTCATGTCCCACTCTCCCCAGAGAGACACCCCCCACGCACGCACACACACCCCCACCCCCTCTCCCCAGAGAGGGGCCGCGCACCCCATGTCCCCTCTCTTCACACGCGGACCCCACGCCCGCCCCCATATCCCCCTCTCCCCACAGCCA
>NW_008795125.1:5815235-5819305 GCF_000699145.1 Aptenodytes forsteri | reverse complement strand
GGGCGGCGGCCTGGAGGGAGCGGGGAGCCGGCTTCCCGGCGGGTGAGCCCCGGTCGCCCGCCACCTTCCCCCGCTTCGTCGGGCGGCAGGGGAGCGCGGCGAGGTTTTTTTCGGTCGGTTTTAATAAGCTGCTGTAAGCGGAGGCGAGGGCTGTGCTTCGCAGCCAGCGCGTTCAGTCGCTGCACCAGCAGCAAGCGGCAGGGGTGTCGAGGCCTTACACGCGCAGTACTGCTACGCCAGCTTTAAGACGCAGGTGCTTGTGCCTCGAAAAGGTTATCCCTCACCTTGGCTGCTTCCCCCGTACACCACCTCAACCGCCCGTGGGCTGACACTGGTTGGGAACAGATCCGAGCTTAAATACCTCTGATACCTCCTCGGTTAGTTTTAACATTAGTTTCCTAATGCGGTTCACAATACACCTGGACAAATGCTAGTAACTGCTCAAAGGAAGGGCAGGTACAGGAGCAGAAATAAGCATTTCACAAGGAATGAGCAAGATTATTTCATTTAGCAGTGGCCCTGGGCTACACCAGCTGAGTGTGTGAGGTCTGCATAGTGTGGGGACTGAAAGCTTGCAGACCTGAATACCCACAGCAGCCTGTCCTATTCATACAGGGTCTTGAGCAAGTGGATTAATACCATCAAGGAAGCTGCTTCGAATAAAATAGCAGCAAGTGCCCCTCCTTGTCTTAGGATCTAGGGTTTTGTGAGTCATTTAAAGTCTTACCAGTGTCAAAATCAGTGCCAACTATCCATGCAGAAGCATTTTCTTACTGTTTTAAGTGTCAGGGAATTACAGACAGGGGAAGGGCTCTTTATTTTTAACACTACACAACGCTTTAGTGAATGATTTGATATATGACTAGAATAAACAAAGCAAGTGAGCCCCTGATCACTTGTGCCATTTAATTTTTAAGGCTGTTATTGTGCATGCTCGGTAATAACCTTAGAGCAGTGATGACAGACCTGAAAGGGGACCAACAGCAATAGAAAGAAACTCAGTGTTCTGTTATCTTCGAGTAGGTCCCCAGAGAAATACAGACCCAGTTCTTCTTCAGCATCTGATATCTTCAGGATCCCCCTTCTGCATAACTGCAGAGACACAAAGCCTCAGCCTGCAGACGTGCCCCATGGTGCCAACACACAGAGATCCCTGCAGCTGAGGAGATGGTGAGCAGCTCACACAATCTCCAGAGTCTCAGATAAGGCCTCCCTGCTCATACCACCAGCAGGATTCAGTCCAAGAACACAGTCACAGCCTGCCAACCTGACCTTATCATTAATTCTTTTAGCCTCAGTTGTCAGGTTTCTTAGGAGCCTTTCTCTGTCACACCCTACGTTGGTTTATAAATAAACTATGAAAAGACATTAATAATAAACCCTTTTTGCCTTGCCCATTGCCACATAAACCAGATGGTACAGGTCTTTGGCTGGTACTGTTTGCTTTTGATATCAGTAATCAGACACAATTCCCAACAGGGCAGGACAATTTTTTACTTGGATGGTTCTGAGGTAAATTATTTTGTTAGTGCCACCAGCACCTGAATAATACTTTTAGTAAGACACAGATATGAGAATCCACAAACTAAAAATTCAGGTGCTCAGAATAACAGTAATGTATGCAGTATTCCTTTTCCATTATATTCCTATCGGCTGCCTCAGACTTTTCAGTGATAGCACTGGCAAAAGGGAAGAAAAAACAAGGCAATTAGAAAGAAACTGTTGACATGGGGTAGATCTTCAGAGAGGCAGAATAATTGAGCAGAGCTGTGATTAGAAGTCAATAGTGGAAGTACTTGATTTTTAACAGGATTTTAATTTATTACCGGAAAGGGTACCATACAACAAAATTGTTCTGTGTTTATTAATGGGTTTGAGAATTTGCAGACAACTGATTCAAATTCACTTTCTAAATGAAGGTCATAGATAAAACACGCTGAACTCCTGCACCTTCAACTGAAGTCATTGAACTCTGAAGTTATAATCACATTGGTTTAAATCATGTATGTAAAATACAGTGAACAGTGAGGATCAGGCCACTGATCCTTTTTTCCAAACCTTAGGATATCATTAAAACCACATCCACTCCCTCCCAGCACTGCTCCTCAGGATGGATATGTATGTGTAGGAGTTTACAGTTTCTCCAGCTGACCCTTCAGGCAGTTGCAGCAATGAGCAGATTTATCCTGGAACACTATGGCACAGAAGGCACTATGTGTAGCCTTCTCCAGTCGTTTACAACTTTCCCTGACTTGCATTAGTGCTCACAGGTAATCGGCCCTGGTTCAGATATTGCTACCCCTAGTATGAGACTCAGTAGACCTGTGCCACTGACCATATATAATGAATATTCATTAATTTTTTTTTTTTTCTATTCTGGTTGGTACACATAGCTACTTACTTAAATGCATTCATTTCTGGCAGGAATAATCTTCCGTTGTGAGGACAAACAAAACAAGGATTGAACATTTTAGCCTGGTGTGCATCATCCATTAGCTGCTCTCCTTCCACATTCTGTAATAAATCTCCACTTACCTTTCTTTATCCCTTACTTTTGAGATATTTTTAGACCATCTTCTTTTTGCCTTCGATGTCTCTTGCTGCTCATAACTCATTCTGTCCATTTGCCTTTCTAAATTGATTCCTGTGTTCTTGTTCTCTGTATCTACTTGCAGCCTCACTTACGGTTTATTGTCTTTTGGAGTTTCATTTTCTTAAAGAGCACTTGTTGCAGACTTATTGCTACACGTTTTTCTTACTGTACTTCCTATCTTTCCTTCCTATAGAGAAAATTTGCTTCTTGGGTTTTAATATATTTGCTTCCAGTTATTCTCAGCAGCCTTCATTCTTGAGATCACCTCAAAAGACATTACCTTTTGGTTCACTGGCTTTTCAAAAGGCTGCTTTTTTCCTTATTCCAAGTCTTTTGTGCTTTTTCCTTGCAATGATTTAACTCCATGTGTCATTACCACTTTCAAACAAACTACCTTCCCCTTCTGAATTTTCAACCAGTTCCTCCTTGTTTAAAATCAGAAGTAGCAGCTTGGCTTCCTCTAGTGACTTCCTCTATTCCCTGAGACAGAAGTTGATTCCAGTGTGCTCAACAAGCTTGATGGACTGGTGGGGGCCTGCCAGTTTGCTTTCCCACTGACAGGTAGCTGAGGCATATCTAGAGAGTAATATACAGTGCTCTGAAAGAGCGAGCTGAGCTGAATCAATGCAGCTCTCCTCTGAACTGAGCACCTGCACTGAGAAGTTGTAGTGAGATCTCTTATTCGCATTCTTTCTAGTCCTGGCTGGCCTGATCAGCTGCATGCCACCTTCACCAATATGTGAAGAATATCTGCTCTCCAAGATGACTCGTCTCTTTCTCAGGAGTGATTTGTGCAGCACCCCCAAGCTGCTTTTTCAAATTGACAACTGTTGATTGGATCTCAAGACCAAATAGTTCCCAGGGAATTCTTTCCTCAGAAGTAATGTTTTCTTGCATATCCAGGAATGGGACAATGAATTTTTTCAAGGACACCGACTTCCAACTGGAAACAAATTCATTGTAAATGCCTGGTTTTAGCCGAGTTTGTTGGCGGGCTGAATTGTTTATTTAGGACTTCCACTCCAGTTTTCAACCCTTTAAATTCCTCTCCAAAGTGAACATGTTGGTGAATCTTATCCCTGTTGGTGAATGTCTTGGTAAACCTGTATGAAAATCTTTTGGTCCCTGATAGTGCCTGATCAGTCTCTGGTCCACCCACTGCCCTTTTTGTCTGGTCTGGATAAATCTCCAAATACTGTTCAGAATTCTTGTGGTTGTCTTTACTTTCTGCATATTCTTGGTCTCACACAGGTTCACCAGGGATCAGCAGAGTTGAACGGGAATGCCAGGCACTGCTACCACTGTAAGAGCCATTTCACGGCTGATACCAATGCTGCAGTCAAGGTTGGTGAATCATAGAATCATAGAATCATTGAGGTTGGAAAAGCCCTCAAAAACCACCGAGCCCACCCGCCGCCCCACCCCCCCCAGCCACTAAACCATGTCCCTAAGTGCCGCATCTACACGTCTTTTAAAT
>NW_008795125.1:5746459-5814687 GCF_000699145.1 Aptenodytes forsteri | reverse complement strand
CTCCAGCACCTCAATGTCTTTCTTGTAGTGAGGGGCCCAAAACTGAACACAGTATTCGAGGTGCGGCCTCACCAGTGCCGAGTACAAGGGGCACGATCACTTCCCTACTCCTGCTGGCCACACTAATTCTGATACAGGCCAGGATGCCATTGGCCTTCTTGGCCGCCTGGGCACACTGCCGGCTCATGTTCAGCCGGCTGTCGACCAACACCCCCAGGTCCTTCTCTGCTGGGCAGCTTTCCAGCCACTCTTCCCCAAGCCTGTAGTGCTGCATGGGGTTGTTGTGGCCGAAGTGCAGGACCCGGCACATAGTGAAGGCACTAATTCTGTTGACTCTGATGTAATCCACAAGCCATGTTTCTCTGTCACACAGAAATCCAGGTGCCTGTCTCTCCAGGGAAAGTTCTGCCTCTTTTTGGAGACAGACGAAGCACCATCCCGCTGCCCAGCCACATGGGCACACTGCTACCACAAATATCCTCTGCAAAAAGTGCAAAGCTCAGCTTCACTTAGTTCTTGCCTGTTACCGCCTTGGTCCTTTATTATTTCACTTACTTCACTAGACTGAAGATTCTAATTGCCTCCTCCATTTAGCCTCAGTTAAGGCCCATCAGCTTCAACCAATTCTGTGGTTACCTTCAGAGCAAAGACTCGCATGGTGGTAGCCAGCGATAATGTCCAGAGTAGCAGT
The DNA here is from genome assembly GCF_000699145.1 of Aptenodytes forsteri. Taxonomy (NCBI): domain Eukaryota; kingdom Metazoa; phylum Chordata; class Aves; order Sphenisciformes; family Spheniscidae; genus Aptenodytes; species Aptenodytes forsteri. Next base: position 5,813,996 of record NW_008795125.1, on the reverse strand, counting down.
GTTATCAGTCTACAGCTGCGCTCTGCTGTGTGTGGTGTTTCTTACCTGGCATAATGTTTCGTCTCCTTTTCACCTTTTTCAGTTCTCCCCACTCCACCTTTCAGAGGAGAATGTCTGTTTATAGGCACCCTTTTGATAAGCCCTTTGTGCCTTCTCTGCATCCAGCCTGCTTGACCTTGCCGTGGCATAATACCCGTGCCTCAGTTTTCCATCCTGCTGGCAAAAGAAGGAAGAAATAGACGGAGACGGACTCCATTCATTAGATACCAAGAGATGCCCCTATCTCATTGCCTGGATTATGTTACCCACAGGAGTACGGTCCTTAGGTCTTCTGCAGGCAGTCAGTCCTGTTATTTACAAAGCTGAAAAGTGCCATACAATCCTTAATTTTTGTTAATTATACAAACTTTTAAACTCCCAGTATATATACTAAGTCAACCAAATTGATGAGTGGGAGTAGCACATAGTTTTCCTACTGATACACTATTTGCATGTTTAGCTAGACCATTTGCATGCACGGCACGATATAGTATGACTCAATCTGCTGTTTGTTTTAAATCCTTAATGGGTTGCACCTTCTGGGCTGCTGTATTTCACTCATAACCAGTAAAAGCAGTAGGATTACCAGTCTGTATTTGAGCTTATGAGTGCCCTCCGACCTGACAGATTCCAGAGAAGCCCTGCAGTTGCTTTCTCTCCAACTTTAGTATTTCCTTTAATGTCAGTTGGGACAGCTTTATTCCCAAAAATATTATGAAAGAAGTGGGTAGTTGCCAGCTCAGTAAAGGCTTTGAAGATGCCTTTGTATGTTACCACAAAGCATTGAATTCTGGGTAAAATTCTTCATATTCACATTTGATTTTTACATTGCATGTATTCAAACAACATAATCAAAGCTGATAATTTATTTTTGTGCTTGAATGGTAGTGAGATCTTTGCAGGAAAATACTGTCTGTCAAACCATTTAAAACCTAGAATTATTACCGCACTTTTGGTAACACAGTGATTTTCTTTTGCTTACTGTTTAGATAATCACATAGATTCTTTTTTCCCCCTGATCTGCTATAAATTCAAGTGTACTTGTTTTCTTCTCTTATTTTTCTCTGGGTGTCCTACCTGAGGTCTAAAGCAGGACCTTGGCTGGCTGCCAGGTGCCCACCAAGCTGTTCTCTCAGTCCCCCTCCTCAAAAGGACAGGAGGAGAAAATAAGATGCAAAAGCTCGTGGGTTGAGGTAAAGACAGAGAGATTGTTCACCAGTTACTGTCATGGGCAAAACAGGCTTGACTTAGGGAATTTAATTTACTTTATTGCCAATTAAAAATGGAGTAGGATAGTAAGGAACAAAGACAAAATTAAAAATACCTTACTCCCCCCGCTTCTTCCCAGGCTCAACTTCACTCCTTCTTTTCCAACTTTTCTACCTCCTTCCCCTGAGCTCCTTCCTCCTCATGTTCTTACCCTGCTCCAGCCATGGGTCCCCCACAGGGTCACAGGTCCTGCAAGCAAACCTGCTCCTGCATGGGCTCCTCTCCAGGTGCCACCGTTCCTGCCAGGAGCTGCTCCAGTGCAGGCTTTCCACGGGCTGCAGCTTCCCTCAGGGCACATCCACCTGCTCCGGCATGGGGTCCTCCATGGGCTGCAGGTGGGTTTGTTCTCCAGCGTGGACCTCCATGGGCTGCAGGGGCACAACCTGCTTCCCTATGGTCTTCTCCACGGGCTGCAGGAGAATCTCTGCTGTAGCACCTGGAGCACCTCCTCCCCCTCCTTCCTTACTGACATTGGTGTCTGCAGGGCTGTTTCTCTCACATTTTTCTCATTCCTCTCTCACAGCTGCTGTGCAGTATTTTTTACACTTTCTTAAATATGTTACCACAGAGGCACCACCAGCGTCACTGATGGGGCTCAGCTTTCTCCAGCGGTGCGTCCATTTTGGAGTCAGCTGGCACTGGCTCTGTCCAGCATGGGGGCAACCCCTGGTGTCTTCTCACAGAGACTACCCCTGCAACCCCCCCACTACCAAAACCTTGGCACGTAAACCCAATAAAAGCAGTGAGTTTTTGTTCAAAATATTTTGTAGGAGCTGAGGGTCCTCAATGACATATTAAATACCACTAAACCTCATAAGATCCAATATAAACTCTTCAGAGGAGGCATCCTTCTTTCTAAAATGTTTGGAAAGCTTGTGTTGGGCACTACCGTAGCTATATGTTTTAAATCATTGTAATAACAATTAGATAAATGAGTGTGCATAATCTCAAGCTTATATTTTGAAATCCTGATTTTCCTTGGAGAAACGAGCCAGCTCCATGACCCAACAGATGTGATGTTAGATAGTGGGGATAATAAAGCACCATGTAATGATGTATGCCCCACACCCTACCAAAACCTTGGCACGTAAACCCAATAAAAGCAGTGAGTTTTTGTTCAAAATATTTTGTAGGAGCTGAGGGTCCTCAATGACATATTAAATACCACTAAACCTCATAAGATCCAATATAAACTCTTCAGAGGAGGCATCCTTCTTTCTAAAATGTTTGGAAAGCTTGTGTTGGGCACTACCGTAGCTATATGTTTTAAATCATTGTAATAACAATTAGATAAATGAGTGTGCATAATCTCAAGCTTATATTTTGAAATCCTGATTTTCCTTGGAGAAACGAGCCAGCTCCATGACCCAACAGATGTGATGTTAGATAGTGGGGATAATAAAGCACCATGTAATGATGAATATGCCCCACCTTGAAATTACTAATATTTAAATAATGTCAGAAGTTACTGATTAATCCAAGGTTGGGTAGGATTTAGCTGCTCTAGTAAAAGTTGACTGTTCCATCTGAATGCTTGTTTTATTGAAGAGCAGAAGAATTGCATCTTCCACACTCAAGCTAAGCAAAAATGGGCAGTTCACATGTAAGTAGTTACTTAATTTGGATTGTCAAGAACGCAACAATTTCCTGGTTTTATTTTTGTCCATTTTCACTTTAAATGACATTAATACAGCTGCAAATGAAGATTTAACCTCAAAATCTACTTTAAGTCTGGGTGGGACACTTGTATGTAACTGGTAACATTGCTTAATTGCAGTACATGAATAATGAAACTATTACTGTAACACAGTGTTTTAACGCTCATTGTGGCTTAGTTAAAAAGGGCAGCACTTTAATTTTGAGAAAAAGAAATGATGTGTAGGATGTCATGCGAAAACTAATTTTAGTTTAGCAAATTTGTGTTGGAACATTCTGAACACTAAAATAATTCCCTAAAGATGTATGAAAAACTTCCTGTCCCAAAGGCCAACACTTCCAAAATTCGGCTAAGTTTATCACTGAATAGTAGGGACAGGAGTAATCTCAAAGTGTGGTGCTCACAGAAGGGCCTGATTAAAATCCAGGTGTCAGGATTTACTACCTCAAATTACCATATGATTTTTGACGGAGACAATTTTGGCTAACATTTGGGTGTTTAATAATAAATATCTAAATTTGATAAAGATACTTAACCGCAAAACAACCTGATTGTCAAAAGTTTGTGTGTGGTAGCTGTGAATGATCAGTCCTTCTGAAAGTTAAGTAGCTTGTGCTGAAGAAGTTGGGGGTTTTTAGCTCCAATTTTAAAACTAATGGATAAAAGGCAATATTTATTCAGCAGCACATTTTCTCCTTGAATGCTGAAAACCTGCACTTTTACAGTATGTATCAATAGAAGATAGCCTGTTTGCTGATACAGGCTAATGTTACGTTAGTTTCTCTAAGATTTATATTCTTTTATTACGTGATTATTTTTTTAATTCAAATTCAGCAAGGCCTTTAGAGATGCCGAGCATCTGTTGCTTTTGGACCATCTCATCAGGACATTTTCTCTGCCAGACTGAGCAAGAGAGCCTGTACCATTTGCACAAAGCTCCAGCTACTAAGCCAAGGAGCTTTTTGTTTCCCTGTGAAAGGGTAGATGGTCCCATCTCCTCACCATCCTTTTGTGGCCTGGCTGCTTGCGTAGGGGGAGAGAAGTGAGCAGTTCAGCAATCTATCTTTGCATAGGAAAGAAGGCCAAGAAGGCTCCTGGTGCACAGCCCCGTGTGTCCGCATAAGCTCACATCACAGGGTTGTTGGCAGGGATCTCCTGAGGGTCCTGACCCTGGAGAGCCTTTCACTGGACACTGCACTGAATGCAGTGTAGAGCATAGCAACTAGCCAGTTGAGGTCTATCTATGGCAAGAGAGATCTCAGCACTGCATCTCAGGCAGGTTTAGCACTTTTATGAGATCCATGCTGGACTAGATAGCCTGGATGTAGGTGCAGTACACCGGAGTTGTGCTGTAGGCTTCAGTGGGAAGAGGTGTGAGCCCCTGTTGGAATAGAATCCCACGATTCTGCCCATGACTCATCTGGAAATTGCACCATTCTGTGTTTGTCCCTAGGAAATTACGGGTAATCTTGGAGAAATGCCTGCATCTGTATCAGAGAACCGCTTCTGGAACAGCCTGAAAATATTAACTTCTTAACAGAGCTTTTCAGCTGCAGTTTGTTCTTTCTCCTAATCTCGTGTTTTGCAACCATAGGTTCATGAGTGTCTTATGTATTGTGTTTTTTAAACCTCCAGAGCAAGTCTTACAGACTCGCAGAGGATATACGGAAAACAACCTTAGGGACTACCAGTTTGTCAGCAGATGAGCCAGTAAGCACTTTTTTTATGACGGATGAAAGGGGCACTGTGGTGTTGCAGCACATATTGCTGTGGTTTATGGTGGCTTCGGGAGGCACTGCAGTGCACAAAGGCAACTCCTCTTTCATGGTCAAGGCTGACACTGGAAAACTGGATAAAACTGGGTTGTTTCATTCTGTTGAGTACTGCATCTTTCCAAAATTCTGTCTGCTTTGAAATTTCAGAAGTGAAATTTTTTTGAATAGCCCAAATTCTGCTGGGAGAAATATCAACTTAATCATCTGTGTCAAATGAGGTATTTTATTTGGTTCAATGCATTTAGGTTTTAAAACTTTTTTAAAAAATGTCATTATTAAATGAACTTTTCACTGAAAGCTAAGCATTATTCAAAGAAAAGATTCCATTATGTGGATGTTAAAATGAAACTTTTCAGCTATAGCAAAATGTCTCATTTTAAAGTGGAGCTTTCATCAAAATTAATATCTTCCTGAGCATGTTAATATGAACAAAAGTATCAAATTTTACTGAAAAAAATGCTTTCAACAAAAAATTTCTAACCAGCTCTAAAGTGTACCTTTCTCTTAGAAACTGAGCTCTCGATTAAGAGCTGCACCTGATGCAACATTACAGTTCCAAATCTGCATATTTCCACACGCTTTTTGCTCTCTGAACTCAATCCGGTCCCTTTTTCTACAATCAAAGTTTTTGACTGCACAACCTTAGAGATTTAAAGTCTCTAATTATTTTCTCTGTTAGCAGTCTTGCATCAAGCTTGTCTGGGCTTCTGCTGTCTTCAAAATTACCACAAGTAGAATCAATCCACCTGAAAATCTGGGTAGCTGCTGTGCTGTAAGCAAGGTGCTTTGGGGACATTTTGGGAATAGCAGCAATGGTTTTGATGATATGATGGTTTGAAAAGTTTGATGGATTTTGACTTTTGTGAAATTGTGTAATTGCTTTTTAACCTTTGTCTCTCAAGAATCCAAGACGTCTCTTCATGCATTATTCTGTTGTTCTCTGTGATGTTTGTGACTTGAATTAATCTGGGGGGTGGGTGTGTTCTTTGCTTTTAATTTAAACCACTTTTTGGGATTCTCTGGAACTCCCTTGAGTTTCATCTTCTCATTTTAAAGCAGCCCAAACCTTCTGCCAGGGAGGACTATAACGTAAGAAGAGGGTGGCAGGTTGTCATGGGCCAGATGGTTTGAGAACTTGAAGGTAAAAAAGTAAGTATAACCTGGAGAACACATCTGCCTGAGGGGTCCTCTTGGAGATAAGCTCACAAACATCACAAGGGCCTCTGTGTTGCCTATGGATATTTCTATCCTTGTAGAAATGTTTCCTAAGTACAAGTATTACTTACCACAGCATGATTTTATTATCTCATCACAAAGCTCAACAATTGCTATTTGTTGCTTCCCCTGGCATATTCAGTGACAGTCGATTCTTGTTCAGTCCCTGGCCATAAGCCCACAGTCAGCAGGAGACAGAAATACGTTCTTGTTCAGCCACCCAACACTGGGGAAGAGCTGTGGCAGATTCTTTTTGTTTCCATGGTCCCCTTTTATCCAGGATATTTGGTGTTCCTTTTAGGTCTGAGGCTGTCCTGTGAGTGCAGCTGTGGTAGGTGTTAACAAGCATCTGCCCATGAAAACTTTATGATGCGTTTGTGGCAAAAAAAAAGAACCCATCTGAAGTATCAAAGGGTCATTACATTTATGTTTTACATAATGTAAACAGGTAAAAAAATTATGTTTTACAAAAACATAAAAAATTCCAAAATATCTGGACTCTAACATTCTTCTTTGTATACAACATTTTTAGTGTATTCTACCAAGTTCTGTTGTATAATTAAGCCATGTTAGCTTTCATGCTGGCATGCACAAGAATTTACTTCAGTTCCATCAATGTTAACTTACCAAAACTCATCAGAAGTCTTAGCTGAGGTAACAAGTGTGAATTTTTTAATAAGACTTAAGAACACTTGAGCTATCTCTGTATCAGTATGCAAGTCAGAGATTTGGTATCTCAGCTGAAAAAGAGGCAGAATATGCCAGTTTCCAATCACTTTAGTTATCATTATCCCTAATGGCCCAGCATTCAAAGTGTTTTCCAACTAGGCATTATGATCAATAAAATAAAAGTAGGCAAGTCCACCCCAGGGTAACAGAGAATTATAACAGACTTGGAATTCTAGATTTGTCCTAGTGAATAAAGCCATTTGTTTGCTTTTTTTTTGTGGCTTCCATTTGCAAGGTAAGTATTAAAAGGAAGTGATGTGAGGCATGACTCATGACTAAACACAGGCATGGTGTCTCTGCAGATTTCTAGCATCCTCTCCTGCCTCGGCTTCAGCTGCCACAGCAGGGGAGTCAGCCCCGTGTCACCTCTGCCAGCCCCACACAGGTGCCGGGTGCTCTGGCACATCTCAAAGGTGTCTGTATTTAAGCAGATGAATTGAGCCCTCTAGAAATAAAAGCTGCAGTTTTGCAACTTCGGCATTCCCACTGCGTGGTACCCTGCTAGCTAGCTGATTTTAAATGTAATCTGCGTTAAGAATTTTCACCAGCCACAAGAGGGTTTGGACATACTAAAACCAGACAATGTAAAATTCAGCCGTGAGACAACCCCCTCCAAACATTTTTTTCTCTTCATTGTGGACTTCTCTATCGTGGTGATGAGCATGAATAAATTGAGTGGATAAAAAATTAGCCATAAGCTATTATGAGATGATATATTAACAGATACTTAGAAACAGGAGGGACATTGTAGGAGAGAGATGGTTTTATTTTGCAGTTTAAATAACTGTCAGAGCAATTACTTTCACTGTTGCCACTTGTTTATAATAGGAAAAAGTAAATGTGACTAATTCTATTAGGATCTTCTTGTCACTGTAGTTTTAGTCTCAGATGTAGAAAATAAGGTTCTTTGCACCTCTCAGTTTGGAAAGAGTCACTGAGTCATTGCAAAGGCTGTTGAGTAATGAAGTCTAATCTACATGACTTACATATATTGTGTTATCCAATATAGACTTCATATAGAAATTGTGTTGTTCTTGATAGCAACAAACTGTCAGCAACAAGCTAGCCTGACAGTGCGTGTTGCTGTCGTACAGCTGTTAGACCTAAAACAGCCGTAAGGATTTGGGAGAGTGACAGCCTGCCTGGCAGATGGCGGATGGCATTCAGAGGCGCTGATACCATTCTCTGAGCAGTCAAGGAGGCAGATGGCAATTTTCCAGTTATGTATTGTAGTTGACTGAGAAAATTGCTCAAACAAACAAAAATGGCAGGTACGTTTTACAAAAGAGCAGAGGAAGAAACCTTGTGGTCAAAAGGACACCCGTAGTCCTTAAGGTAGTGCTTGCCAATTGACATACGTCAAAAAGGTGTTTATCAACCCCACCTTTTTATTACCATAGCACAAACCCTGGTGCTTGCTGATACTGCCCCCCTGCCAACATGCCGCAGCTGTTCGCTTCTGTTTGTTTTTAAATGTTAGCGCCCATCTACTCTCACCTGTGTGCTAAAAGCCTTTACATTTCACATAAATTCCTGCCAAATAATTGAGCCCAATTATTTGAATTTCACTGAAGAAGAACTTGCAAAAGAACATCTTTCTTTGATGCAAGGATGATAGGAGATTGTGAACCCACCATCCGCTAATGACCAGATATCCTCACCTCTGAACAGCCTTTCCTAGTCAGATGAGACCTGACCTTGCCTACCAGTAATTGCTCTTTGTTTCTTTTGCTTCTCCACTATATTAAAGAGCTCTAATATTTGGAAGTTTTTCTCATGGAAGTACCTATGCACAGAAATGAAATGGGCTTTATCTGCTTTTCTGCCCTTTCTGATTGATGGTCTGGAGCTTTCTGAGCAAGTCACCCTTTTATCCCCCAGGAATATTTGCAGCCCCGTGCCAGGCTGGCTGATGTGGCCAGGAACAGGGCTGTGCCGGTGTCCCAGGGCCTTGCTGCCGCAGAAAGCAGCCACAGGTTGCCAGGCCACGTTGCCCGCTTGCCCCAGGGCTCTCATACATCCCACAGCAAAGCCAGAGGCTCCCGGTGGAGGGATGAACCTCTGCCTGCTGGCTCCGAGAGCTCTCCCACCCACAGCTCTGAGATGTGTGATACATGTCTCCAGGCTCTTTGCCATGGGTGAGGGAGGTATGTCGCTTGTCAGGCAGGTTGGATGCTACTGCTGAAATGGCTTTTCCTCTCCTCTGTTGATGTTCATTCCAGTCTCAACTACATTTTTTAACTGACATAAGCAGGAAGATATATCTTCTATGAGGAATGCATAGGTTTAAAATAGGGTGACATTATTATATAAGAATAATACACCTTATATAGTGGTAGGAGGCTGTGACTATTCCTGTTATATTCATACCTTCTGCTATGATCCAAAAATTGACCCAGTTCAAAGGGGCCTAAGGTAGCATTACAATAGGTTGAAAAACATTTTTATGACTGGAAATGTCTGTTTTAGTAAATCAGACTATTGATGAAGTACAAACGTAGCATCATGTTTTCAGTCTGTCTTTGGAAGTAGATCAGAATCAAAATACAGCAGCCTACTCCCATGTTTGTTCTTGTGTTTTATTCTTAACACACGGAAATGCTTGAAAATGAGTGATGAGATTTGGGCTGTTTGTCACTAAGACTGTCCCTTTGGGTGGGAGTTCAGAGTTTGTTCTGCTAACAAGATGTTATCCTGACAATGTGTGATGTACTAGAAGACTAAAACCACAAGATCTAAGACAACATGCCCCCTTTTTTTTTTCTTATCCAGTACTGTTAGTCTAGTTAACCTTGGATTCCAGTTGCATTACAGCGTGTTAAAGGTTTCTGCCAGGATAAATAATTAATCTTGAGTATATGTGTGTTGATAAAAAATTAATCATGTAGGTGCTGATTTGCCAAAAGCTTTCTCCCATGATCATAGTATATTAGATACAATTTAACTCATGAGATGAACACCCCAGTCCTGTTGTTTATTATGCTAACGAGGTGACTAGATGGTTTGGGACATTTCTTGGTAGACAGAGAAAATAAATTTTCCTCTCCACACAAAAGAGGAATACAGAAAATCATAGAATTGGAAGGCACCTTGAGATGTCAGCTCACTTACCCATTGCCTACAGCAAGATCAGCTCTGCCCAAACCAGTCCTGACAGCTCTAGCAGTGCTGACCTGGAGGAGAACTGGTTCATTAGTCGGAGACAAGGCTCCCTGAAGGTCTTTGAACTGGTGACTCAGTGACTGTGCATGGTGAGAACTGAGAAATCTCAACAGGTTCCACAGTTTCCGATCTCTGATGGGTTTTCAATTGTTTTGGCTTGTCTGTTTGTTTTTCTGGCATTCCTGTGCTCACCTTCAGGACATTATGGATCGTTTGGGGCTTGGCTTGGCAATGTGTATATATCTGTTATCCCAGTTAAAAATATTTGAACCCACTGGATACTTTTTAGATGAATTTACCAGCAGGGTGTTAAGTCTCAAAGCTACTAGGCGTCTGTTACGTTTCTTGAAAATCTTGAGAAGAGACTGTTAGATATCCCCTGAACAAAAGACTGAGGCATGAGCTCAACCCTTATTAGACACTAGAGAATCCACACAGTCATGGGCCATTATGCCTGTACCCATCACAGGAATCACTTCAGCTGCAGTAGGCAGTAGAGGCACTGAAATCAGCCATCCAGGAGATGTAAATCTGTGGGAAACCAGGCAGAGGGGTTTCTGGTGCTCACCTGCTTGGTAGAAAGGAAAGCTCAGATTGTTGTATATGGAACTGGTTTATGTAAATTCTTTTTAAAATGTTGGTTTTCTCCAATGCATTTTTAGAGCATAATTAAACGTATGTGAAGAATAACAAAACTAGTGAAATAGCTGGGGCTTGATTCTGTTGCCCATCTCCAATAACCACTGGAGATACCTCAGGTATGTCAGACATCCGCACCAGGTTGACAGATGCAGGTCCCACAGGAGACCACTCATTTCTGACAGGCAGCAGGCAGCTTACCCTGGAGCATCTCTAAAGGCACCAGATACCTACGTTTAGATAACTGAATACTGCCCTAAATTTTATTCCAGACCCCACTCAGGTGCAGTAGTCAGTGCCGTAAAGAGCTTGTCTGCCCTTTGTATGTGCTGCCATTTTGAGATTTAATTTTTATTTCTGTTAAGCCAAAGAAAAATGAAAACAGCAACCAAAGAGAAGCTCAAAATTAGACATCCACTAAATAAAGCACATAAAATGAACCTGGCAAAAATGAAGGCTGGGGTAAGGACTCACCATCCCTGGATCAATCCAGCCCTTTTTAGAGCTCTGCCCATCGCTATTAGACCTGCATCTCAACTGCTCTGGTCAGCAACCACATTCCTGCTGGCTCTTCCTAGCGATTTGCTTGTAAGGATCTGTGTTTGCATTTATCCATGCACATCATCAGCATTGATCTGTGTTAGGGCTGCAGCGGGTGAGCACTGTCAGCAGCATCCCGAGCAGCTACCTTTTCTGTTGTTTTGACGTTACTCCTCCATAAACGGCTGTTCCTGAGCATGGTTGTGGCATCTGCTTGAGATGATGGAAATGGAAAAATAGCTGTGATTGCTCAGCTGTATTATCAGCTATTTTCAGGTAGGGTACATTGTCTCTCTTTTGCAATACAGGAAGCTACCTGGCGTGCTCATGGTAGTGTTTCTTCTGTTCTTGTCTTCTGAGAGATGAGCACTTTGTATCTACTGCAAGCTTAATTGTCTTTAGCTCAAGGAAGATACTAGATTTTGTCTTCAGAAATGTCTGCAATGTATTGCAACATCCCACCAATTCTAACTACTGATGCCTTGAATCCACCAGAGCTCTTATTCCCCCTCCCATGTCTTTCTTGGTTTTGCTGACCTTTTTGTTAAACTGTTTATTTGTGCACCATAAGGGCTCCACATGCTGAAATATCAAAGAACAGTCTCCAAATGCTTCTCTAAGCATTGCAGACCATCTTCAACTATTAACTCATCTTACTTCTCCTTAAAGTCAAATGTAATTTACAGTCGGAAAAACTACTTGGTGTGGTTTATAACAAGGTAGAAGTGTTAGTTTTAGATCAGTTATAATCTATCCAGTTTAATAGAAATAAATCTGTCGCAATTCTAGCCAAAGTTGCAAGGGAAAATGATTGTTATCTTAAAATATGCTTGCGTGAGGCAAAAACTGTTTAAGCTAAGGAACACTGTTGGCAGAAAAAACAAGTGGACACAGGCCATGAATACAGCTAGGCTGGAAGTGAAAAGAGGATTTCTTACCACCAGAACTCTGGTTACACTAATTAATATAGAAGTATTGGAGAGAAATGTAGAAGAAAATGAAGTAACAGAGCAGATGGAGCTGGACCAATTTATGAGAGCAAGTTCCCTTACACCCTATGTCCAGCTGCAAAATTTGTATGCAGTCTCTCCACCTGATATTTCAGATTCCACATCATGCTATCACCAAAATTGCTGTAACCTTTGTAAGTCATTAACTACTCTAATCTAAGATACTAACTCTAAAACAAGAACTATATTGAAGTGACTCTGCCCATATTACAAATGTTACAAATGGTATTCAACATCAATTTCTTTTGCCATTTGTCCCTTGCAGGAAAATCCACCTGTCAAAATCCACAGGGTAGGAAGCAGTACAGTTCTGAAACAGCTCTCCCTCTCCTGCGTGGGAAGGCTGCGTCAGTGGGCAAGAACAAGGCTGGGACCCAGCAGGTAGTGAATTTTAACCAGGGCTTTCCAGATGACTCAGGAGTTGGCCTTGACAGTAACTTACCCAGAGTATCAGATTTCCTATCTATAAAGCTGATGCTAGTATTACACACAGTACTATAAAAATTGTATCTCCCAGGCGCATCCTTTAATGTTTTACAGTGATTTATCTGAAGATGGAGACTTCCTCTGGTGCTTTAAAACAAACATGTCCTGAACATCATTAACAAACAGACCTTCCTTCCCTTCCGCATGATTTTCCCCTTGAAAAGAAATATGTTTCTTTATTTATGTCTTTATGAATCCGCATAAATCCACAATGTTATTTCAGTTGTTGGTGCTACCATTTTCCTATCTGTTGGAACTGTGCTACACATGAACACAAATTGCACCTAGGAGTTAGGCACTCGCTAAAACCTGAGCATAACTGACCAGCCATCAAGGCATAAAAGAGCAAACCACTTTTCCAAAGTCCTGTAATGACATTACCAGGACCAGGTGCATCTGGACAGGGTTGGGGCAGTGGGAGCTGCGGAGGCGGCAGCATTAGCATGATAAGGGCAATACCCACAGCCCAGCACTGCTGGTGGGTAAGGCAAAGCAAAGTACAAACCAGCTCCTTGCCTTTGGGTGTTTGTGTAGGTGTTTCTGTCCGGGCTGAATGACTGAAAAGTGGGAGCGAATGCCAGATGAAGCCTTTTTCCTCTCACTTCTCACCAGTGCATCTTCTGTCCCAGGTCAGGAGGAAGTAAACGTGGAGCAACAGTTCTCAACTCATGTTGTTGGAGTGAATTTGGGGGTCTATAAATTAGAATAGCACTTGGATACTACTACAAAGTAGTCAAATCTATGCATTTGATATGTTAGCACTTTTCTCTGTATTTTGTGCTCCAGAATTGTCCCCTTTTTTGCTGATTTTTCAGCTGTTTCCCTGGTCCTTACCCTCACAAAGAAATGCTTTGCAAACAACTCTAGAATAACTTCAGTAGTGGCTGCCTAACACAGACAGCAGGATCAACTGTATGAGTGGCATGAACATCATCTGAAAAGCATACTAACACTATAGAGTCAAAATAATGATAGCTTAATGTCACCATCATTTACTCCATTCAGATATTGTACCCTGTTCCTATGAAAAGCTTTCCACATGGTGCACGGGAAAGGCAGGGTGCATGATACAGATATACTGTCTCTCCAGCTTACAGTGTCCCTTGGGATTGTTCCAGGGTGCATGATACAGATGCAAGAAGTAATCAGGAGCACCTTACCCAACATAGTGGTAACTCTGACAATACTGCCAATCATATGTTAAAGTATGGACTGAAGTCTTTAAAAACAATTTGCATGTTAAACTTGGTATTATGGAGAGGGGAAAACCATACTAGCACCACACACTGCTGTCTACGGGGCACGCTCAATTGAACAGGCAGCAGAGCATCCTTCTCCATGCTACACCATGATGCTCATTGAATCTGCCACGCATTGAGGAGCACCTGGACCATATTCCTTGTGTCAACACTGTGCCTGTATGACTCTCCAGCAGAGAGGCCCATTGTGCATGCAGAATTGGCATCCTGGGTCTGTATATCCAGAATAGACCTTCATTGTATTGTGGGATCCTGTTATTCTGTTCCCCCAAATTCATTACCCACTGAGTCTGGTTAGCTGTCATTGTTTGTTTTGGTATTACAGAGAACAAAGGTGAATTTTATTCTCACAAGAATGGGAATGAGGGGGCAGCAATCAGAAAAGAAGAAAGAAATTAGATCTGCTTAATTTTCAAGCATGTTGTGCAAAAAGATATCTTTTGTACATGATTCCATCAAAGGAGAAGCACGTACACCCTATCTTAATAGAAAAATGTGAATGCAATTCATTTTGGATAAAGACCGTGATCAGTGCATCTGTTTTCTAACTTTGTGCTTATCCCTTTCCTTTTTGACAAAATTTCTGAGAATTTTGACGACTGTTAAATAAAATCTCTTGCTAGAAAATATTAGTTACTTATATGCATCTATTTCCACCTTATTTGAAAGGTTTAGAGAAGTGTGTGTGTGTCAGAACATACAATAGGATACATGTTTACAAGCAACATTTGTGATAATGATGTGGCAATGAAAGTGTTACCTTGTGCTGTGGAGGCTGAGAGAAATTATTGCATTGTTATTGTACCTTACCACTTTCTATTGTTGTAAAAATAACTTTCCATTTCAGTGAGATGGCTGCACTGCAGCAGCTACCATCAGCAGTAAGTTGTATCCTAGCTGCTGACTGCATTAGAAAAGCCAGGTACCTAAATGGTCTTTAGTCTATCACAAAGGTACATTGATAAAGCAGTGTAGGGACTGGATTTGGGTTTTCTCCTTGAAAAAAGACCCTTTGTCTTTTGACAGAGGACTTCTGTATCCAGAGCTGTAGCTCTTCCACCAGAGCTAGTAGATCACAGCATGAAACTTTTGAAGATTACCAACTAACAGACTTCCAGGCTATATCTATACTTGTAAATAAAACAGTTCATTCTCTGGCCAGATGGGTATGTGGCAGAGCATGGCCCACAGCCATATGGCTAAATTCTCTTTATCCCACAAGCAGAATGATCTTGTGCCTAACGTCTTTCAGGAATCGTCTCTGCCCTGTGCTGTCCCCAAAGACAAGGAGAGTAATCAGCCATTTAGTCTCTTCTGCTCTTCAGTAGGGTGGCGGCATTTTCAGAAGGGCTTAAAAGCAGACTGCCATGCCCTGGGGTGTCATAACCCTTAATTTAGTGGAGAGCAGAGTGCCATGCCCTGGGGTATCATAACCCTTAATTAACAGTGGTGGTGCCAGTGCCTGGCAGCCCTGCAAAGCAAGTAGCCTGATCCACTTGTTGCTATTTGAATGGAAATGCCAAAGCACTTGCAATGCCCACTTAGACCCGCCACCCCGAGTACGTGGTATGCATTAAGTTCTAATTGATTTGGGAGCCTAGGACCTATTTTCCAGTATTATTTTAGAGTTTAGGCATTTAAAAGATCTGATTCATGATATTACAGGGGTTAAAACATTGCTGACCTCCTGGTCTCAGATATTTCTACCCTTGTCTGAGAAACAGCAGAATAGAAGAATAGAGGGTGTACCAGCATTTCAGCCCTTGTGATTCATGGCTTGTCAGATTAGTAGGAACAGGCATGGTTTTCTGTTTACGTTGATATGTAAGGCTGTAAACTGCTGCTGCGGCTGTGGACTTTGAGTTATTATCCCAGATAGATTTAGCTCAAGGTAACCAGATGTAATATTTTGCCAAAAAAAAAAAAAAAAAGCCAAACCACCAGCTTTATCATGTTATTTATCTCCAATTATCTTGTTTGCATGAATGCATCAACGCAAGAAGGGTTTGCACAACCAGTTTTTATTTAGCCAATTGGGATTGTAAGCTGCTAGTACGTACAAACGTACTGCAGAGACGGGGCATGGGTCTGTATGCATCTGACAAGGCGTTTATATTGGCCTATTGTTAAAGTGGTGCAAACAAATAATATTTGATCTGGCATGAAGATGCCTAGTGTGAAGTTATTACCTTTAAATTATTTGAATAAGCCTGAACTGGCAGAACAAAGTTATATAGGATCAGCACCGTGTCATGTGGTGACAGCTATTTGTGGACTGATTCTAGGAGCCCTAGTGACAGATACAGTATTTCAGCAAAGCCCAGCATGAACTTCACAGTTTAGATGATATGAACAAAGGTCAAGCAAGAACCTGGCCCAAACTGCTGTCATTCAGAAAGACTAATGCAGAATTGTTTCCCATTTATCTGTTGTGTCTCTGTTCTCCTAGTCAACCAATAAACACCATCATCATGGGTTTGATGCAGACCGAGATGCCAAGAAAATACATAGCGCCTGCAAAGGAGCAGGTAGGAAAGCTCTTGTTTTTTATACAAAGGGCAATTCAAGATTATAAAGGGCATATACATAAACTTAGGGCAAAACAACTGTTTCAACCAGTTTCAGGTAATCTTTATGCTTTCTGTCATTTATTGACTCAAAGAACATGCACACCCATGAAGTTTTACATGATTAAAATAAATGGGAAGGGAAGCCAGTTTGTTCCTCAAAGACTGGTAAGATCTAGGTTGAGAATTGCTTGGCTCCAAGGGATTGGGGTAAACATGATATTTGCTCCCTGCAATAGGAACATCAAGCTGTCGAGGCTGATATGACAGTCATGGGGTCCAGCTAGTCAGGTCAGATTAAGGTCATGGTTATATGTCCTTTCCCAGGCCTTCAAGGACCAATCAAACACTTCACCATCTCCGTATATGCTCATCAAAGCTCACTGCAGCTCCATCAGCTGAAAGGAATATATGATGGTCCTCAATCTGCCTCAGTGATTTTTAACCAAAAATACTGGCTCCCACCATCTTCTAAGGTAGTTTAAAGTAAGCTGGCTGACTGTGCACTGGTGTGAATGAGGAATGCACAGTGTTCATGGGATCCTCAGGTCTGTGGAGGTGACAATGTCCGACAGAGGAAGAACAGCCAAGCAGCACATGAGAGCAGTAAGTTATTAATCCACTCCAGGCGTTTGCACAGTAAACATGTATTTAAGCATTTCTTCCTGGCGTAGCACTGACATTCAGGATCAGCTAGTTAAGTGCCTGAATTTTAGGAATTGTTCTTGTCCTATCAACTAAGCCCCCTCAAGACAGTTCCCCAGAGAACTCTCCTACTGAGAGTTTAACCCCACATTGTCAGATAGAAGTGCTTTTCCTTGTAAAATTGGACCATGCCTTCTCTCTTGGTTCTAAGCAGGAAGAACTGGACAAGATGCCCTAAACTTGTCCTATATGTACCCGGTGGTGAAATGCAGGGATGAAAATGCATCAGCTGCTGCTGAATGCCAATATCATTTGTATTTTTATCGTTTGTACTGGTAGCTCCTGAGAAACCCTTGTTGGTCCCTGATCCCAAGAGCATGAGATGAGGCACAGCACAAAGCCCAGTAGGTCGATGCAACAGACAGAAGACCACAAGTAGAGCATGGGGCAGTGTCCACCAGTGTGACATGCATGCATCAGCAGACCTGGCATATGGCTTGATGCCTTTCATCAGCCATCTAAACCCTTTATATGCTCTGGGCATTTTGGCAGTCTCCATCACTTGCAGGGTCATAGATCCCTCCTGAAACACACTGTCCATTTCAAAACCTGTCTTGAAGAAATAATGCCTGAGGCAAGCTGCTGGCCCTGAAATGAAAGTGTACCAGGACATGTTTGTTAATGCAATAGCTATTCTATTGTGTCTTTTGGGCATCCAGGTAGCATCGCTGCAGTCCTGTCCCATTAGCCACAAACATAACGAATGCCTTCCAACAGCTTTGTTTAGTGCAAACATCTGTTTATATGGCTGAGGGCAAGAAAAGTACAAGAACAAGGCCATTGCCTTTAGTAAGCTGCTTCCACCCATTGCATAAGGTACAGCTCAAAGCTGCCCGAAAGCTTTCTCCCGGCGGGGTGCTGTGTGTTCAGTTCCCCCGCGGGTTCCCGGGAGATGCAGCTGCTCTGGTGCCCATCACTGGGGCATCCCGTGCTCCCACTTCACTCCCACTTCCTTTTGCCAAGCAAAACAGCATCAGCAGAGACTCAGACTGTGAAGGCTGGTTCCTGCTCCTTTTCCTGACTCCATTTAGCGCAAAGCACAACCCATTTTGTACAGGCTGTACATTCAGGCTGTGGGTTAATGAAGCTGATTTAAACACATCCTCACCTACCCCGGCCTCTCGCCCCATGCCATTCGTTCTGTTGTGCCAGCACAAGCATTCACATGCTTAATGAACTGGATCTGGTGGCTGATCCCTCGGGACTACTCAAACATGCATTACCACCAAAAACATGTATGTCAGCCTACATGTATGTCAGGCATAAGCCTGATTTTAGGAGCAGTGTCTCACCTTCTCAAACAGAAGACTCAATTTCCCTGATAAAATATGAGCAGCACGAGATAGTGAACTTTTATTTTATGGTCTGAACATTGTAGCTGACTAGAGTTAAACATATCCTTGAAAGAATCTTAGATGCTACAAATCCTAAAGTTGGCACCAGTGGGGATATATGTATAGCAATTTTTTTCTCTTTAGAGATCATGTGTTCTTTCCTCTGCATTAGATTCCTGATTAAATAATTCCTATGCACAACTTCTTTTTCAGGAACTGATGAAAAGAAAATTATTGAAGTCTTGTCGAGTCGAACATCGGAGCAGAGACAACAAATAAAACAGAAGTACAAGGCTCTATATAGCAAGGTATTTTGAAATAAATGGCCTCTCTGTTTCAAACTGCATGCCTGCTAAAATTATAGCCTACAGGCCTCTGCTTTTGAAAATACCAAGGGCACAGTGGATTTAAGGAGGACACCAGTTAGTGTCTGATTCAGCAATTTATTTTATCTCCTAAAATACCAATTATATTTCTAATCTTAGACCTCAGAGTCTTCTTGAAATCAGCCTTAACCAGATCAGAGCATTTTAATCAAAGTTGGGAGAACTAGAACATAATTCATCACTGAAATAAAAAATACTTCAGCTTGTGTTCATCTTCAGCACATTCAGAAAAAGGAATTAATGTAAAAGGGAAATTTTAAGTCAAAATCCCTCTCAGACCAGATGCAAATTCAGAGGAACTATTTAATCTTACATCATTATATTTTTGTTGAGTTTAATAGATGTAGTATTGATTTCTTCCAGTGATTAAGTAGAATACATATTGTAAAACTGAGAAGTGTCATTGGGCACTTGATTTCTGGAGGAGGAAACGTAGATTGCCATAATGATCTTGCATGTAAGAAAAATAAAGCTTCCAACATATTATTTAGGTAAACAGCTGAATACTGCAGAGCTTATTATTAAATTGGTATTTTCTTAAAGCCTGTTTGCTCATTAGTCATTAATTAATGTTAATAAGACAGGCAGCACTGAACCTGAAAGCCTTCTATATGTAAAACTTACAGCAAGCATGATAAAGATTTTGGTTACATAAGTACTATAGATTTAGTTCTATAATGAGGATTAATAAAAATAGGCATTAGAAATGAGCAAATGCCATGAGACTTCCCAGTTACATCAGCACGTAGCAACCCTTCTCGTTTGCCTGGGCAGCCTGAAGCTCTCAGGAAGGAGTCGCATGTTGTACCATTTTGCTCTCCTGCTGCTCCAGGAAGCAAGGTTCAATGTGCATGCCTTGAAATGGCTCCAACACTGACGTCAGCCTCTGACTTGAATAGATTGAGTGTTCACCTGTGATTGTGTAAGAGGGTATTTAAGAACAATAGATTTAGAGCTGGGCTTCTTTTTCGTTGTTCTGAACTTATCAAGTACTTCCCATACCACAGGAAATGTTAACTGCAGATAGGGCTTCAAATAAATCATCAGTAGGCATCCTTCCCAGCGTACATACACTAGCCAGCTCTTCTTCGGGGTCTTAATAAATTTTGAATTAAGTAGATCATATCACAGAAGGTTGATTTTTTTTTTTTGGTGGAAAAAATGCTGATTGCTTGGCACCAAAGCACTTTGTAGAAATTTTTGCTTTTTCCAGTAAGTCAATTTTAACCAAAACTGGAAGAGAAGTTTGGTAAGTTTGATCCCTTCTGCTGCAGCTCTTTCGAAGCAGGAAGTTTCTGCATTGTGTTTCAGAGTAAAGTCTCCTGTTAAGCTTTTAAAAACACTAGTTTGCATTTAATTAAACAAGTAAGAGTCAAAACTGGACTGATATCGGCTGGTATTTGAAGATGGGACAATCATTTCTTTCAATCTGAAACGAAAATTTTTAGGGAATTTATTTTGCAAGAAAAAAGTCTACGTATTTAAAGGCTTTTTTATGTTTTTGTCCCTTTTTGGTGCAGAAGAAGCGTTGAAATCATGAAATTCCCTGAAACAAATTAAGAAATCCTCTAATCCCACCTCAGCTTTTGCGCTAACCCTTCCGACTATCCCTGCAGGATTTGGAAAAGGATCTGAAGGGAGACCTGAGTGGGAATTTTGAAAAGGCTGTGCTGGCTCTGCTGGACCTGCCCTGGGAGTACGAGGCCCGAGAGCTTCAGAAAGCGATGAAGGGCGCTGGGACGGATGAGTCGCTGCTGATCGAGATTCTCTGCACACGAAACAATAAGGTTGGGACACCATGTGTGACCTTCCTTAGGTAGCAGGGCAAAGAGCTCGCCAAGAGCATCCCCCCAGAAGGAGGAGGAGGGATCAGACCAGCTTCTGCAGCTGAAATGCCTGTCGTCAGTGGTTGCAGCCATAAGGTTGCCAGACTGGGCCTGAAACTCTTGCAGGAGTTAAGAGCAATATAATTCAAATTCCTTCTTTGGCCTGACTCATACCTCCCATGGATGGCACAGAGATAACACTGATGATAGAGAAATCCCCGGGTGCCTGTTAAAGGCAGCTTTGGCACTGCTCTGACCATTCAGAGGTGGCTCCTGCCAGGTACAGGAACATGATCCCCTCCAAAAAGCCCTTTAGCTTACGCCTAAATGCAAGTGAAACCAGAGGGACACCTGCATGAGTCAGGCATCCCTCAAAATGCTGTCCTGAACCGGGCTCGGTTTGAGTTGTGTCTCTGCGCTGCGGTGAGTCCCAGCATGAGGGGGGAATGGGAATTCGGCTTCTCCTGCCTCCACGCCTGCTATGCCTCAAGCAACACGGGCATGGTACTGACTTGCTGGGGTTTTGTTTGCTCGTTTATTTATTAATTAATTTAATTTAATTTTTATTATTTATTTATTTATAAATATTTTACCTTGTTTGTTTATTAATTTGCTTATTTATTTATTTGATTTATTTGCCTAGGAAATTGTAAACATAAAGGAGGCATACAAACGGCGTAAGTAGTATTGTCTTTCAAATACCTTCATTTAAAGCCTTTATCGCTGCGTGAACCCTCACAGATTTTTTTTCTCCACAGTCTTTGATAGGGATCTAGAGTCTGATGTTAAAAGTGACACAAGTGGCTCCCTACAGAAGATACTAGTCACTGTGCTAGAGGTAAGGCTGGGGGCTTTCCTCTTATGCATCTACCTGATAGAGATATTTCCTTTTCTCTATCCTGTCTACCCTGGGTAATCATAATAAGTATTAGCTGGTAGTTATAATAATGTAATTATGATATGTAGTACAATAATGAGGTAACTATAATAAGCAAAAGGCATTCTTCAGGATAAAAACATTCTATATTTATAGCTTTTTAATATAACTGAAGGAGTTATATAAAATCAGAAGTAATTTTATAAATTCCAATAATTTAAAGACAACAGCATTGTTTTATTACTATTTATACCACAGTAATGACTAGAATACTCACTCAAGGTCATGGCTACATTATGCTGAATTTGGCCTAAAACAAGCAGATTCTGATTTCCATCTCAACTGAGGAATTTACAATTCAGAGAGATATAGAAAAAGTAAGAAAGAGATGGCTATTAATTTTCCGTTCAGGAAAAAAAAAAAGCATATTTTCCAGTAGGACACACTTTACTTTAAACCAGCTACACAGAATCATAGAATACTCAAGTTGGAATAATTTAAAGACAACAGCATTGTTTTATTACTATTTATACCACAGTAATGACTAGAATACTCACTCAAGGTCATGGCTACATTATGCTGAATTTGGCCTAAAACAAGCAGATTCTGATTTCCATCTCAACTGAGGAATTTACAATTCAGAGAGATATAGAAAAAGTAAGAAAGAGATGGCTATTAATTTTCCGTTCAGGAAAAAAAAAAAGCATATTTTCCAGTAGGACACACTTTACTTTAAACCAGCTACACAGAATCATAGAATATCTCAAGTTGGAAGGGACCCACAAGGATCATTAAGTCCAACTCCCTGCTCCTCACAGGACTACCTAAAAGTAAATCATGTGACTAAGAGCATTGTCCAGATGCTCCTTAAACTCTAACAGGCTTGAAAAAAATTAACATCTCCATAAAGACACAGTACAGCTATGAAGAGTAGGATCATGCCTAGGAATGCAATGTGGTGGCCAGTCTGAGCAGACAGCCCTTAGAAATGAAAAGATTCAATAAATAGAAGAAGCTTTAAAGACCTAACAAACAGTCCCATTGCTAAATACACCACAGTTAGATTCCCATTTTGGAAAGCATGGATACATCTCTCTTCAACCTCTTGGGCTATATTTTCAGGAGTGAAAAATACATATTACTCATAGATTATTTTCATAGATTAGTCCTTCATAATTTCTACCAGCAATTACAGTGTTGGTGAATGCTCAGAGTATATAGGTTAGTCAGGAAAATATTTTGCAGTTATCAGGGCATATCCAGCACCACGAAAACCACCAGCACTTCACTGCAGGTACTGGGAACCTTTTTGCAGTAGCTGGATGATGGATACACCAGCTGCTTTCCTAAGAAACTTTGCAGTTTGAGCCCAGGGAGCGGTACATACCCAGCAGCTCAGCCCTCCGGGGGTGAAACCAAAGGCCGTCTTGGGGCAGTCCTGCCCCAGCTCTGCACATTTCAGCCCCATTCCCACCCCAACATCTAGCCATGCACACTACCACTTCCCACCAGTGGAAAAATACCCACAAAAAATGGCAGAAAGCAGAACGAAAGAACAAGCCAGGTGGGAAGGGACCTCTGGTGCTCCTCTGGTCCGGCTCTCCTCAAAGCAAGGCTAACTCCAAACTCAGATCAGGTTTTCCTCTGATTTTGTTTTCTGCTCTGGACACGTGCTGGCTGAGGGAGGGAGCGGGAGCACCCATGGGATGGCAAGGAGGCTGGGCTCAAGGGGGACCAGCAGGCCACCCTGCTGCAGGGGGAGCATCCTCAGAGTATGGTCTAATGCCGTGCAGCTGCCCAGCCCCGATAGTCCCTTCCTGCTCCAGAGGCATCAGAGTTGCAATCTCATAAGGGTCCCAGCACACAGCAAATAAAACTGGAAGATAAACCCTACGATACAGGCTTCACCTCTAAAGTCAGCAAAACCAGGGGCTGTGGTAAACGTGAACAGACCATTCAAAACTGTACCACCAAGTCCCACCGTGCCCCATTACTAGGCATTGTCAGCAGATGGCAGCAAAACTATAACCAAAATACTTGTGAGGCCCGGGAGCTGACAATCTTCCCTCCCACTATGAAATGTCACCAGCACTTGGTTTGTTTTTTTACTGTCATGTCCTTTCCTGTAGGCAACCCGAGATGAGACCCAACAGGTCAATGCAGAGCTTGCTGCACAAGATGCCACAGATCTGTATAAAGTAAGTGCAATTATGGAAAAATCCCCGTTTGCCCCGTGCTGCGCAGCAAGGACTGCCTCAGGGGTGACTAAACACACCAAGTACGGGGGCAATGGCAGCATAAGGAGATGAGCGAGGGGGTCACAGGCTGGAGCTTGGTGGATCAAGGGCTCTGGCTGACTTTTTGTCTCTACTGTGAATAAACAAGCACTACAAAAAAATAACATGCAATCTTTAAGGCAGGAGAAGGCCGCTGGGGAACAGAGGAGCTGGCTTTCAATGTGGTCTTAGCAAAGAGAAGCTATAGTCAGCTGAGAGCTACTTTTCAAGCCTATGAAAAGGTGAGTTAATCTCTTCTGTGATGTGGTTGCATAGGGCCCAACATGTAGTTTGCAGACCCTACAACAACATGTAGAGCAGGCAATCCCTTATTTGCCATTTTAAAACTTCTGAATGCTTTAAGAATCTTGGAAAAACATTTCTATATGGCTGGATCCTGATCTTATGGAAAGACACATAGGGGATAAAAGCTGTATCTTCTGCCAGTGAAGAACCTATTCTCCTTCATAACCCACACAACACCCAGCCAAATAAATGTCACAATGTCGTTTCCTTCCCACAGCTGCACGACGGTGGGTGTCCCCACTCCTGCAGGAGGACCAGCAAAGGGACAGGTTCACAAACTCCTGCCCTGAAGCAGGGTTTTGCTTTTCTGGTCTTTTCCTCTCCTTCTCCAAAGCAGAGCCTGCAAGGTCTCTCATCCTGATCCCCCTGCTTCAGATGGGGGATAAGATGCTCTTATTGGCTGGGCAGAGGCACATCTCCAGCCTCTTCCTCTCTGCCCACGCTGGTCAGACAGCCTGTGCAGGTACTTTGTTGCACTTTCCTCTGTCTCCAAGCATAAGGCAAAGTAAGTTGCAGGATCCCAGCTGTCTGGTACTTCTCCCTGTGTCACCCACCAGGGACATTTTACTCATGCCTGGACCTGGAGCCGACCTCCACTGAGACCTCTCACCTGGAAATGACCTGTGAAAGTCAAAGCAATGGGAGATCCAAGGTCCTTCTCCTGGCAGTGAAGTGGAAGCTCAGCAGAGATGTTTATTCTTATCAGCCTCTGGCTGCTAGTCCTGAACTTCCCTAGGATGACTCTGAGTTCATCAGAAAACTGTAACCCTAGGCGCTGAAGATGAAAAAAACTCCAGTCAAGGCCATATTTCAGTGTCAGCACAATAAGGAACCCATAGTTGGAAAAATGTTTGCAGCTTAATCCAAGTTTTGGTTTGCTGCTGGCAGGAGAACAAAACCAGTCACTAACTGATACTCTCTCCCTCAGAGTGGCCCAAACCCTGGGGGTTCAGTTAAATGCTCCAATAGCCAAGCTACCTTGGTTTTTTGATTCCTAAAGCCAAGCAGATCAGGTTGCCCAAACCGACCCACCACATCCTGCCTTGCTGTATTTGAAGTAGAATTGGGCCAAGATTAGAGCCATGCAAACATCAGTCCTTCTCTGCATTTGGAAAGATAAATAGGGACAGATCTAAACCAGGTTGAGGGTTTGCAGAACTTAAGCCCAAATCCTCAGAAGGTACCCCTTCCCACCTTGTACCTGTGGTCTCCCAGCTCTGACCTAAAAGTCCGCTAGAGTCTTGAACCATGCAGGGCCATCCTGATAGGCAAAACAGAGCAAAGTAAAAGGCTTTGAGGTTCACGAAGCTCACAAAAGTCAGGATAAACTCTGTTTTGAAATGGCAGTCTGTTTTTCCCCTTTCCTCCAGAATAATACAAAAACTCGGGAACAACTGCAGTGCTTGTAAACTTTCCCTGGGAAGCCAAAGATAATAAGTAACAAAACTTCATAGAGCTGGTAAAGCTCCAAAAATTATCTTATTTGTGTGGGAGCCATCCAAAGCCTTTGATAGAGGTGTCAGAGGAAGCTTGAACAGTTTCTCCTGACTAGGGGTCACTCAAGAAGAAGCTGAAGCTTCTTTGTCCTAGAAGCCCTCAGATACATGCGACTGCTTGATTTAGGTTGTCCATCTCTTAACCATTGTGCCTCACCTAGCCGCATAGACCTTCTTCTCTTGGTGCCAGTGGATCTGTGAGCACTTACACCAGAGGAGATCTTAATTTGCCCTTGAATTACTCCCTTGGAAAGGCTCTAAAGGATCTGAATTGTCCTTTTGCCATTCAATCCTAAATCTGATGTTGTTTTTATGGCAGTGGGATGACATGTACAGACAGCGGCTCTGATGGCTCATTTTTGTTGTCCTCGTAGGTGTGTGGGAAGGACATAGAAGAATCCATTAAAAGTGAAACATCTGGAGATCTGGAGAAGGCTTATCTCACTCTTGGTAAAAAAAAATTGTCAAGAGCTTTCTTTTCTAGTTCTCGCCATCATCTGACATTGGTTGTTGGGGGTCTGTGTACAGCCTGGCAACAGACATCGAGATAGCCCTAAACTGAGCTGACATATCTGTCAGGAAAAGAAGAGCCAGTTTTCAGCAGTGATTTGGACCCCTTGGTTTTAGAAATAAAACTTGATAGACACAGCTCCTCTCCATGCAGCTAAATTATTTGCCCTCTAGTGCAGGGTGGCCACCTCCAAGCTGCCCCTGAGGCCATGGCTGTTGATAACTTCCAGCAGATGCCTGGGCATCATCAGAAGTGTGCTAGCCAGCCACCAAAAAATGTACAGGGTCCTCGACAGCAATTTAGCATTGAGGATGACTGTGACAGATATTTAAGCCTGTGCCCTGGCTCTGGTTAGCTTGCTGGTATTGCTGTTATCCATCTGGATCTGGGCTTTCCCAGATCTTGCCCCTGTGAGCTGTGGAGTGAGCAGCTACCCCAAGAATAGATGGGCAAGTGGAACTCCAGAGGGGCAAATGCTCGTTCCCATTCATTTCATTTTCACTGTGGAGTGGCAGAGTACCCAGTGCTGACCATCTCACTGTGTAAAATGCTTTCCCTGTGGAGAAATGTACGTCCCTGTTCAGACTCCGAGACTTCTCCTTGCATACTGACGGGACCAGTCACAGAATGAAAGCCCTACCAGCTCATATGTCTGAGCATAAACCCTAGAGAGTTTCCTTTATTTCTTCCTTATTTATTTCCTTCTCATTGAAGATGTATCACAAAGTGTAAATATACAAGTATAATGAAGCCTCTTACTGATTTCTCTAGTCAGCTGTGCCAAAGACTGCCCAGGTTACTTCGCTACACTTCTGCACAAGTCAATGAAAGGAGGTGGGACTGATGAAAAGACCTTGATTCGCATCCTTGTGACCAGGGCTGAGGTGGGTACCCTGCAACCTGTAATGTCTCACATCAGCTCTGGGAGAAACACAACTGGGTATGGAGTGAGTCCTGGTAGATCATGTGCTCAGTCAACCCATTTCAGCCCAATGACATCAGTGGCCACACTCTGCTTTTGTACCCAGGCAACACTAATTTTGATATTGCATCTATTTCTGTTTTCAAAAGAACTAAACCAGAAAGCATGCAGGCAATTTCAAGTGGAGTCAACTGTACCTGGTTAAAACTAACCCATGGGGAGGTCTGGCCCCAATAGGATGTGTAAAAGTAAATTTAAGTAATGATAAAGCAGCAGTTCCCAAACTGAGAATTGCGTATAAAGATATGTTGCCAATTCTTTCTGATTCCATCTGGGAAAAACAGATGGGGAGGAGGGAAGAAAAATAAAGAGCCAAAGGACATAATTGTAATTTTAAAAAGGACAAACTGCACAAGACATTTGAGACCTTAAACAGAGTCTTTAAGTCTTCCTTCCTTGTAAGCTGTGTAGGTTGTAACCCCAGGGCTGTTTCACTCTTGGTGCAGAGGAGGAGTTGTTCAGAGGGACGAGGAGAGCATATTTCTCAATGATCGACAGCGTGAGAAATTAGGCTCCAGGGTAGTCTCTCTGTTAAGACACGGTCCAATCATGATAACATTTAAAACCCCCAGTGATAAAGATCAGACCCATGCCATTGGTGCCTTTTCACAAGAAAGCTCAAGACACGGCATTTAATTCTCCCACCGTAGTAAAGGCTCCAGGGTAGTCTCTCTGTTAAGACACGGTCCAATCATGATAAACCCTAAACCCCCCAGTGATAAAGATCAGACCCATGCCATTGGTCACAAGAAAGATCAGACCCATGCCATTCCTTTTCACAAATTCTCCCACCGTAGTAACCAGAAAATTACTTTTGTGGGTGGAAAAAACCTCTCTTTTAGCCATATTCCTGGAAGTGCCTCTTTCCCTGCTTGCCACCACGGAGTGGCCTCAGGAGCTCGCAGCGACCTGTGTGAGTTTGTCCTGTACCAAGCCTGTGCCCACATGGCACCACTGAGCGCCAGGCAGAGATGCCGCTGTCCGTCCCGGCACAGCTCTCCACATAGGCCCATAGCCCTCTTCGCAGCTAGCATCCCTCACCACGCCATCTGATGTGGGCTTACCTCAAATCCGAATGTTAAGCTGAAAGTCCTCCAAGATTTTTAGACCTTCTGCTTTCTCCTCTCCTTCTCCCACCGGGTGCGGTGGACCTTGGATCAGACCCCAGGGGTCCTGGTAGGAGCAGGGCATATCACTCAAAGCACGTCCCACTCTTCTAAAGAGGCTCTTGGTGTCTCCTCAGAGCGACCTGCCAGCAATAAAGGAGAAGTTCCAGCAAATGTACAAGAAGCCATTGGCTGAAGCTGTCCGATCTGATACCTCTGGGGACTTCAGAAAGTTGCTGCTGGCTCTTTTGCACTAAAAAGCCATCAAGAATGAAGAGGCATGCTGAGCAGCCACCTCTTGATTAGTTTCCAAAATAGCATCCAAAAAATGTGGCATTAGCACAAAGAAAAAAATCCAATTTATTTTCTTTCCAGCTGGGAAATGTGTTGCCAAGTAATGCTGGACGTGAGGTTTATGTTATGGCTATCTCGCCAAATGTCCTTAAGCAATAAAGACATGTTAAAAAAACTAAATCTAAATTGACCTCTTTGTGTTTGCATATGTGGAGGAATCTTCTGTCATTGTTTCTTCTGGGTAGATTTTCTGTCTTTCTCTTGTTCTGAAGATTATCCCTGTTCTTTCCCCAATTCGATGGGTGCCATGTCATACCGTTACAGTCCTGCCAAGAGAAAATGGATAGTAATTTCTTCTCAGCCCATTATCACAGCTCTTTAAACTACCTGAGGGCTGTGAATTAATGATTTAAGTCAGGCCCTGATTAAAATCCTGCTATCAATGGGGATTTCCCTGTCTGTGAGTTGCCCTCTCAGCATAGTCACCTCCTAAGTTATCCCATGAAGGAGAGAAGGACTTTCAGTCCCCATCGGCACCACCTCCTGGGATATGGTGCAGGAGCATAGCTGGGAAAGAGATGGGGCTTCATGAGGTGGATCTGTCAGGCAGGGAAATGCTGTTCCCACAGAAGCAAACATGGGCCTCAGGACAGCTGCATGGTCTCCATCCTTGGAGGTTTCCAAGATCTGACTGGCTAAAACCCTGAGCAACCTCGTCTGATCTTATGGCTCACCCTGCTTTGAGCAGGAGGTTGAACTAGAGACCACTGGAGGTCCCTTCCTCCCTGAATTACCCTAAAATCCTATAATCGTATGAGAGAAGATATAGATGAAAAATAACATGACAGGGCCTGACAAATAAGAAGAGAGAGAGGAGAGTCTGGGCTCGTAAGCATTTTTCTGTGTCTGGCCCCTTCCCCCTTTTGAGTGTACCGCTCTGCAAGGGGGAGGGTCTTTCAGAGCTGGATCCTTTGAGGTATGATGGCTGATGGCCTCTAATTCCCATTGAACATAGTATTTCTGAAGCACTGGACCTGTTTCTCCCTGCTTGTATCAATGTCACAGCAGTAGTACCTGGCCGTCTAGTTATAGTCTGTAAAGGTGGGGTAAAATAACTGGGAGATGGGAAAGATGGAGGGCTTTTAAGAATGATGATCTGTGTGTCACACAGGTGTAACAGGATGTTCTGATGTTTAGAGGCCTGATCCTCCTTTGGCAACATTTCTAGCAACCTAAAAATATCAGGGGCAGATCCCGAACCTGAAATGAACCATCTGATTCTGGATTTGCCTTTGTCAAAGGCATTTTAATGTTCAGACCCAGAGCAGAGCAGTGCAGGATCTGCATATCTTCTTGTTGCTGTTGCCATGGGGCTCTTGTAACCAGAGACTGTAGAAAGGATAGATGAATAATCTACTTAGGTGTCCAGTGTTCCTGGTGATATTTTATCCTCCAGAGGTCACACTGTATATTCAATGCAAGATAAGCTGGCAGGTACGCATTTTCAAATGATGTAGTTTGAAGAAAAAGCCAGCGGGTGTCTGAAATGCACATGAAGGAGCTGGTTTAGGCAAAGGATTTGTTTTAAAATATTCCAACAAGAGTGCCCAAAGCTATATGAGTGGTTTCCGTGAAACCTTTAGAAGCTCAGCACACTTTATACCCAGCTATGTCCTTATTTAATGTGAAGCGCATAACTTTGGCAGCCAAATTTATTTTTGCCTGAAGACTGTTTTAATTAACGCTAGTAGGTCATTCTGACTAAAGAAGGAAGAGTACAATTGCTTTCATCTTAATCTTTCACTCTTTAATTAGAGATTGGCCTGAAACCAAGCCAGGAGCCCACACATCTTCACACCCACGCACACTGGGCCAAAGTCATTATTGAATTACATGCTGTCTCTCTCTATCTGTACACAATACAGACAGTGATGGCAGCGACACTTGTGAAGTTGCTCTGTGTCTAATGCTGTAAGAGTAAAACATGTCCCTATGCCTCTATAACAAAAGTTTAGGTCAGGGGTTCAAAATTCAAGTTCAGATTTCAAGACCAGTGTCTACAGATGTAGTCTGTTACCTTGCCTACAAAATCAGAACCAAACCCAGATTCGATCAAGTCTTAAACTAAGCCTTAGTTCAGAATTAAGTATCATGCCAATGTGAACGACAGCTGTGGTGATAGGGCACTCAGGGAAATCATGTTTGGTGAGCAGCTAAATAGAAAATGAGTAATGCAATAGTTACAGAGGAATGAGAGAGAAGGATCATAAGGGTATCTGGACTTAAAGAATAGGAAGAAGACCAGATAGTTGGCAACTAGTAGCAGCAGAAGGAAGTTAGCAGACTTCTCTGTGGGCAAGAGGCAGCATGCACAAGTTGCAACAAAGGAAATTCCTATTGGACATACAGAAAAAAGTCTTCACCAGGAGAGCGGTTCAGGACTGGAGCAGGTTGTCCAGAGAGGCTGTGAAATCTCCATCTTTCAAGATTTCAAAAATTCAACTGGACAAGTCCCTGAGCAACCTGATCTAACTCTGAGGTTAGCCCTGCTGTGAGGAGGAGGTTGCACTAGGTGAGCTCCCAGGGGCTCCCCAACCCAATCTTCCCATGACTCTAGGAGAATTAGGTAGTTTGTGAGCAGGAGACCACACCTGGCAGCGCCATGTGGAATAGTCATTGTATTTCTGTTGCCTGAAGTAACACAAAGGACTTCATCTTATTGTCACGTACGATTGTCCATCAATTCCCCATATTCACACTGGATTCTGTTTACTTTTCAATGTCTTCTCCACTACTTGCTAGCTTGGGGAGTTTCATTGTCTTCAGTGAACCTGAGATGTCAACCAGGGAGCTAGAGGACAGGGTCAAAGGGCTGTTTTCCCAATCCAGTGAAGCAGATAGTAAATCCACACTGGGCTCCGGCTGAGCATGGACAGGACTCGGGGAGGCTGCTTCAGTGGGGAGTATCAGGATGAGTCCAAAACCGGGTGCTGGGTGTGGGGAAACATTTCCTTCACAGGTTTGACTCAGACATCACATGTGGAGTTAGGTCTCCTGGTGGTGATAGCAGCTGGGTGAGATACAGACATATGTGTTGAGTAGAAAGGTCCCTATGCATGCTATCTCTTGATAGTGATTTGCTAGTATAGACATATCTTTGCTCTTTCAATGCACATATTCATTATATACGTTTACATGCATGTGTAAATATGCAATACATAAATCTAATAATTCCCCAACACATTTGTCTTCCTTTCTACTCCTGTATTCCTCTCCCCTCCAGTTTATCATAAGCAAAATGGTGTGAGGTGCGCATCTTACCCTGGTCAGGGCCCACCAATCAAGCTCCACACTGCCAGAGCAGGCAGCATCCCAGGCGGTGCTGGCTGCTCTCCCATCCTGGGCTGAAGCTGTCACCTCAGCCAGCCACCACTGCTGCTTGGGGCATCTTCCCATCCTCTCCAACTCGTGGCATCTGATCAATTCTGATCCCTGTAATTGTCCCTTTTTACAATGAGGAATGTTAATCCTGGTTTTTGTTCCCTCTCCCAGTTTTATAAAGACCATAATAAGAAATATTTTTTTTTTGTTCCCCTGTCTATTTAGACTGCAAATTTGGGGAAAAGGATGATCTCTCTCTTGATAATTGTGGGGGCTGGTAGTCATCAAGGCAACGCACGTAACACTGAATAAGCTCAGTGAAGTCTCTGCCTTGAACAGTCCTTTTTCCTTATCCATATTTGTTCATTTTCACCTGAACTGTAATAGGATCAGTGTATGAGTTTTAGAAGTTGTCTGACATCACCAATCTTCTCTATGCACCTGTCTGCTGGCCGATTAGATTACGGCTTTTTTCCGCTCTGCTGCTTAGTGCATGATAATAGACATTTCATCATCCCATTACATTAAAACATAAGAAGAGCTGCTGTGGGTCAGATCAAAGGTTCAACCATCCTAATTCCAAAACTGAGCAATCCCAAACACTTAAGGAGAGAGACCAGAAGGAGCAGGGTGAGTATACAGCATTGCAACAAAGTGATTGTTCTTTGGTAGACATTTCCATTTTCTAGAAACTGCCCATGGAGTTCACACAGCAGCGGTTGCAGAGGATCGCTGTTTTTAGCAGCCCCCAGTGGCTCTAGTCTCCCTCAAGGGCTATGGGGGACCTGCAGCATCGCGTCCCACAGCGCTGCTGGGTCACATAACCTGCGAATGAGCCCACTTTCCCACTTGCACATGGTGCTCAGACCAGCCTGTTATCCGTGCAACATCGCACTCCCGTGGTTAATGCAGTATCCTGTCCTCCCAAAAAAGACCACTTGGACCTGGTTCGGTCAATAGCATGCCAACCTAGGAAACCTGCCTCAAGAAATCATTCAAAAACAGACTTTCTTAGACAAGTTACACTGTCCCACAGAAGAAACAGCTCTTCCCTCTCACCGGGGGTCATGCTGCAGCAGTAGGGGCCTTATAGGACATACTGTTCTAGGATATGCCATGAAAATTATTTCTAGTATATTTATAAAGGAAATCCTAACTAAGCAGTGCTGATGTGCCCACTTGGTTCGAGTTGTGTCTGAAACCATAATCTCTGGGAAAGAAAGAAGAGAGAGTTATAAAGCAGGCAGCAGGAGCTTCATCGCTCAGGAGCCTTGGCCCCAAATTGGCAGGGACCTGTGCAGGGGCTCAGCAGGGAGCAGCAACCCCCCCAAAGAGCAATAAGCTGTTTAAACAGCACACGCTGTACTCTTGGTTAGAAGGAGTTTGCATAACTGTGCAAAGCTCTCGAGCCTGGGATCTTCTAAATAAATGCCACGTTTATCAGCATCTAAAGCAGAAGAACATCCTACCTACCCTTCCCCGATCCCATAAAACAGTGTCATTAGTGAAGTCAGATAGCATCATTTGTTTCTTTAAGGGTTAAAAAAATAATCCACAGCCACTGCCAGGAAGAGGCAGAACTAAATAGGCAGTAAAGAGTTAGAGCCAGAACAGAGATATAAAGCTAAATCAATCATCAAAACAGACCGCAACAAGAGCATATACATACAGAGCAAGAAAGAAAGAGAGAGGGTGTTTTGTTTGGGTAGCTAACATTCTCTGGACAAGGAGAGAGAAATTCTCCTTTGGGTTTTTAATGCCACTCTAAATATTTATAGCAAGATCATGGCCAGCTGGTGAGGCAGCGGCAGCGGAGAGTAGGGAGGGGAGGGCGCATTTTCCCCAGTGCCCCAACATCATCCTTTTTACTCGAGGAGAGGGAAAAGGCTGCACATTGCCATGTTTACCCTCAAAATGACTCACCTGCAGGAGTCAAGTCCAGTGGCTCCTGCGTTTCCCCTCCCTCACTTCACCGAGCCGTTCACACACGCGTGTGCACACACACACGCAGATTGTGCGGAAAGGGAAGATGCCACAGCCTCCAAAAAGCTATGCCAGCCCAACTCCTGTCTTTAACATGGGTCTGGGCCTTCAGGGTTTTGTCTAGCCTTCAGGCATTTCACCATGCTGTTCTGCTGCATTGAAAAGTCTCTGGGAAAGGTCACGTACAGCACGACCCATGATGCAAAGCTGCTGTTTTTAGAGGAACAGGCTGCCCCCATCCCTGCAGTCTGCTGGGCCGCGGACATGGGGGCAGGAACATATGGAGGACTGCAAACACCAGCACGGCACGGGAGTTGACATAAGGGCACTGTGACTCCCAATGATTTTCGCTCATCTGCCTTGTTGTGACTAGACGTAGACATGACTCACCCGTGAGCTTTGGCTTTGAAAATATGAGTTTTGCTTTAACCTTGTGTTTTCCTGTGGTAGTGATGCTTAGAAACAACATTTTGGATTCAATCCCATCCCAGAACAAAGGGAGGAATTTCAGCACAGATGAGGGGCCCAATCCTGTTACCCAGGCATGGGCAGCCAATGCCATTTTTCTTGAAACACCCAGGAAACTGGCACAGAGCTGGGACACATCACACTGCTGGAAACCCCAGCTGGGGGCCAGCTGAGGTTGTGGAGGATCCTCCGCCAGCACGAGGTGTTTGACTGATCCCAGCCCTGGGGATGGATTTAGGCTCGTCATCACAGATACCTACATGGGAGTATTAAAAATGGACACCTACATGTGATTGAGACAGCTGAGCACCTATGGAGACCTAGCAGTGCCTGGAAGACTGTTCACCTGCCCAAATATAGGTGGTACTTACTGGTGACCTGAATAACTTGGCAGACTTGGTTGTATTGACTAGACCTCACTGGCTGCAAAAGGAGCTCAGACACCTTGTTCATGTGCAGGTGTCTGCAGTTAGGGACCCCATCAAGGTGTCTGCCCTGGAGAGCTAAGTGCCACCCTGGGACCTGCCATCCTGGGACCCTGGTTTCCAGCTTGCTGCACTCACTTCAGCAACCCGCTCCAGTCCTCCCACCCGTAACACTGAGTTTCCTCAGGCCACCTGCTTGAGAAGTTCTGTGCTAAGGGGTTCAGAGAGCTGAGATCCTTACACAAAAGGCCACGACCTGATATTTTCTATATGAAATATCAAGCAGCATCATAAAGATAAACTGCTGCAAGAGTGAACTTCAGTAGCTACTCGGCAGAGGTAGCTGGGCTCTCCCTGCCCACCTTGGGGCAGCCCTGGGCGCAGGGGTCCCGGTGCATCAGCATCTCCCACCAGACTGCAACGGGGCAACACTCCCCAGATCTCTCCATAAGGTGGAGTCACAGTCCGTCCCACCGGGGTCCCTGGAAGCCCTTCTCTCTCCCTTTTTCTCCATGAAACTACAGTGACAGTGCATTACCTAGCACGAGGCGTTGCAGACTGTTTACGGTCTTCTAGAGTTCCCAGGCACTTTAGGACAGGGTTCTGCCGCTGTTTCCAAATGGACAGCCAGGACTTTTATAAGTGAACTTTCCTCTCTGTGTCTATTTATTATGTGCAAACATTTGCCAGAAAAACACCACTGGGGCATGCTCAGTACCGGCCAGGTCATTGCAAAAGGCAACGGCGGCGTCACATGTGATAACAGCGAGAAGCCCATGTGCGCCTATTCTTAGCGCTGGAATGTATACAATGCCCCACCGCCTCGCCGCTCCTGCGCACAGCTCCTGAAAGCGGCAAAAGTGACTTCAGAATAAACACGTCCAGAAATCACCCTCTATGAATCACTTACCTACTGAAAGAAACGTCCTGTGGGTTTATAGGTTTTTATCCAGGCTCTAGCTATGGAAAATCTCAGCAGAGAATAAACGACAGAGAGTAAGTGCATGCAGTGAAGGACAACAGAAGGTAAACATTTCTACCCTACCGTTTCACTGCAGGTTGAGCAGTTAGCCATGACAATAGATACTCATCATATTGTTCTGCCTGGCACTTAATTTAGTCATTGTGTGTCTGATTAACATAAAAAACCCCACAGCTAAGCAGAGTTAATAAATAACCGTTTTAATGCAGATTCCCAGTCTCTAGGGTTTCGTTTGCCCTGCTGCAGAGTTCAGCTCTGCCAGATTTACATTCTTTGGGAGTGACTAACTCTAGGGGAAAGAGGCGCAAGCTACTAAATTGCTAATACTTTAAAATAGTGAATAAATGTCTAAGCACATTTATTCAACATGATTAAAACGAACAAACCAATTGCTTCAGCTGTCCAGCTTTCATCCCAAATCAGTGAGATAACTTCAGTGCTTTTGCTTCTTGCCAGGGACACAGGCAGTGCTGACCTCAGAACTGCAACTTATCTGATAACTTTATGAAAATTTTAAAGGGTCTTAGCGACCTTTTAGCTTCTTTATTATTTTCCCACTGTGCTTAACCCATGTTCCATTTTTATGCATAACAGTGAACGGATATTTAGAGCAACATCAAAGTCCCGATTTGTTCCCTTGGAGCTGGATATTTCAATAAAAGCTGCTAAGAATCTGTTTTTTTCTGCCAAGTCCAGAATTCATCTCTCTCCTATTTTGCTATGGAGGAGGGATCCACTGAGGAGTTTCTCTTCAAAGACCAGGACTTCTCTTCTGAACTGCTGAGGCAGCTGAATGCTCTGCGGCAGAGTGGGATGCTTACTGATGTTACTCTCTGCTCTGGGGGCTTCGAAATCCCCTGCCACCGAAATGTGCTGGCTTCCAGCAGTCCATACTTCAAGGCGATGTTCTGTAATGACTTCAGAGAGAGTCGCCAGGCTAAAGTCATCCTGAAGGGCATCGACGCTGAGGTTTTGGATCAGATTATCCTTTACGTTTACACAGGGGAGATTCTTATATCCACTGAGAATGTCCTGTGCCTCTTGGAGACGGCCTCCATGCTGCAGTATGCTAAGCTGTTTGAGGCCTGCTCTGCCTACCTCCAAGACAAGCTGACTCCTGACAACTGTCTGAGCATGATCAGACTGGCAAAAGTCTTGAACTGCCAAAACCTGAGCAAGAAAGCCAAGGCTATGGCTTTGAAATGCTTTCCTGAGGTGGCCTCTTCTGAGGACCTGAAGGACCTTTGTCCCTTGGAGCTCATTGATTACCTTGGGGATGATGAGCTCTGCGGGGAGGAGGAGCAGGTCTTTGAGACACTGATGGTCTGGATCAGGCATGACATCCAGGCAAGACAAGGCTACATCCAAGAGTTGTTCAAGAAGGTCCGGCTTCAGTACGTCCATCCAACTTTCCTCTTCCACTTCATTGCCAATGACTCCCTCGTTCAGTCCTCACCCACTTGCAGGAGCATCCTTGAGTCAGCCCGGAGACATATGTTTTCCTTGTACAGCACCAACGCGCCTGACATCAAGCCCATGCTGCATGTTCCTCGCAGGTACTCCAACCAAGAGTTCCTCATCATCATTGGTGGCAGGAAGGACAGCCAGCAGACCACGAGGGATGTCCTGCTCTATGATGACAAGACAAACCAATGGCTAAGCCTGGCCAAACTTCCCGTGCGCCTGTACAAAGCTTCTGCAGTGAGCCTACACAGCAATATTTATGTGCTCGGAGGGATGCCTGTTAGCAATAAGAAAAGCCCGGTCAGTGATAATATTTACATTTACTCCCTCAAACTCAATCAGTGGAGGTTGGCTGAGCACATGTTAGTTCCACGTTACTCCCACAGAAGCTTGACATATAAAAATTATATTTTATCATTCGGTGGAATTGGTGAAAACCAGGAAATCCTGAATTCTGTGGAAAGATACGATAGCATCTACAACACCTGTGAGAGCATGGCAAACATGCCTGTTGCTGTCCTTCACCCTGCTGTTGCTGCCAAAGATCAGAGGGTCTACCTCTTTGGGGGAGAAGACATTATGCAAAACCCTGTCCGGCTGATCCAGGTAATGGTCAGTCCTGCTTGTCATAGGCCGTTTCATCTAAGGTATTCAGCAGTTCATCACCCTCATGAGGAAATCAACCCCCCAAAAACCTTTATTGTGAGTTGCAGCAAGAGGCAGGATGAGTTGACATGTGGCTTCAGAGAAGTCTTGTCTGCAGGGAGCATTGCAACTCTTTCATTTTCCCCTTTGAGTGTTTTTCAGGCACAAGCCCTGAGGTACTTCTTTGGGTGTCAGTCAGCTCTGCCGCTGGTAGGCACTGGGGCCAGGGCTGCTGCAGGTGATGCTATGGCAGGCAGCGGCCGACCCCCCTGCCTGGCTTCATGCCTGTAGCCAATCTCACCGAAATCAGCGCTTTCCACTTGGCAGCCAAGCTGGGGTCTCAGCGGCGCACCTGCTCACTCACAGCAAAATCAAAGATTCACAATCATTAGAGTGATTAGATTCTCACTCATCAAAGGGCCAGGACTTAAACTGACAGTTATTTCATATAAACAGTTGTGTTAAAAATGTGGCTCCTGCCACATGTTGCTGGCTCTCTGCCTGCTTTCAGCGGTTACACTCTATTAGGAGGAAAAAATATATGAAATCCTTTCTTATCTGATTTGATGCTTTAGCAACATTGTAGTGTTACTTTCCCCATGAGTGTTTTTCACTGGTTTAGGTGTTTTAACTAAAAAGGATCATTAAAGGCTAAGATGGCAGCCAGCACATGAGCAATACTTCTTTACGGGGATAACGCTACTTGATTATCAGGAGGAAGGAAATATATTTATCAGTTAGTGGGGAGATGTCCTGGAGATATTTGCTATATTAAGAAGCGGATGATGTGACATAAAAGTTTGCGTCGCCCAGATACAGGTGACTGAATGATCATCATCTGGCAACAGCTCTTTTTCTCACATAAATTGATGACTTAGATACTACTCTAAGTCCCATCAACAAGTCCCTTTGCGAATCTGAGTGCATACCAGCCACCAGCACAAATACAGCAGCTGGGCAAACACGGTGGCTGCCAGCAGAGCTAGGTGAAGTTGAGGTTTGTTTGCCCAGGAAATTGCTAAGGCTAAGGCAGGAATACACAGAATAACTGGAAAATGAAATTAAATGGCTTGCACTTTGGGAGAGCATTATCCAGGAGTTACAGTGATTTAATGGCCATGCAAAGATTGACAGCCAAGAAGCTTGCATATGACAGATACACTCTGCCCTAGTGCATGTGCTAGCATCTCCTGAGCAGACAAGCCTGGAGAACTAGAACGGTTTCCAAGGGGACATATTAGGAAAAAAAGTGGGTAAATTCTCAGATTTCCAGCAGTTCAAGCCAGAGGATTGTATTTATTAGGACAAAATAAAAAACATAAGTTCCTCTGTAATTACAATTGCCAGTTAAAATGCAACATAAATAGCTGCGTGTGTATCTTTTATTTATTTGTCAGGTTTACCATGTCTCCAGGAATACGTGGTTTCGGATGGAGACCAGAGTGGTGAAGAATGTCTGTGCACCAGCTGTCATGATCGGAGACCAGATTATCATCGTAGGTGGTAAGGGCTCTGTTTCACCCTCCCTCCCGCCTCTCCCTGCCAGCTCCTGTGGGATTTCGCAGCCTTCCTTCTTGGGGTTCTCCCTCAAAAAGCACATGTAGCGTGGGAAGGAAAGGAGTGTGTCCACCTTCCATACACATCTTTCATGGGGTCTCATGGCCATGGAATTGGGGACAAGTTCTCCACGAGGCACCTTCTTACTCCAAGCAGCAGGACCTGGGTGGGAGGAAACTGGGGAAAAGCCAATGCAAGTTACCGCTCTGCAGAAGAAGGGAGGAAGCCAAGGGCGTAGGGGTCCTGCTCCTCCTCTGCTGACTCACAGCCTGGCCCTCCCTGACTGCTCTTCTTGGAAGGGTGGAGAGCGTGGTTACCACAAGGCCATGGGCAGCTTGTTGGGATGGGTGGGCTACAGGGCTATGAGGGATCGATCGGTCTTGTAGCTGCCTCCTGGGGGTAATTGTGAAATGTCCTGAGAGGGGCGTGAAACACTCGGAGAGGGGAAACTTCTCAGTGCCTTTTTCAACCTGAGGATCAGCCTCTGCCCGTGGCACTTTGATGGATCACATCATTGGTAGTTTGGCACTCTACAGTCTTTAATGCAACTCCCCTGACCACAGGCTGGCACGAAGAAGTATGTATTAGATTATTTAAGGGAAAATGAGACATAGGGAAGCTTTAGCAGAGCAGAGGACTGAACCCAAATCACACAGGTCTCAGACATGGTGTCATCTCTCAGCAGGAGGCCACTGCTACCCTTTGCAGTGAGAATAGGGGAGACCTGAGTCAAAAGGTCCAAGACTATCAGGCTCCGGTGTGGCAGATTACCCTGACCTCAGACCACAGCGCCCAAAATACAGTATTTTCAACTTTCTTATCTTCAAATGCATTAATCTGAAGGGCCTGTATTGACCCAAGTCTGCTGCTGCTGAGCTTAAGTTCTCAATTTATTTTTTATTTATCTAACAAAAGCAACAGAAATTCATGTTAATTTTAAACATCTTTCATTTTGCTTGAAAGTAAAGAGATTCACCATGGTCAGGTTTTATTTATCAGCTTCCATGCCAAAACATTGACCAAACACTCTTAGTTTATCAACAACAGTAAAACCCACAAAAATAACATTTTCTCTTAAAAATAGCTTTCATCACATTTCAGGTCCTCTTCACATGACTGGTCACGTCATAACAAAGGGGAGTGGGTTGGCCTAAGCAAGACAGGCCTTGATTTTTGTTAGGGAAAGTGGCTTCAAGGTGTGCAAAACATGGCCCAAAGCAGTTTGTTTGCCATGGGCACTCTTGATTATCTACAGGAATACATGGGCAAGGTACTGCTGGGTACCAAGCTTCCACACCTCCATTGCTTCAGGGCAATGGCCCTGGCACCAGCCCTTACCTCTCAGCAGATGCGAGGTTACATCACCCCTCAGTGGAAGAGCTGTCCATTGGGTCACTGACATGGTGACCAGCACAGACACGGTGCCAAGGGCTTTGGGAGGGGAGCGAGCACTGATGGCACTGTGCTGTTGAGTACCCAGCTCCATTCAGTAGACAACTACGACTCCAACCCAACAAGGCATTGTTGCTCCTGTCCCATGTGCCATTGGTTTCTGTATTTCCAAGTTAAGCTCTAGAAGTCTGTTGGGTGAAAAGAAATACTTTGGGACATTTGAAGGCACGTGCAGAAAACTGCAAGCTCCAACTGTGACAGGTTGCTTGCCTGATCTGATGGGTTTTATGGTGCTCGTCGAGCCTTGGCTGCCAAGGTGCTATGAGACAGGATGAGGATAAACAGGAAGGGGAGATAGACAGACAGGCATTCTTGTGACACATCATCACTTCCCAGCTTAGATATCTTAATTCTGCCAAATTATGTACCAGTATAATAGGTTTTATTGAAGACTAGCAGGAAATATATTATCACTCCTTCTGCTGGCCATAAGCTCTAATTCCCATCTGTCTCTTCCACCTCTGGCTTTGCATTTAGGGTACACCCGGAGAATAATTGCTTATGATACAAAAGGCAACAAGTTTGTTAAATGTGCAGACATGAAGGACAGACGAATGCATCATGGCGCCACTGTCATCAAGAACAAGCTGTATGTCACAGGAGGACGATGTCTCACCGTGGACAATGTCATTGAGGACTTGGATTCCTTGGACTGCTATGATCCAGAGACTGACACATGGACACCAAAGGGAAAAATGCCACACAAACTCTTTGACCATGGGTGCCTTACACTCCAGTGTGTCCCCTGCTCTAACCTTCTCTAAACAACCTTTGGTACTTCCCAGGACGTTTTGTGCTTTCCTTCCCAGAAAGGACCCACCTTGCTCTGCAGAGAGCACATGGGGAATCCTCATGGGGTCCCACAAACTCCTGACCTTGAAGGCACCAGCGGTGTTAGTCATTCCCCGAATGCTCTGCCAGAAAGGTCATGAGCTTTGCGCTCATGCCGTATTTGCCTGACCAGTATTGCATATGGTGCTGGTAAGTCCAGCCCAGAGGCCTTACCCAGAGTCTCAGCAGAAAACAGGAAAAAGATACTGGGTAAGAACCTGGTGCAGGTTTTGGCCTTGTACAGACTTTAAAATGAAAGGTGAATAGGAATGCTGGTATCTCCAGGGAAAGTAAGATCTGGGTAACCTGCATTTGTTAGCATGCGAACTCAGCTGCATGCCGCGGCCCTTTGCTGCTCGGTGCTGACAAAGCTTTCCATTTCGAGTGGTGGCAGCGTTTAGAATAGGAAGCCCCAAGCTCTAGTCTTGTAGCCAGCCCAGCAGCAGCTGCCTGCGTTAGCTATGGTAGTCATCTCATAAGAAATAAAATTTTAATGTTCCTGACATCAAATGAGAAATTAGCAAAAGGCTGATCTGAACTCTCACATTGCGCCAAGATGCAGATTTGACTTTACTGAGCTACGGCTCTTTCACAGTGCAGGGAAGATTTTTGTTCCATATGCCTGCTTTCCGAAGGAGCAGGAGAAGATGGGATGGAAATGAAGATTGTCTGCATCTTCTTTTTCAAGGGATCTTGGTTTGCAGGGAGCTTGCTTTACCTTTTGCATCAGGGATAGCAGTGGGATTAGTTAAGCCCTTTGCTGATGGAATTCCTGAAATCTGGAATAGCAGAGAGGACACATGGAGGAAAGGGGATGTAAAAGAGAAGAGGTATTTGGGAGGAACAATTTTTTTTTCCCTTTCTCCTCTCTCCAAACCACTGGAAAACAGCGATGAGAGAAAGCCAGTGACAGGAAACCAGCTTTCCAAGAAGAGCAAGTCTAACTCTGCCACTTGGCAAAGCAGCTCTGGCTCCACCAATATTTTTGTGGGGTTCTGCCACTAAGTGCATATTTTTAAAGGGAGGGGATTAATCATCAGATACTGAACAGGCTGTGAACTGCTGTGAGGTCATCAGGCTTGGTAAGATTGCTGAGATAGCAAGGAGCTTTAAAGATAGCACTGATGACCATCCAGAGAAAGGATGGCAGAAACAACACCCCTTTTTCCTCATATTTGAAAGAAGGTGGGACTTTTCCAAGGGTACAGGGTGGCATGAGGAAACCACGCTCAACCCTCCTCTTCACAGAAGGCTGCACAGCCACGTGGTCACCACCACGTTGCAGGACACCAACTCCAACTGCTAAGATCCCCTCCCATAAATCTGTATCTGGGAGCAGAAGGGCGACAGAAATAGTTAATGAAGTGGGGGGCTGGAAGGAAGAATCGCATATCAACTGCTGTTTTAACAATGCAAAATAAAATGCTTATTATTGTTTGTATGAGCTTTGTGTTCAGGAGTCCCCATTGTTCTCTCTGCATTGTTGATAAAGGGAATTGTTTTTGTACCAGCGTTTTTTGCCAGGGTTTCCTTCTAAGGATCTGAGTAAACCTGCAAAAAATGAG
Source organism: Aptenodytes forsteri (assembly GCF_000699145.1). Lineage (NCBI taxonomy): Eukaryota > Metazoa > Chordata > Aves > Sphenisciformes > Spheniscidae > Aptenodytes > Aptenodytes forsteri. The sequence goes on along the minus strand of NW_008795125.1, from coordinate 5,770,797 downwards.
TGGGAACCCAAAGTCATCTCCCAGCTCAGAAGCCTTTGGCTACGTTTCTCCTCTGTCTTTCAGTCTATATCATCAACTTCTCCCCGTGCAAAGCAGGGCTAAATCACAGCACTTGCCAAATTGGACCGGAGCAGTGATTCATTCTGCTTCCTCGCAGGCCAGCTCCAGCTCTCTGGAGAAAGAAGCCTTGCCATGGCCAATTATGGAAAGTCTGCCCCGGGGAGATGTTTATTCCTAACACTGCAGTGCTGCCTTCCCAAACTCCTTCCTGTTGTGACCCCACTCAGCTCCAAAACTCCAGGAGACATCAGTTGCTGCCATGCATTTTAGCTGACACGGATTCCTGCCAGGCTCGTGACTGTACCCAGATCCAAGGAAAAAAAGCTGACTTGAGGCCATAACCCCATGTTTGCAAACCATTGCCACAGTCATTGGTTTATGCTTGGAAGCAAACAGACTTTTTAAATTCCCGTATCATATAACTAGCGATTTTCTCAGCATTCATGCAGGGACCAAATAGTACCCTGCACAGCCGTAGCTGGGCAGGAAATGGGAAGTGCAAAGAAGAGGCATGGTCGCAGCAGCGTTGAGCACAGCATCCTTACCCCGGCCCTCGGGGAGCCCTCACGTCACCCCCAAGTCCTTGGAGATGCCAAGGGCTATGGCCAGCTCTGCTCTGGCTGCAAACCTGTGCTCCTTCCCTTCACAAACGCCTCACCTCGTGCCCATAATTCAAGGAAATTGGGTTTGCTGGGCAGTAAATACAAAGCCTGGTTTCTGATAGACTTCTGTCTTGTGGTCAGTTGGCTTTGATGCAAACTCTGACCAAAGCATTTGGGGCCCTTTGCAAAAAGGGTTGAAACCAGAGAACAGTATTGAGCCTTACAGAGGCGGACGAGGGACGTCAGAGCCGCTTAGTCACAGGGAGGCAGCAGCACACACAGCTTCATGGCAGGGGATATGCAGCCCCGGGGCAGACGCTATGGGGAGAAGGGATGCTGCCTTTCTAATCAGGTGCTGGCCACCATCTGGCCCACCTAGAGTAATACCTAGTACCGTCCTGAGTGCTTTGCAATTGTCATACCCAGTGGTGCTACAGGTGAAAGCACTTCTAGCAAAGGTTGACCAAGGTACCCCTTTTCTCCAGCGTCAGGAGGGGACTTTCCTGAGCGGGATCTGCAAGGCCACCGCTACCTGGAATATTTTCTGAGTCACCACAGGCTTTTCCAGAGGTCTCATCATCCTAATATTCGAGCATTTGAGCGCTCGCTTAGATGGGAATCCCCCATGGAAGAGCAGCAGGGTATTTCACAAATACAATGATGGCCCCATGAAGAGATGGGAATTTGTTGTTCTTTATTTAATAACCATGGAAGCCAAGGAAAAGAGGGTTTTAAGAAAGTGTCGTTGATTTGGGGGTCAACTTTTAGAAGGGCTGAGCACCTGCTGCTTTTTTTCAAGCCAGGGAGTGCTGTGAAGGCTCATCACCTCCAAGGTCTCATTCCCAGGTGTCCCAAAACAGTCACCATATCATGGAAACCATAGGACTGCATGGCTGAAAGCAGCCTGCTCCATGGGACAGTGAGTTACCCAGTGCTTCATGGCAGGTACTTGTCCAACACATTGAAAATCTCCCATGAAAGACACTCTGCTCCCTCCCTAAGTAACATACTTGAGTTTTTAATAGTATCTATCCTAAGTCTTCTTTGCTGTACCTTCTGCCATTCCCACAGAGATAAAGGGCAATCGATTACCCTTTTTGATACCATATATTTTTTTACATCTTTAAAGTTTATTAGTATGTTTCAAATTCTGTAGACTAAACAAACCCAGCCCTTTCAATCTTTCATCATAAGTCATGTTTTCTAGACCTCTGATCATTTTTGTTGCTCTCCTCTGGACAATTTCCAGTTTGTCTGTAGTTTATTTTTTATTTAAGTGCAGAGCCATGGCTCAGCCTCACAGTGCTGAGAAGGGCAATAAACCCCTTCTGCGTCTTACCTACAGCACTCCTGGTCTCGCAGCCCAGAAGGACTTTTGCTTTTCGCAGCAGCAGCAGATTACTGACTTGGGTTCGGCTGTGCTCGGGATTAAGGAATGCTTGCAAGTTTGGGCAAGGTCACATGGAAAGACTGCAAGATATCCAGGATCTCCCAGGGTTATGCCGTAACTCCATCCTTGCTTTGGCTCACCAGGATCCCAAGCCAGATCCCATTGAAAACAGTAAGTCTCTCCATGGGCTTCAGCAAGGGGCTTTGGACCGGGCCCTAATTATTGTGTTCTCAGCTGGGTTCATCACTAATTCTGTTAATTTTAACAGCAAATGTTTAATGTTTGAGTCATTTTTTATACTAGGGGAAAAGTTTCAGGCAAAAAAAAAAAAAAGGAAGGGAGGAGATTGCATTTTCTTTTTAACTTTCTTCCACTTCCCTTGCTGCAAACTCAGAGCTGAATCCTGCTGCACAGGCAGCCTGTGGTGGCAGGCAGCTTTGCTTTGATCTTAGCAAAGAGCTTCCTAGGTTAAGCCTGTGTTTTTTCACTGTAACCGTTTATCAAACAATACAATCCTTTCCAAGGGCAGCCTTTTTCTTGCGCAGTAATATGTTTATAATTATAATGCATTTCCTGCTTCTTTTTGATTAAACACACCTGACAAAGTAGGAAAGATGTCGATGCATAAATAAACGGGCACTCCGAGTTCATTGCTTCATCAGTCCTTTTCTTCCAAATGCCAAGGAGTTCACTGCGAGGTGAATCCTCTAGTTCAGAAGGAAACAATTGGGGAGAGCATATATGAATAGCATACAGGGTAATTTATCCCTGGCATTGTTCCTTAGCCTGACCTGAGAGCCATTAATAATTGACAGCGGCAAAAACAATCCCTTTTTAAAAATATAAACATCCATACTTTTTTTCCAGCTGCTTGAAAGCTCCCACACAGAAGTTAAACAGTCATATTCTCCATTGCACAAATGAGCATGAATTCCTTGGTGCAAGCTTGCACCAACAAAGGAGCTGAGACCTGCTAATTAGTGGACTGCTAATAATGTTTTCAGTGGCTATTTCTGATGAGTTTGCCCGGGGTCCAAACGAAGCACAGTGCATATGGAGAAACTGGTGTCTCAGGCTGCCGTTGCCATCGAAGTCAACAGGGCTCCTTAGCGTTTGTGCTGGAGCACCGAGGGATTGATCTGGCCTCTTCTGTTTATTGAAGTTTCCAAAATAGTAGCAGAGTAGCGAGGTTCCCAACTGCTCTGTCACTCGGCAAGTCACCCGCCAGCTCCAGCTGCCAGTTGTCACTTCTCTCCCTGGGGCTCTTTGTTTGCCTGCACTTCTTTTATGTTGCAAGAACCCTTTCCGAGAAAAGCAAGGAGCAGCACATCTTGAGCAGCCCCGGGCTATTAGGTGGATGCCTCGTGGCTGCTTTAAACACAAGACGTCCTCACAGCTGTTGGAGACATTTGGCTTTAGGCTGGGGGTCAGCCATGGGGTAAAATACTGGTGGAGGTGGGAAAAGGTGGCAGAATCTGGTCCACTTCATCTGGTCAGGAAGATGTCTATAAACCATCCTCCTGCATCTAAACCTCCCATGTCTAGTCCTCTGAAGTTTGTTTCTTATCAGGATGTGTCTTCTGATGCATAAGTCATGTCTCACCACCCCTCCCTAAAGCAGGCATGCTGGGACAAGGGCAAAGGCATGTCCCCTTCCTCAGGTCCCCCAGTGCCACAGCTGTAATGACATCCCCTGAGTTTTGCCCTGGTCTTGACATGTCACTGAGTTTTCTCCCTGCTTTCAGACACCTTCTCAGGCCAAACAACTGGGCAGATGTGCTCTGCAGGTGCCCTGCACCCACGTTTGGAGGTGGCAATGACTGCCCAGAGCACTGGGAAGTGACATCAAGGACTCTCAAGTCCAAATTTTCAAGCTGATGGGATGCTCCTGGTCTGGCAAATCAGCCAAAACCATTCTGAGCCTTAGAGCAGAGCCTTGACACCTCTCTGTGACAGCCAGGGGACTGCAGGGGAACGTGTCCAGCCCCAAGGAGCAAAGAGCAAACTGCAAGGAGGGTGCTGCAATGTGAAACTTGACTACAAAGCTACAGTGCTGGGAAAGTGCAGTGTTTTATCCAGATCAGCAGCAAGCCCTGGAATTAATAGGGTTGATTAACCATTTTGATGTGCATGGTATGTGGAGATAAGGGCCCAATTCCCAAGGGCTTCCAGTGAAAATTAGATGTTAACCATAACAGTACGTGACATCCCCTGACAGGGGTGAGGAAGGCTGCTGGAAGAAAAGAGACAAGTACAAACCAAGGGGGCAAAAGAGGCAGCTCTTGGGAGAGCAAAGTTACCATGGACTTGCTGGATCTGTTTTGATGCTGAAATGACGTGGACCCTGGCACCAGGCAGATTGAAAGCAAGGGAACTATGCCTGCTTTATGTTGTTATGACACATATATTTCCCTGAAAATTACATTAAAGAGTACCAGAGGCTCAAACATTGTTCTGTTTATCTGTTCCCTGGGTAGGGCTCTTACTCTTAGAGACAGCCTGACCGCTGCAGAACATGGCCCCTGTCAAGAAAACTGCCTCTGGCATGAGGACCGTTAGCAAGCGTGACACGGGAAGCCAGCCCAAGGGGTCAGGGCATGCTGCCACCTGCATCCCCCGATGCTGCTGGAGGACACTCCTCTGCCATGCACTGAGGTTCGTAGATAGAAAGCTGGTGGCAGAGGACGATTCCTCCCCAGGGTGTTGACCCAGGGTTCATCCTGTGCAAAAGCATAGAAAAAAGGCTCCTTGTCACCCAGGCTGTGTCCATGGTGCCTCCACATGCTTCAGGCCACATTTCAGCCCTGGGACTCCCTTGCAGTGGAGCTTGCACCTGAATTAGCCATTAATGGGATCCCAAATTCCCCCCACCCACGGCGTGAACTAACCCATGCTTGTGCAAGCAATGCACACATAGCCGTGGCATCCTAAGGAGAAGACTCCCAGCAGCACAACTGGGCACCAGCTCAAGCCTTGACCAAGGAGGAAAGCAGAGAGGTCCTATGGACATTCTTCAAGGCACTGTGATATTTAATGGATAATTCAAACCTTTTTAAAAGAAGGCAGTCTTTGGGCTTGGGAGGTGCTGAAGGCCTGAAGGCTTCTAGCTGAGAGATCCTGTTTAGAGCCTACAAGAGTTGTCTTTCTGCTCATTATAACTTGGAACAAATGTCAGTAAATAGAGTCTGTTTCTTTTCCAGGCATAGGGGGCTCTGGAAATTTTCTCAAGAGAAAAACAGCAACTCGCAGTGAAAGAAGTGGTGCCTGCAGACTGAAATACAAATGACAGACAAGCCAAAAGCATGTTCGCCCTTCCAAGTTTGAGCTTATGTTTTTAATGGCATGAAATGTGACATGCACAGTCAATCACGGATTTCAAGCCGAGAGTCCGTTATTTGTGATGGCAGTGCAAAATACACGGGTCCTTACTCCAAAGAGCTTACGAGAGATTCAGAGCAGAGGACACAGATGACCCTCAGAGCATCATCAGCTGGAGTTTCAAAGCATCCAGCTCACTTGTAAGGCAAGAGCAACACCTTATGCCATAACCTGGATAACTGAAGTACACCTCAAAAAAAAAATTCAGCTCTTCCCTGTGGCTCCCTGGTCCACAGCCCATCCCACAGATCAGCACACAAATGTGATCAAACAAGTGCCAAGGCCCAGGGCTTCCTGGAAACTCAGGTAACATGTGGCAGATGCGCATTAGCTGTCTAACACCAACCTCTTCTGTACCCAGGTGCCCTATAGCCAGAAGGGCATCGTTACCCTAAAACATACTTAGGAGAAGAGTTTTTTCCCTGGTTTTCAACATCTAGATTTTCCCCTTGCCCAGGAAAGGTAGCAGAAGGTTTGGGACAACTCTAGGAACGGGCACACAAGTGGGAAAGTGGATCCCTTCTGCTTTTAAAAACAAATGCTTTATAGAGTGAGGAGAGAACATTCAGGCAGCTCAGGGCTCTCTGATTTCCAGGAACAAACTATAAAAGCCATTCAGATTGACTGAAAATACTTTGGCACTTCCCTTTCATATTTCCAAAGCAATTTCAAAGATAAGGTGATAGGTAGTGCAGACCGACCTTCCTAGGACTGTCACCAGGGAAGGGAAATGCAGCTGGGGAAAGGATTACATGGATCAGTAGGGTTTTGCCTTTATCATATTTGTTTGATTCTAGAATACATTCTCCTCTGCTGATTTGTGGCTGGACTAATGTAAATACATGGATTTTCATGTAAATACAACATACCGCTTTGTGGCTGCAGGATGTTGGTGAGCTCAGCTTGATCAGGAGAAAATCCCTGCCCAGGTTTTAGCAGAAATCTGCAGACACACTGCTAGCAGAATCGTGGTACTGCCAGGCTCAGTGGGATATGGCACTTGCAAACAGCATGAGTCATTTGCCCTGGAGCTGTAGGAGCAGAGAACATCTGAAGATCTAGATCAGATTGGTGAATCAGCAGCATCTGACACAGTTTAAGAGGTTAAGCCTATTTATAGACAAATGAGGGTAATTTTCATAGCTGAAGGGATTGGATTTTTTTTTAATAAATTCATAATAAACTCTAGGGAGGAGAATACTGAGATCCGTACTCATTTAACTCCTTGGAGACGAGAGGAAGTTTGTCCAGCTTCCAAGAGGAAGGAGCCAGAAACTCAGAGTGCATTATCCTCACTGCTTTGCTTTTTATCCACTCGCAGGATTAAGTTATGCGTTTAGGACAATACAAAGCATCCCTGTGGAGCCAGACCTTGATCTCCCTGCCTGGCACATGGGTGGGACTCCCTGGGCACCCACGCAAGCGCATTTGATGGGGGAAACTGGGAGGGACAAATCGGATGTGCACCCATGGGGAAACAAGTCCCTTCTTTACAGGGGACTTTCTGTTCATCGTTTCTTGCCTTACTTCATACTTTACTCTTGGTTATCACTAAAGGTGGACATGAGAGTTAGTTTGCCAGCGTGTATCAGCAGTGGAGTTACGTGGCATCATCAGTCAAGTGAGAAAGGATGGGACTTGCTGAGTGACTGTGGGTAAAACGTTATTTCTTTTATGTCTCCATTGCCACATCATTAAAATAAGGATGATACCAACCCCACAAGGGCATTGCAAATGAATCCACTAAAGCCTGAAAAATGCTGTCTTTTGTGAATTGCCAAAGACTGCTGTTGTACAATCTCACTGCAGCTACTTGCTCTTTAGGAAGTAACCACACCTATAGAAACAGTGCTTTTAAATTAATATAATGATGATCTTAAATGAACTGGTAATCAGCTGGATAAGTACAAAGACTTATAAAATTAATTTGGGTCTGATTTTGACTGAGGCTACCCCCCCAAAAAAAAAAACCCAAACTTAAATGCTCCTTTAAAGACTACCAGTGTTAAGAAAAGCCTTTTATAAATAGTAGGGCTGAAGTTAGCCCCCACCTCCTTTTCCTACAATGTGTTTTTGTACAGTGCTTTCCATAGAAATCAAGGATGGATTGAATATAGAGTTATAGACCCACTGGGAGAACAGGCCTTATGAAAAGGACACAAACGCTTGCGAGGTTTGCAGGTGGATCGTGCCCATGGACTAGTAATGCTTTTACTTAAGCAAGGGCTCTTCTGCTTGGGGGCAATCTCCCAAGTAAGTTCAAAGATATGAAAATCATCCCTTTGAGGTCATCTGAAACTTTTTTTTCAAATTCAGAGTAATGATGTATGGAGCACTCCATGCACTCATTTCATTTCCAAGTCTGCAATTTCAGATCATGCCAAAACATGGCATTTCCATAACATGTGTTTCTACATCCAAGGTCTGTAGGACCAGGTCCTTGCTTGTTCTCTTGGAAAAAGCAAGTTTTTCAGTTCCTTCAATGTTTTTGCACCAGCCTTTCTGAGACGCCTTCTTATAACCTCCCCTCAGCATCTGTTTTATTTTAAAAGGATAAAAATGCATCAGTCTCACACATTCTTGCTACTTTCAAGGTTCTCCAATTACATTATTTATATGAGTCCATTCCCTTTTTTTTGTCAGGGTTTTTTTTTTTGTAGTTTAAATTTCATATACCCAGTGGCAAGGACAGAGACCTGCAGGGTGTGTTGTTTTTAAAAACCATTTTATTTTGTCTGTTCTGTGATGAAAACTGCCTGCAAATGTAGGATTGCAAGGATGTTTGGGCACCCGCCATCACTCTATTAACTTTAAGCTGATCCTAGGAACTGGCAGTACTTGACTATCTGGTTCCCAAGTAGCATTTGTGAACTGCAGGAGTCCTTCAACCTTGTCTTCCAAGCACGACTCCTTAGGTCCCTGCACTCACCACCTGTCTTGGTAAGCTCAACTCATCCTGCAATCTTAAAGCTGACATGAGGCATCTCCATTCTTTGGCCTCTGCGTGCCTGTCTCGGCACAAAATGGGACACAACGTGGAGATGCCCAAGCTGGCAACCCAGGAGACTCAACAACGTTCGTGTCATCTGCGCTTGTCAAAGTCAAAATTCCCTAATTTATCCCCTGGACTTTGATCTGACAGTAGATGGGTCAAATGCTTCAAAGCAGCCTCGGGGCGTTGGTTAAGTCTCCCAGGACTAGCGTGGGGCTCCTTGGTGCTCCACCATTTCTCACACCTTCCCAAAATCGGCTCTGCTCAGCATGCTTCAAGCGAGGCAAGCAAACCAATTAACTGCTTTTGAAAATCCTGGCCTCAGTCTGTTATGACGAGATCATCGTGATAACAGCACTGCCTGGAGTGAGCAAAGAGCTTTCCTTATTTTCCTCAATCCAAATTCAAGCAAACTTCTGCTGACCTCCTCATTTTGGCCATTTGATTTCAATGGGAAATAGACTGCACAGGGACCCTTGACCTCAAGCCTTGTATATTTTCTCTAATATTCTTTTATCTTCACTAAAAAACATTTACTAATATTTTAAGCTAATGTTTCTCTTCAGAAGGTCAGACACAGTTCAGCATGCATCTTGCATCCAAAGATTTCTCCAGGTTTCTAGTGTTACGGTTTTCTAAACAGGTTGGGTATTTACTTGCTGTTGCTGAAGGGAGCAAGCAGGGCCCTTCTAGCTGACATCTAAAATAATGAAAGGAAAACCATATGTAAACCATACTTTCTGGAAATAAACTGACCCTTCTACATTTACGGGGTCAGGGGAGTACAAGTGACCCCCACATGTCCCCACGTGACTGCCCAAGTTTCTACATAGCAGGAGAGAACAGGTCACACAGATGTAGTTACAGAAGTTGAAATGGGGATGCAGAGGAGACAAGGAAATGCCGCCAGATTTAGAGCAACAGGTGGTTCCTCCGTGGCACCCGCGAGGGACGAGCGAAGCTGGGTGCTGAGAGCAACCTCTGCTGAGGCGCCTGCACGGCACGGGGTGGAAAAGTGTCTGCAGGGATGGGGCACTGTCAGACAAACAGAGGAACTGGCACCCGCAGCATCAGCCCTTTCCTAGGAATGGTCCTGCAAGGAGCTTTGGAGAAACCCAACCCTGCGATAAGGGCTGTACCTTAGGACTTTGGAAACACGGGGTTTAGGCACCTGCTGTCCCAGACTGCGTGTGACTATCAACAAACCACTTGGCCATGATGTGCAGATCCCAGCGAGTGCTTAAATACCTTCATAGATGTGGGCATTGGTGTCTCAGTTCTTCTGTTTCCTTTCCATGCAGGGGAGAAAATAGCTCTTCCCCACTTCACATGTTGGAGAAGACAAACGTATTCAGCCACGCCAAATGCTATTTGAAATGAGGTCCTTATTTTAGGGAGTCCACTCAACTCAGAAGAAATAACCCATTCCCGTGTTTCCAGCTCAGCACGGGTACCTCGCGTGACCCTGCAGGTTTCTGCCTGGCAGAGGACAGGTCACACAGAGGCGGTGACAGAAAGCCAAGCAGAGCACTGCGATCCGGAGGAGATTATCAAGCCCTGGGCAGCTATGGGAGTGAACTCATAGCAGGTCAAGAAGAAAACAATTAGTACAAGATTTGAAACACAGTCTCTGGGGAAGCTCAGAAAAGCTTCCCATAGACATTTCAGTGTCTCACGTGGACACTGGGCTTGGTTCTCCACCATCCTACCCATCATGTGGGCACTGGCACATAAAGTGCACGTGAAATACCATAGAGCTTTAAGTCATAGCTTACCTCCAATTCATGCTCTTGAGCCTGTCCAAGAGAAGGAAGAGCTGGATTTTTACATACTAAGTTTACAGGATTACACTGTGGCTATGTGGCTGGGGCTTTCAGAAGTTAAAGCCAGATGCAGCCAGACCCTTCCTAGTCCCACTGACCTCTTCCCATCGATGACTAACATCGGGTCTGCCTGTACGACAGAGAGCAACCACCATCCTACCCATCATGTGGGCACTGGCACATAAAGTGCACGTGAAATACCATAGAGCTTTAAGTCATAGCTTACCTCCAATTCATGCTCTTGAGCCTGTCCAAGAGAAGGAAGAGCTGGATTTTTACATACTAAGTTTACAGGATTACACTGTGGCTATGTGGCTGGGGCTTTCAGAAGTTAAAGCCAGATGCAGCCAGACCCTTCCTAGTCCCACTGACCTCTTCCCATCGATGACTAACATCGGGTCTGCCTGTACGAGCAGAGAGCAAACAAGTCCAGAGTGGCGGTTCCTTGGCAGGGACTTAGTTTATCTTTCAGTGCCACATTCAGTAACACTGGATAGCACTTATCGGAATAGATTTTCCAGCAAGTGGCATGCCAAAGCCTTGATGAAATCAAGCCTTCTGTCTGATGTCAATCACCTACCCTTTGCCAGTTCAAAAGTGCTATCCATGCTGGAAAATCAAGACCCAAGGAGCACTTTAGCCTAGAAGCACACAGCTAAACCTGGCCTAGCAATACGCCATAGTAAAATGAGGTCATCAGTGCATGGCCTTCAACCTGTTCTTCTACACTTTGTGTTAAACAACAGACTCCCTTAACTACTGGATGTGCTTCCACATGTCTTCCTATCCTTTTGATGAGGAATCTTTCACAGCCACTGCAACTGGAATATCATAGAATCATGAATCATAGAACCATAGTAAAATGAGGTCATCAGTGCATGGCCTTCAACCTGTTCTTCTACACTTTGTGTTAAACAACAGACTCCCTTAACTACTGGATGTGCTTCCACATGTCTTCCTATCCTTTTGATGAGGAATCTTTCACAGCCACTGCAACTGGAATATCATAGAATCATGGAATCATAGAATCATTAAGGTTGGAAAAGACCTCTAAGATCATCGAGTCCAACCGTCGACCCAACACCACCATGCCCACTAAACCATGTCCCTAAGTGCCGCATCTACACGTCTTTTAAATACGTCCAGGGATGGGGACTCAACCACTTCTCTGGGCAGCCTATTCCAATGTTTAACCACTCTTTCAGTAAAGAAATTTTTCCTCATGTCCAATATGTGCATAGACCTGGCTATCTACTGAGGTGCAACAAAGTGGAAGTGCATCCACCAGCTTATTTTGCAGACATACCCTAGTCTTTACAATAGATTGACCCAAATAGCTGATTACAAACGTGAAGATTTTAGCGTGTAGGCAAAGCTAATTCTCAGCTCATGGCCCAAGTCTATGCTCGCTAAATATGCAAAAATAGACATTGTTCTCACCCTAGATTAGGTTATAGTTTCGGTTCTTGTTGTTCCCTGGTGTCAATAGGAAGTATGTTCTCTGGCATCTGCATGAGGCCCATTTGCACCAGTCCCCGACGGCTGCAGAGCTGCAAGTTCTGCTTGTGGGTGGCGACTTTGCCTCCTGGTCTTTTGTTTTCAAAATGCAGCTGCAGAGGAGAGGAACGTGGCATCATTACTGCTATGAAAGGTCTTTTCATCCTCTGTGGTTTCCGGGTTAGAGCTGTGTTGGCTGAGGATTCCTCCCCCAGGGTGGAGGAGTAATGGAAACGCAGCCTAAAACAGGATCAGGAGGAAGATGTGAAAATGAGCGCAAACATACAGTGTATGAGTCAGTGCCACAAGGAATCTCTATCCCATAAAGTCAAGATCACACCTCCTCTTGGTACAGCAGAGCTGTTCCTACACAAGGAGAAAGCATTGTGTGGCATTCAGCATCTTAAAAAGGACTTATGTCCTGATTGAAAGTTTAATAGTGGGAAAATGTTTTCAGGTCAGCAACACTGCAGCTTCAGTGAAGGGTAGGAAAAGCAAGCATGACATGCTGCATTCATTATCTGCTGTAAAATAATATGGACTGGATGCTGAGGCCAAATCTTCTGCTTGTGCAAATCAACAAAGCCTCACTGATACTAAACTGATGCTGAACTGATTAACTCCAGCCAATGAGCTGGCCTTTGTCAACAAAAGCAGTCCTTGCACCATGAGGGGTTTCTCATGGGGTATTATGTTTTTAAATTTTCATTAACAGCCTCACCTCAGACTGTTCAAAGGAATTAAACTGTAGGTTTAGCACAAGGAGTAGGCAACACAAGCTGAGAAATACCCAGAACAACTGTTTCACTGTCAAGTGACTCCAGACTCCCAGGCCCTAAAGAGGCAGCCCATGGCAGCCTGGGGCTGCCGGTGGCTGGAGCTCAGACCTGAGCTTGTGGGTTCTCCAAGGCAGACACCAAGTCCATCAGAGTGGGAAGAATTTGTCCCCCAGGGAAAGAGCGAGGACCCAACAGAGAAAGACCTTCTCCTCTCAGGTAAGCATGAATAGGGCAAGGCCCTATATAGAATCAAGCCCAAAGAGTAGGGCCAGGTTTGAGCCCAAGCAGGATTAGGACATCAGCAGTGAAGTTGAGGCAGCCATGAGGCAGACTAAAGAAGCTGCAGTCTGCTCTGAATCAAAGGTCCAGGGGACTGGCATGGTTGAGGTCAAGGAGCAATATAAAAAGAGTTGTTTGTATTGCTGTTTATGTCTTGAGGAGCAGACTCCTACCTGAAGCAGAAGTGGGATGTAAAGGAGCAGGATGGAGCACAGCTACAGGGAGTGGGACTGCTGGTGGGACTGCTATGTAGACCTCATCATGGGGCAATGGGGCAAACATCAGCCCCGCTTCAGCTCCTCTTGGTGAAGCTTATCAAACTCTGCCTCTTCCCAAGGAGCTAACTGCAGTCACAGAGCAGAGCTGATAGCCCAGGTAGAGCCTCATGGTCCATCCAGCTAGACATCTGAGCACACATCGTGCTTGACACCAGCCCTCCACTACTCCGGATGGGCCCCACCGATAGCTGAAGAGCAGCGGCATGCCACAGCACCTGCTCATCCGTCACGTGGCAGATGGAGCAATGCACCAGCCATGCAGCCGATGCAGTGCTGAACCTGCCTGCAGGCTGCCTCACAGCCCAGGGAGGCACGTCACATTCTTCTGCCATGAGTGTGGCTCATCCGGCCGCACCCAGCTGCCTGCCACATCAACAGCGAGTGTTGCAGGCCAACCCTCCCGCCAGCAGCTCTCCTGGGGGATGCAGGAGGAGCTTTTCCAGATGCTCACAGAGGTGGTGGACCGCAGGTGTCACCCCCCACCAGAGTGGGCTTTGCGGACAATCACCTCCAAGGAAGTGCAAGAGGAGGGTGCCTCAGGTCACCCTGCACACTTGAGCTTCCTACCAGCCTGGGAGACAATCTGAGGAGCCCAGGACAGGGGAGGCCCAGGACTTGGCCCAGGACGGCAGCAATGGCACCCATTTCCCAAACGGTTCCTCAGAGGGGTCCATGCAGATGTTCACCTGCACAGGCAGAGAGGACACCTCTGTCACCCCTGGATGACAGTAGGACGTGGCCAAAGGCAGGCCCTGCGCCATAGTGGGTGCACATCTCCTGTTTTGGAGGGGCTGTGACATGGCACACTGTATTATAAAAGCCTCTGTGTAATTTCTCACAGTAGCTGGTCTCTGCTGCGTTCAGTTTATAAGTGCAATGACTATTTTCCTAAGTGCTGGACTGATGAATGCCACTGGCATCCGAGGTTCAGGATGTTCCCAAATAAAAATCCTGTTTCCAAGGGCACATGCACATCTTCCTCTCTTCCATGAATTTGCATGGCTGGAGCCCGGTAAACTGCTGACAAGGCACGAGGAGGAGCAAGACGCAGGTCATTCTCTGGTATCCATCCTGGCTTATTTGAAAGCAGACCTTGTTTCAAATACAAAGTGCTGAGTAGAAGGTGCCATTTGTCACTCTTGGGAGCAGATTTTCACTGTAAAGGCCCCATTCTCATTTACAATAAATCGCCTCATAATGTGCAGGTGATTTATGCCATTCTTCAACTATAAATTAAATTTACATCCACTCTACGCTCTCTTTACATTGTTAAAGTGTAGTAATGTGACTGTGGGGTAAGTGTAAGTGATAACTTGTCTACAAAGAGAAATTCATTAGAATAACTGTGTGCCTGAAGAAGAGTCTTTTTCATCTTGGAAAAATATTCTGCCTGGTTTCTGCATGTGAAAAAACATTCACATCACAGATTCGATCTGCAGGCATCATTTCCCTTGACCTGAACACCACAGATATGTGCTCTGTCTTCCTCTGAAATGGGGTCAGGAATTATGAATCTCTTCTGTAACTAACATTATTTTTATTCACAGTATTCATCCAAAGATCCCAAGCAGAAAGTAGAAATCTTCCATCAGAAACGATCTAAATTGTGAATGAGGATAAATTTGTCCTGTTTGCTTTTTTGGTTTGCTTTTCCAGCATCCGGAGAATATATCTCTTCCTATTATAAGCTATTTTTCAAGGGTTATTTCACTTACAGTCAAAAATGAGCATTGTGAAATCAACTGTTAAATTTAGATCTTCAGGCTGTTTTCATCAGAACAAAAACATGGGGATTTGTAGCTGTCAGCTTCCCTAAAACTGATTCATACAGAAAGACCAAATCCTGAGCTCAGTTACCTTAAGGTGGTTTCCAGTGATACCAGAGCCACAGGCATGAAATCAAGGTCCCTTTGGACCTTAGGATGAGGGATCTTTTGAGCGTTTCAGGCGATGACCAGATCAGGAGAGGTAATTGGGAGAGAGCCATTTCAGTGGTTTCTCACTGCTAGCTTCCTACTGAAACTTTTGAAAGAGGAAAACAACATTTCTGGTTTCTCATTTTTCTTTCTATTTTAAGATATTACTTTGGCTACAGTTGGAGCTTTCTAGCTTTGAGAGCCAAATTCTACCATTAGATCTGCAGGGCATTTTATCTGGGTGGGGAAGAAGAAAGTTGGCTGGAACAGGTGATGGAGGACCAGCAGAATTCTTCTGTGCTCCAAATACTGGTCTCGGTGGATCCATGCCGCTTGTGTGCTCGGGATAATGTTGTATTTTGTTCAAGAGGGGGCAGTTCTAGTACTACCTGCACCACTAAAACACACACTGTGATTGCCTGTACTAGGGGCTAAATCCTCCCATGCACTGTCTGGTGACTTTTGAGGCCAGATTGCTTAATATGCTAAATTACAGCCAATTACCTTATTATTATGGATAAAGTATTTTCATCCAACATGCCAGGGAGATGAACACTGCACATAACACGATGCCTCTGAAATTCACAAGAGTGTTTTCTGAGGGGAGAAGTCCATCTGGTTTACTGGTAAAAGTGATGTCTTTTATCGCTTCCCAGCAGAGGGAATCAACCAGTTACTGGATGAGCTCCTGCATTCAGAGCTGTAAATTCTTGGAATTTAGTCCAAGAACTAAATTCTGGGCCGAAACTCTGGTATCTGCCAACTTGAAGTTTTATCCTCCTCTGTTAGTCCAGCAAACCAGATCAATGGTCTGACTGATACAGCGTCAGATTAATTGCAGAAATCGTGGTGCACCACTTAAAGCTTTTATGTGCAGGCTCATTTTTATGTTCTTTTGAATGTCCTTTACATCAGGTTAGTTCGTCCCAGCCCTGACCCTGTACATCACCTCTGTGTTGCTTTTTCTAGGGGAAAAACACAACAGCTTGCTACCAGACTGACTGCTGCTGATAGCCTGTACAGGATAAAGTAAATTAAAACCATGCATGTGGTTGGTCAGAAAATTAGGTTTACATGTGAAGAGGCATAACTCCAGTGCTGACTTTTTTGTATCCCTGTTAAACATTGCGGAACCTGTAGTTAATGCACTTTATGCTGCCAGCCGTATGGGCCATTTCACTGATAAAGACCAAAACCCCCAGGAAGCTCTGAAGTCTGTCCTCCCGGAGAAGGAAAATGGTATGTTATGAGAGTCATTGATGCTGGTGCACCACAGAAGACCTTCTGTGGCTGAGAAGGACAGTCCATAGAAAAGGATAAAAAAGCAGAGAAAAAAAATCCTGCCTCCTGGGGCACACTGAGGTAATATCAATATGACAGCTGATTCTTAATGTTTCTAAACCCACAGTTTCCCTGGAAAGCAGACACTTCATGAAAAATGTCATAAAGTTGAATTTAACCTTTTCCTGCTGGAATTATTGCAGCCAGACCTTTTGTCTGCTGATAGAGGATGCCGCTTTTCCTTTTTCTTTTCTTTTGTTAATGACAGAAATATTTGCACATTGTATGGACAGTCAGGACATGACCAGGCTACAGCTGGGGAAAAAAAAAGATGGAATCAGAATTTGGGAGGCGATGTCCTCTCCTGCCCTTTGTGCTATCCATGCCTGGGGAACAGGGGGATATTTTTGGAATATTATTTTAATAGCAGGGAGGGGCTATCAGGTTTCGTTTCATCTGTTGGTTCTGGTCTGCGGTGCCAGTCAAGCTATAATTGTAAATTATAAAATGGAGTCCCCCGTAGCGAGGAGCAAAGGAAGAGACAATGCCCTCCCTTCACAGCTGGGGCATACCTGTGGCGATCTGCATTTTCACCACTAAGCCCATGTTACTGCAATTACTGTCTGCCTCGGACTTATTTATTTGAAGCCTATTATGTCAGCTTAGTCAGATCAGTGCAGTAACGCTCTGCTCTCCGTACTTCAGCCCCCGGGGGGAGAGAAAATGGGTTCCTCTTTCTAGAGGGAACTGTGGTTTTTCTGACAGTGTGCGGTGGAGCATGAATTCATGGCATAGCTAACATCATCTAAATCCTGAAGTCTTTACCCAAGGCCCTCTCGGAAGATCCATCCAGACCCCATGCATCCCAGTGAAGGAGGATCAACAGGGAGCACGACTGCTCCCCCCACACTCCCCTCCTCTCTGGGAATAGCATCCATCTGTGCTTTGCATTTTGTCCCTTCTTTACAGCCTACAAATCTTTCAGCCATTTTGTTTTTACACCAACTTCTGCTGCTGAAACAGCTGATGATTGTACAGTCTGACCACGTGGGGAAAATGGCCCAGAGATGCACTGAGAATCTCTGTTTATATCCAGATAAGGCTGGGTATCTGGGATGGGGGATGGCTTTGAAGATCCATCAAGATAAGGGAGTTGAGTGGTATCCCCAGTTGACTTTTCTTGAGAAATACATTTGAATGTAATCTCGCACAAATCCCAGCACCGGGGAAGGATGAAAAAGGGATCAACTGTTCTCATGGTATCAGACATTCTTGTAAGCTCTCAGCTACAGTGAAACCACACGAGAAGATAAGGTGGCTTCTGATTGTGATGACATGAACGCTTTGGGGCTGATCTTGGGTTTGAAGATTTTAAGTTGAATTTGCCTTCTCTTTCTTCCTTCAACTTAAACACTCTATTCAAAAGAGAGCAGGAAGGCTTGTTCCAAAAACATTGTGAAATTAGTTTTATGGGAAAAGTAATAAATTTACATTCTGGCTGGCAGGGTTGTATATTGTCCACACTGCTACAATGATCTAATTTAGCTGGAGAAGTTAGACTCCGATATGATGACAAAGGCTGTTTCTGCACAGGCTAAACAATAACAGCTTTGTACAAGGTAAGTTGCAGTGCCTGGGAACAGGAGGAAAAGACTGGGTTCAGGCAGTTTAAGGTAGGTAGCTGTCTTATGATGTATCTCTCTATTTCAAATAGCGCAGAGACCTACAAATTCAGCTGTTTAATCAGCTGTCACCTGTTCAAGGTTTCCTAATTCTCCTACGCTACGCACACTGCCTTAGATGATACGTATTTTCCACAGACACATGATGAGACCTCTGTTAGGCCCCATATGTCATTACCCTCCCACACCAGAGCTAACGTCCTTCCCGTAATGGACATAGATATATAGATATATACAACACATCCCCTTCCAAAAAAGCTTTCCAAGCTTTTTCTCCATTAAGTTAACCTCAACTGTATTATCTGGAATTAGTTTTGCTGCAGTACTTGTTGGATGTTCAACAGAAAGATGAACAAGTTTCGTGCTTGATGGAATAGCTGATCCCTGAACTTGGATCTAGAAGTGTTTTCTTTCCTTGTGCTCCAGCTAGTGTACTTACAGTGGTCCCACTTTAAAATTAGTCAGCATACTCTGCTCAACACCCTCCAATAAAGAGCACGGTATCTGCTAGGAAATGTTTTTTCTTGGCCACCAGCTCTGCCTCCAGACAACAGGGCTGGAGGAAGAGCACTACTGGTCCGCTGCAGCCGTCAGCAAAAAGCCTCATTTGAACCACCACAGAGTTTCAAGCTAAAGTATTCCTTAGGGACACAGACTGCAAATTTAAGAACAAAACCTGCTCCACTAATATCAGTGGGAAAGTTGCCAACAGCAGCTGCAGAGGCCAAATTAGCTGTTCTGGCAGCAGCAGAGGAAACTATTTTGCACTCTCAGATTGATACAGCTACTGTGTCGCACCTAGCCTGGGCAAACCCCTGGTGAGTTAGAATAAAAGAACCTTAAAATTAAATGCAAACTTAGGAGGACTCACTTTTTTTTGATGCAATATGGGTAGGAAATCACATTAGAGAATATAGCTTTGAAAAAAAAGCAACTCCTGCTCCCAGGGACCTGCAACGTAAAGAACAGGCTGGGACAGACTCAGCTGACAGACTGAAATTTAACAATTTCCTGCCTGTGAGCTGAGCCGCGGTAACTGTCCCCGAGCACACTCCTACGTCCAGCAAAAAGCAAGGTAATCTGACCTCGTTTAACAAGTGGGGAGGCAGATTGCATCACCCCGCAGCTGGTGCAGGCAAAGAGCACAGAGCCACGGCGTCCCTGCAGCTCTCCTCGTGCATGGGGACTTGTTAAACCCAGGCGATCGTGCATCTCAGCTGCCAAAAAACAGAAGAAAGGTCCTGTCCTGGTCCAGGTGATGCATTTTGGATCAGAGGGACAAAATTTTCTCCTGAACTGGCCTATAATTGTAATGTGGCAGCTCACATATCTTACCATGAGCCAAGGAAGGATGACAGATAACTTTTTTTTCCCTTTAGGATTGATTTGCAGTGGCTGGGTAGAGCACCTAACTGCTTCTGCAGAGCTCCGAGGCTCTTAATGTGCACCAGCTCTTGCCAATAAAAAACCCAAAATTGATGTTCCAGCCATGAAGGTGGCCTGCTTGGGCTTCTTCTGAATTATGAGCCCGCTGAGCTTGCTGAGTTACTCAGAGTCCTGCAGCCCCATATCCCAATTTTACTATGGCAGGGGTGCATTGTTTTTTCCATCAACCCCAAACACCTGAACCCCTGCCAATGGATAAAGGGGCCTTTTTGTGACTTTGAGGGATTGTCACAGCTCATACCTCAACCTTTGGGAAAGGAACCTGTGATACTCTTCAGAAAATTCTTCTGCCCATCAGCCAAGTGTTGAGATGAGCAACTCAGCACAAGGCTGTGTAATTGCAGTGTTAGCCCCTTTTAAAATAAATTGAATAATATCTGCCCATCAGCCAAGCATTGAGATGAGCAACTCAGCACAGTAATTGGTAATTGCAGTGTTAGCCCCTTTTAAAATAAATTGAATAATATTTAAAAAAATAAATAGTTAAATAAATAGTTAAATAAGTTAAATATAAGTTAAATAAATAGTTAAATAAATAGTTAAATAAATAGTTAAATAAATAGTTAAATAAATAGTTAAATATATTTTAAAATTTAAAAATCAAGCCACTCGATATATATTCATAAAGATAGATCTGGTATTACTTAGATCTTCTTTCTGTTTTACAAGGAGAAGACTGCCTCTTTCCCAGCTAAAACTTGGAAAAGAGGTAACTACAGCCAAAGAAAAATGGACTTAAACTCTGATTTCATTCCTCCTGTTGCAGGTACCAGTGTTGTGCCCTTTCCTTACAGCTACTAGCTCTGGACTGATGGAAAACACCTTGGAGAGTATCGCTCCTGGGCTATCTCTGGGCTGACTCCCTTTTTCCAGCATCTTCTAGGAGTTGGGCTCCCATTGCTTGCAGAAAGACTAAAAGATCCTAAAGATGTAGCAGCTGCCCATCATCATTTCAGCCCAGTGTGTGCTGAAAATCCCCTCCTTGTAATGAGGGGATGATGCTGCTGTGACTCCTTGGCACTTTCTCTGCAAATCCACTTGCTTCCTGGAAAAATCAGGCACGCTTTGCTCCATGCCTGGCCAAGAAAGTCCAGATGCTTTATTGCTTCATTCCTGTGCTGCATTTAGTTTGTTAATGCTTTCATGTGAAAACAGTGTGACACATGGGAACCCTAAGTCTATTTATTTCTTCTGTAAAGTCACTTCTTGGTGTGAGAGCTAAAGGTTACAACCAGTGAATGGCTGTTGACACCAGGGGTTACTCTTATAAAGCAAACCTACACTGATTTTTATTTCTGTTTATCTGAAGCTTGCAAAACACTACACACCATGTAAACATGACGAGGCAGCAAGGAGGAAGTTGAAAGCAAGGACTGACCACTGTGATTATGTCTCCACGCAGCACAGAAAAGCACAAAAAAGCAGATTAAACACTGTGGTTGCTGAGCCACAAAGTCTTTGCCTCTACTGGAGCAATACCAAGCCTGAGGGAGATGAAGCCAAAGCTCCTAAGATACGTCTTCGTATTACCTACTGGAAGGGAAAAGCTCAGATGTGCAGTGGTCTTCAGCAGGAGGGCTGATCAGAAAATGTTCCTCTTTCATGTAACTGTTCATAAAAAAAGAAAAGGGTTATAAAAATATCTCACTTGTATGTATTTATATTAAGAGTGTTGGCATTAAGGTTGCCTGTGGGCAGTGATAGGCAGGGCAAGGCAAATGAGCCAACCTGGTTTCATGCCTCCTACCTGCTCCTCTAAAAGGTCCTGGGCCTGAGAGGTGGCCCGCTGAGCTCACCACTGCAGCTGTGCCCTTCTCAGCACTTCCTAGGAGTGAAGGGAAGAATTTGTCACCTATTCCAGGACACCTAAATCCCTGCAGTCCTGGATCTCAAAATTATGGGTAGCTTCTCCATAATAAAAAGGCCTGGTACACTGGCATCTTTCCCTGAGATTGCCAGTGCCAAGTGCTCAGGGACCACAGCTTAGCCTTAAAAACCATAATATTCCTTTTTGATTGTCTTCTTAACCAAAGCATGGGGTATTTTGCATTTTTTGAGCCACGGGAGCATGCTCGGAAGTCACTTTGCAGCTTCTCTCTGCAACCGTCAGGGTTGCAAATGTGCATTCTGGGTTTAAACTGAAAGCTGAGCTTCTCACCCCAAAACTATGCTCCAGATATTGGGGCTGTCAAAAGAAAGCCAGCTATCACAAGACTTACAATAAAAATCAGAAAGCCGGCAACTGGCCTTCCAGCAAAGCATTCTTTGTGGCTACGAGTAGCCAGCTGAATCTCAGCTATGTGGTTTTAGAGACAGAAATTAGTACCTCCAGCTGCACGACAACAAGTCTTAACTATATTAACTCAAGAAGGCGGCTCCACCGGTGTCCCTGCTCACCGCCACCTGCACTGGCCAGATGCACAGCCCAATAGAGGGCAGTGGTACACGCACAGCATCCATCAGATGCTCAAGAAACAAAAAATGAAGCTGAAAGAGTGGTGGTGCTTATAAGTCATAGATGTGAGGGATAAAGAATAGATGGCGTTGTGTAGAAAATGGCAAAAAGACCAGTAATTACAATACTTCTCTCCTGGTCCGAGTTCAAGCACACAGGCCAAGTGGCCCTGTTCAATTAAAGATATATTTGGGAGAGGTCCCACACAAAGCTGCAGAGCTATTCCTGGCCACACTCCGGGTGAGCTATGCCGGCAAGGAATGAGTGCTTCAGGAATGCAGCTGGACGGGCTGTGTTTAGGAAAAGTTGTGTATCCTACCAACAGGGAGGAGGATCGGAACTTTCCAATAACCATGCTCCTCCCTCCACAGGGGGGTTTACGTGGCAAATCGCCCCACCGCCCTTTGCAGCCTGCTCCCATGGTGGCTGAGCTCCCGTGGGTGGCTGAGCCGGGCGCTGGCCACCCACGAGACCCAGCCACCCCGGAGCAGCTTCATATGGCCCACCCCATCAGGCAGGGATGCTCGCTGCATCCTGCTGACGCTGCCAGGGTGGTGTTGAGGTAAGCAAAATGTAGAGCGACCCAGGCTGGAGCTTGCCGCAGACAGGGAGGCGAGCATCCCAAGAAACTCCCGTGGGCTCTTCATTGAGACCGAGCGGTCGAAGCTTTGGCTTTCGTGGAAAGCAGCTGCTGGTGCAGGAGAGGGCTTTCTCACATGTGGAAAAATGAGCTGTTCTGTAAAACAGGTGGTTCTGGGTTAGAAACATGTAAGGGACAAGAGGGTCAGCTAAGGGGCACCTTCAAATCCAGCCAGGAACAACTTCCCCGGCTGCTTCCCCTGTGGTGGTTTCTATAGCATGACCATGAAATCTGCATTTACTTAACGGCCGGTGAGAAAAACAACTTCTTTCAGAGCCCTTGAGAGAGGATAGATGTGCTGTGTGGTCCAACAGCAAGGGGTTACCTTCAGATTTTCTCCCCCATCATGTTGAACAGAGGCCTGGAGCGGGCAGCATGCCCAATGGGCAGGGCTGTGACCCCCTGGCACCTTCCCAGACCTCGCCTGGGGCCTCCTCTCACCTTCGGAAACTGCCCTGCCCGGGGACGGCTTTTCACACGATGGAAACAGCTGCTTTCTGCAGGCTGCTGGGGGGACAGAAGGGCAGAAATTTCACACTCCGTTCCCTCCGTTTGTGTTCCTACCTTCCCTTCCAGGGACATCTGTCCTCTGCCCTTGGACTGCACCATCCTTCCACCTCTGAAGGCTCCAAATCCCTTTAGGAGGCAGGAAAATTAAGATGCAAGGAGGCTGCAAAAGGGGCATTAACCACCTCCCTGTAACAGGCATCCAGAGAACAAGAGCAGTGGGCAAAAAAGGGAGAATCTGGGTCACCAGACTGGGTCCCCTGAGACTGCGGGCAACCAGGCAGCGATGCTTGTTGCACAGGGGGCCACAAAAGCCACAGAAAACACCGCAGCGCCAATAACAAACTTCAGACCCATTATAAGAGCTGCAGCTGCATTGTGCCACAAGGTGGACGGAAGAGATGAAAGGCATGGCCACGACATGATGTCCCTGGGGTAATTACAGAAGCTCACTGATTATTCTAGGAGGTCAGCCATAACCTGCACTAAAAAGCCAGGCGAAGCCAACCCCACTGCTGACTTGATGTTCACAGGTGCAATACCCTCAGAGCTTAGTGCCTTTCAGTGCCTTTTGCTTTCCCCAGCACTGGCGGTGCAGCACACACACCACCGTGGACCTCGGGGAGGCCCTGAAGCTGATAGAGCTCTTGGCTTGGTGCATTGCTGTCCCACAGAGAAACCTGCGTCCTGCAGGACCGTCGCCACAGCCGGTTCAGGCGCCACTGGCCGCTTGCCCACCATAGCTCTGAATTCCTGCTCTTCTCCATTGGGGAACTGAATGTCAAGTACTAACAACTCCTGGCTGCAAAATCCTGCGCTTAACCCAGCGGGCGGGAGGTGGAGACACCCTTTGATACGCAAAATATATATTTTCTATGAAATCAAATCCCTAAGCCTGCTGTCAGCTACATCGTGCACAATTTACTATAAGCAAGCAATATTTCCCGGATATACTTCCAATTTGACAAGACACTGCTCCTCTTTTCAATCAGTTTGCTGACATTAATTTGCTGCCAGCCTCTTTCCTCCTTTAGAGCTACCTATGGGGAGGGAGGACGGGCTGGCCCATCATGTGCAACGTACGTGGAAGTTGGCTCGCAGACAACACCCCGCTGTTTGTCTTTTGTACACAGGGAACTGCCAGTACTATTGCGGCTTTCTCCTATTATCTGTCCCAACCACATCACCCCGTGTTTAGGGGTGCGTTTCTGTTAACCAAGGTAAAGCCAGGGCATCGTTTTACTTTTCCTAAATATTTTCTATTTTTACACCTGTCATGGTTTAACCTCAGTCGGCAACTGAGCACCACACAGCCGCTCGCTCCCTCTCCCCC
>NW_008795125.1:5739225-5744981 GCF_000699145.1 Aptenodytes forsteri | reverse complement strand
CCCCCCGGTGGGATGAGGGAGAGAATTGGAAGAGTAGAAGTGAGAAAACTCGTGGGTTGAGATAAAAACATTTAATAATTGAAATAAAATAATAACAACAACAATAATCATAATATACAAAGCAAGTGATGCACGGTGCAATTGCTCACCACCCGCTGACCGATGCCCAGCCAGTCCCCGAGCAGCGGCCCCCCTGGCCAGCTTTCCCCAGTTTATGTACTGAGCATGACGTCCCATGGTATGGAATGTCCCTTTGGCCAGTTGGGGTCAGCTGTCCTGGCTGTGCCCCCTCCCAGCTCCTTGTGCACCCCCAGCCTTCTCAGTCAGTAGAGCATGGGAAGCTGGAAAGTCCTTGACTAGTGTAAGCACCGCTCAGCCACAACTAAAACATGGGTGTGTTATCAACATTATTCTCATACTAAATCTAAAACACAGCACTGTACCAGCTACTGGGAAGGAAATTAACTCTATCCCAACCGAAACCAGGACAACATCAAACCCGCTTGCAGATACTTGCCCAGGAAACTATGTTGCTCCTCTCCCTCTGGTTCCTAAGGAGCTGCTGCTCTGCACTGCTCCTATTTCAGTGCAGAGCTGGCTTCTCCCTGGGGAGATCAAGTAACTTGCCCAAGGTCAAGCAGCAGCTGGCGAGACCAAATCCACCCTTGGGGCCAGCCTCCTGGCTTGAGTCCCCACTAGTGATTTACACAAACGGCCCTCTCACCCCAACATCAGCAGCGAAGACCCCATCCAGAGGATTAAAATCTTAGGCTCAGACTTTCAAAGGCAACAAAGAAAAAGTTTGGTGCCCTGATCCTGCCAGGAGCTGCTTCCCTCAGCCTTTCAGCATCCTTAACTGGGTGGTCTTGTACTGCCAGACCCCGGGAGCAAGTCGTCAGAGGATGCACCCCGCGACTCCCTGGCTGCATCCAGTGCTGGAACCTGCTTCCAAAGGTGAGTCATGGCCCAGCACCTCCCCACAGGCTGTGTGACTTGTCACCAGAGGAGAGGCTGGCTCCCACACCTTCTTGGATGCCAACTGCCTCCTTGATGAGTACATAAGGTCTAATGGTCACGGGATGGGCAGGCAGGAACTGCTGTGATTTCATCACAGCCGTGACCTGATTCACTTGTCATCACATCATTTACTCTGTCTCTCTGTGGAGCAAGGATCACGAGCCTTGCCTGCCTGGTATGAGGATTAATTCCTACCAGCTAGTGCTTTGAAGATGAGAACAGCATACATTGCTAGTCACCACTGTTATTGCTGTTAGACCTGTGCTCTGCCCACCTGTGACCAGGCTCTGGCAATGCACAGGCAGGAGTCCGTGGTGAGAGGCATTTATGTCATCGGCATTTGTATGACACCCCTCTCCCAGGAGGATCCCAAAGGGATTCGCTGTCGGGTGCATCAAGGGACCAACATCCACCAAGTAGTCACTGGGAGGCACCCAGGCAGGGGCAGGAGGGTACCCTCCCATGCCTGGGGCCAAAGGGAGACCTGATCCAGGGTGGAGCTATTGAATTTTGGAAGGATAAGGCTCCACAGGACACCTGTGAGCATCCAGACAGGAGAAATAGAGAGTTCCAGTGGAAAAGCAGCTCCCCTAAAGCATCCCCGTAACATACACGCCAGCGAGCCAAGCTCATTCCCGGTGTTTGCTCTCGCTCAGTGAGTCGCTGCTTTCAGGGAACAGAGATGTAGGAAAATAAAGCTTGGGCCACACCATGACTCACCATTCCAGAAGTTAGGTATCCTTCATCATCACTGTGCAGCTTTGCCAGATGGCAAACGCTCCCGCAGCAGCGTGAGCCACAGCACACCGACTCAGCAGCCAGCATGCTCAGCTGGGGGTGACGGGGTCATGGAGGCTACCAGGCCTGTCCCTCTAAGGAAATATCCATCAGCTGGATCATTTTTCAGGAAAGAAGGGCACATTTGCTTCTGAGGTTTGAGAGCACAGGCTGCTGCAGCCAAACACGGGCTCCTTGCCTCTCCCTATCGGATGGTAGGAGCACATCTGGGATGGCCTGAGCCTGTGGCATGGGCAGCATCCTGTAAGACATGCCAAACGAGGGTTTGTTGCCCAGAGTTTGCTCTGAAAGAGGGTTCCTGGCTTTATCCCCATGCGGGAAATGCATCCTTTAATGCAGACATTGATGACACAATGACCACATCGATAATTCTCCCGAAGTCCACTTCCCTGTGGGAACCTGAGTGAGTCATGACCAAAAGTCAAGTGCCCATTGCCTGTCTGAAAACCAACGCTGTCGGATTTTGTTACATACTGCCCGGTGCAGCATGCTTCACCTGCCGCTTCGGTGCCCATTTCCACTGCCAGAGCTGATTTCCACTGGTAGCTTTGCCCTACGGTGTCTATATGTGCTGACCGTGAGCCTACACAGGTTGAAGTTGAGACACCACTGAAATAAAGTCCTCACACCCCCCCCCATGCAGAGCAGCTGCACTGCTGCCCCAGGACTGTGCCCACCCCCAGCTGCATCCCGTGGCCACTTGGCAAGGTCGCCCTATACCCAACTCATCCCAAAATTCAGTTTTTCCCTTCAAAACTGCGCTGCAGGGGATTCCCCCTGGCTTCAACCAGCTGTGGGCAATGGCAGAGCCGCCCTGCCCGGTTCCTGCATGCCCCGAGACAAAACTCATTCCTCAGCGTGGGGAGCCCAGCCTTGGAGGGGTTCGTGGCTGGGGAGGTGGGGTTGTGTGCAGGAGCTCCAGGAGGAGACATAAGAGGCTGCTTTGATGTCTGTGCAACGTGCACACACACATGCACACCGGGCCAGCTGTGTGCAATTGGTTTCTACAGAGCCAGTAATGCCGGCCATAATGGATGTGCTGCAGCGAGGCCCCTACAAGAGCCACCGCACCACTGGTGTAAGGAGGAAGAAGTTCTCCTTTCACAGCTAAACATGCCACTTTTAATCCCTCTGCTGCCAATTCCCAGATCCATAAACATGGAGCCACAATTGGTTACAGATGTACCAGCTTTGGATGAAACCGATGCCTCTTCTGGGCTCATTTGCAAATCTCTGCACCTTCCCAGGCATGTGCACGGGTTTGTCCCTGCTTCGTTAACCCCTTCGTTAATGGCCTGTGGAGGACTGAAGGCAGAGTTTGAGCACCTGTGGTACCTGTTAAGTAAAGGCTTAAGTAAAGAAAGGCTGTGCATGGAGGCTGCTGCCCTGCAACACCCCAGCACGGAAATGTGCTTGGAGGAACAGCTCTTGAGAAAGCCGTCCCTCCGTGACCCACTCCATGCAGACCATTGCCACTGCAGCCGGCCGGTGGGAGCGGAGCAGCTCGGCCACGAGCGAATCTATTTTGGTCTCCAGGGAAAGGGTCTGTGCTCTGGAGCAGCAGCTCCAATTTCTGTCTGTGCCGCTGTTTCTAAAATGTCAGTGCCTGTGGCGGGTCCAGCCCGGCTAACGCTGGCTCTGCACCCGCGTGTCCGTGCAGCGAGCTTCACTCTCATGTTTTTGTTGTGTTTTTTCAATCACAAAAATGTTTACCCTGGGTTTGAGCTATCCTACAGTACCGATGGTGGCAGCTCTCCTGCCACATGTTAAAATCTCCAAAGGTTTTAACGTGCCCCCTGCTCAGTCGTATCCACGGCTCTCACCGGCTCATGGTCTGACACGGTGCTTTCAACCAGCCTGCTGCAGACCACCGGCAGCTCCCTGGCTGCTCACGAGCATTTGATGGTGCTTGTGGGTTATCGCCCCAGATCACAACAGCTTTTAAAAGAGACAGGACAAATCAATCCCTGCGTGTGCCTTCCCTAGCACTCATTTCTCTCTCCATCCCCTTCTGCAGACCGAACCCAACCTGCGCTTCAGAGCCGCCAAGCGATCCTCATTAAAAGGATGAAGATATTTTCAGTGGCATAGATCTGCCTGGCTTAACCCACTCAGCAGGGCAGGACGCGGGTGACAGGCAGCCGCAGCCTTTTGGGGACACACCGAGCTCAATGAAACTGTTAGGAGGTGGCCTCACCCCAAGCAGCTCCGTCACTGCAGACCTGGTCCCCTCCGGGGTCTCCTGGTGCGTGGAGGGCGATATCACCCGCAGCAATGCTGTTGGAAGATGCTCGGTTGTCAAAGGCACAGGGCACTTAAACTGCAGAAGAAACCCACCAAAGAAGTTTTGCAGCTCAAAGCACTCTTGCAGCTTAAACAATATCCCCTGCCACTCAAAAAATAGCTGGCACTGCCTGTAAGGGAAGGTGGGACCACTGCCCCAAAGGAGTGGATTGGACGGACAGAGGGAGGAGACCTTGGCCCCCGTGTCCTCCTATTTGGATTTTAATTTTTGTATGTGCTGCAGCTCACCGCCGCTCTCAAGCACTTTCTGTCCCCAGGGGCTGCAAGCACCCTTCAGACATGGCAGCTTTTAGCCGGTGGGTTTTCACTCTTCCTCCCACCGCCCCCCGTGTAACACCCACCCAGGCGAGCCGTGGCAGGAGATGGAGATGGGGTGGCTGGGGTGGCCAACACTCCCGGTGCGGGGCTTCCAGCATCATCAGACACCCGCCCTGCAGCTCTCCTGCCTGCAGAGCTCCCGCTGCCTTCGGCCCCGGCAGCACTGCATCACGTCGCCACGTCTGCACGCACCACCTTCGCTGCGCCTCGAGCGCCTGTTTTTATGAGGGTTTTTTGGGGTTTTTGAGGGTGACTACGTAACACCGTCGCTAGCAAGCGCCAGATGTTGCCGAATGCCCCACGGCGGCCGGTAGCACAGCCGGGGAACAGCTGGCATCGTGACCCGGATTAGGGCAGTTTATCCCCCCAGCCCCGCAGCCGGCCGCTCGCCACGTCTCTTCTCTTCGGCCCTCGGCCCTGAGCACCATCCCCATCCCGACAGCCTGACAGCCACCCACCCCTTCCCGCGGGACTGGAGCTGCTCCTGGCCAGCCAGGGACGCCCCACATGCAGTGCCCCCAGGTAACGTCAAATTGGCAATATGAAAACCGGTGTATTGAGATACACACACCATAGCAGAGGGCAAATATGTCATAATCCTAATACAAAATGTCCTGTATTTACGAAATGAGCTGTAGTGCATTCCTGGCTGTGAATGTAACACCTCAGCCTGGGCTTGAATGCAAAAATCCCCATTTTTTAGTGTTCAGTACGTAAGACCTTCTCTAACACCTGCCAGTGTATGCACCTAATAAGCTACATTCATATATTATATGTATTTTCATATATAATATTGCTTTATATATATATTTATAGATCTTTGTCATGCATATTTATCTATAAAATATTTTAAAATGGCATTATATATAAGAACATAATGCATATAAAAGCACATGCATATATAAAACACATAAAACATGATATACTTACATAAAACATTACACAGATATAAAATAGATACACATGAAACATACATTTAGAAAACATTCTATGTATAATATTCTCTCTCTATATGATATTCTCTCTATTCTTTATATAGAACCATATATAACATTATATCTATATTCTGTATGTTTTCACAATGTTCTAAATTTATCTGTATGTTTAGATTCCGCATGTTTCTGTAAACAGGATATAATTTTGTGACACATGAATATCTAAACACATTTTATAAGCATAAACAAACATGGCTGTGTAAATATTTACATTATTTGTATCAATAAATCGCATATAGGCGTTATATATGGAATTGAAATATGCACAAAACATTAACTTTACATGTGTGTTTTCTGTACTTAGTGCTGTATACCTACAACGCA
>NW_008795125.1:5709925-5738231 GCF_000699145.1 Aptenodytes forsteri | reverse complement strand
GGGGTGGAAAAGCGAGGGAAAGGTTAAAACAGTCGCTGCCCTCCGGCCTGGGCGATGTGCCCTCGGGGAGCATCGCTGAGTGTCTCCTGGGGGCCCCGGAGGTGTCCCCCCCTCCTCCTCCCAAAACAACCCTTCCTCGGGCTTCCCGGCTCTCGGGCTGGAGAAGGCTGATGTCGCTGAAGCCATAAATCTTCCCCAGACCATGAGTAATGTACCTTATGTGCTGCTTGACTAATCTGGCTGCAAAACATCAACAAAACCCCTAAGATGGTGAAGCACTGTGGAGCTGTGTTGCTGTGGGCAGGAAGCCCTTGCAGCAGTGTGGGTGTAATAGTCTCTGGCCAGATTGCTCCTGTCAAAACCAAACTTTTCTTGCAGAGCTGCATCTTGTTTTCAGCTGTGCTCAGTCAGGTTTGGGTTTGCTGTGACTGGGCTGAGGGATGGGTCAGGAATGTCTGCAACAAAGGGACTTGGAGCAAACGGGGATTCGCTGTGAACCACTGCTGAGATGTTATTGTGCAAGGAGGTTTGTGTAGCAGGTCTGTATCTCTTGCTCTCTTTTATGCAAGCTGTAAATAAAAATCAAGTATAGAATCCAAAGTATTTGATTTGTAAATAGGTAGAAGAATGGCTGGCTGGTGGTAGTATGATTGTGTTGGGAATACTGAGTTTGGCATGGGTTTATACATCCCTTTTCCCATTAAAAAGCAAGGAGGTGATATACTAGCCCCGGACTGAGGTCCTTGCAGTGCCAGGTCCTGGTGCCCAACTGTTCAACCTGTCAAGATGCCTTGGAGAAGTGTGTGGAAACCTGGCAGTACATAAACAGGGGAATAATCTGCTTCCCATACTGGAATTCGTCTGCTGCTGTTGTTATGAAGGTTTCAGATTACAGAGTCATTCAGTAGGAAGTCAAGAGTCAAGGGTGTGCTGTTGACATGTAAGATTAAAGCAGATCTGTCTTGTGTTCTTGGGCTTGGATTCTGCCACTGCATGGGGCATGTTAACCTGGCCTGTTATTGATTTTGTGCAACCCTGACAAAATATGAGCTTGAACATCTCGGAACTGCTTCTTCCTTACTGCCGTACTCTCTTCTTGGGTTTTGGTCCCCCCCCCAGCAGAGATCTGCATGGATGGGGGAAATGTGCAGCTGAGATATTCTGCTCTTGGGTTTAGGTTCTTCTGAGCCAGCTCCAGCTGGTAGATGTGCCTGGTTTCCTGAGCTGCTGTTGTTGTGAATATTGTCCACCTGCATTGCTGCTGCTGTCCCCCCTCTGCAGTGTTGTGGTGGAGCCTGCAGGAGTGGTGCCATCCCCGCAGCTGTGGTGCCCTGTGAGGGAGGACTTGGAGCAGGAAGGGGGAGCTGAAGTTTGTGGTGTCCTGAAGCTGGGGGAGGTTTCCTCCACCTCTGGGGCCATGCACAGGTGCCAAACCAGAGCACCCATCTGGACCTTGCTGGAGGAGGTCCCGGGTCCTTCATGGGGCTGAAACTCTGACTTGGTCACTTGACTTCTGTGCATACTGGTGGTGTGGCTGTACTGACAGACAGCAAACCTCCTTCTCCTGGCTGTGGGCCTGGGCTGGTGATCCTGTTTATCAGTAGGGGGAAAACAAGGAGCCTTGTCCTGCAGGTTTCATTCCTTTGCAGAAACCTGTGCTGAATAGCTGTTGGTGTGAGTGGGTATGATGCTTGTGTTATTTTTTTTGAGGCTAAACAGTGTAAACATGAGGTCTGTAGAGGAAGCAACCTGGCTGCAAAAGGGTCCTTGTGGCTGTCACAGAGGAAGCTTGCCCAGCGCTGCAAGCAGCATGTTTCAGTGCCTGCCAGAGCTCCAGGGGTGTCCCAGACCAGTGCTGCCACAGCAGCTGAGAGGTGCAGCGAGGCACCTGGGACTCTTTGAATTCAGACCTGCAGATAGCCATCTCCCATCCCTTGTGAGCTGCTAGAGCAGCGGGGGTGGCTCTCCTTCCTTCTCCTGGATGCATTGCCTGTCTTCTCCCCAGCACCTGCAAGGCATCCCTGTGGCTCTGGGCAGTGTGCTGTGTGCAGGGGGGGTGCTCTGCTGAGAGCTGCTGGTGGGTGCTGCCTTCCCCTGCCACTCCCAGCGATCTGCGCTGCAGTGTTGTGGCTGCCCAGGGGCTTCAGTCTCACATTGCTGCTTGGATCTGCTGATTTGCAGATCTGCAGAATGTGGAGATGTTGATGCATAGCTTCTTTATAGATAGTCTTTCATTGCCCTCAAAGAAAATAAGGGGTTATAGCTCCCTTCACTAATAATATAGTTACAGCAGAGCTCCAGCAAATGCAGAAGATGGGCAGTCTTGGACAAGAGATCCTAGCTGTTAATTTGTGCAGTCACTACTATGTGGGGTTTGGAAAACCACCAGCTAAGTCTGAACCTCAGCTGAGCTTTTCCTGTAAGCTTGAAAGAATGCTTTGTAGGAACTCTTTTTGTTAATAAATATTTTGAGTGCATATATATATGTCCTCAGAGATGTCTAAATATGTCCTTCCGCAGAAGTCTCATTGGCTCAGAGGAATCTACCACCTACAGTAGGAGGATATGGTATTACTTAAAGATAGAAACAGGTTAAAGGGAGGAAAAGAACACTGCCCAGCAGTGTCCCAGCACTAGCTGTGCCATCTGTATTACCTGCTCCTGTCTTATCTTAGCTAGCACAGAAATGAGGAACCAGAGGCTTGCTTAAAAATACCACTACTGGGTGCAGAAACTGCATGCAGACTTCTTGAGAGCAGTCTGCAAGGAGGCAGCTTTGGAGCTCACAAGGAAAACCTGTGTATTTTCTCTCCTTGCAGGAAACATAGTGTTCAGCAGACTGCAGAAATAAACAGAATCCTTGCTTTGTGTCATTCACAGCTTTTGTAAAAAGGATGATCACAACAAAGAGAATCTCTTCAACAGTCTGAACTATGATGTTGCTGCCAAGAAGAGAAAAAAAGACCTGCTGAATAACAAAGCCAAGATTCAATGTAAGATGTCTATTTGGGCTTTTTTAAAATAAAAGTTGCTGCGGGAGAACAGAAAATGCTTCATATCTATGGTTTTTGCACAGTGCATGAGGAGTCTTCCAGAGTGCCTCGAAGGGCTTTGCGCCCATGTTTGACCTAAGTAGAGAACTTGGATACAGTTTAATGTGAAGATTTATGCCCCTGTTAGTAATCCCTGCTCTGAGGAGTTGTGCTTGTTGTGTTCAAATTTTTGTCATTTGTGTTTGTCAGAAGGAGGGTAATTTTTTCCTATGGTACATTCAAATGAACCAGTTCCAGTTTTTTCCCCCTGTAGACTTCCTTCTGCACAACAGGCTAAATTTATTCTTCCCTCCATATGCATGTTGAGTACTAATCTACATTACTGGAGGCTATAAGCCTGAATGTGAGCTTTGATCCTATCTCTGTGTGCGGAGTGCATGAAAAATGAAATAAGATTTCAGCCTACTCAAAACAATGGAAGGTTTGAAATCTTTATGCACAGTGAGCAGCCAGTGTCTCAGATGGTGCACTGTGGGAGGACTCAGGGGAGCTTGCAGGGACAGCAAGGTCTGCATTGGTCTGATTGCAAGATAGGTACTGGAGTTAGATGTGAAGGCTACAAATGTAAACATACACAGAGGAAATGAGTTACGATTCCCACACTACTATTAGCTCATTGTGCATCCCCCAGGATTTCAGAAACTGATGCCAGAATCTGGCCCCTCTGTGCATTTGGTTCTCTGAACAAACAAATGTTACCATGACAGTTTTTGGCTGGATTCTGCTGTGACCTACTATTTAAAAAGGCCTGATGCAGGGTCTGCACGCTTGTAACTAAGACTGGGTTTGTCCTTGGGCTCACAGTACCAGGCAGGAGTACATTGCTGCATCCTTAGGTGGAAAAAGACTCCAGGAGCACAATATTTCCTTTAAGGAAAGGAGTCTAGCAGGATGGGGAGAAGAATTTTTCTTACACTAGCTGTTGAATTGCCTGTGTGTGGTAGAAGGGTCAAAAGCCATGTGAGAATGGGGTGGGAGAAGGTTCAAGCAGCATAACTGCTGTTACAGTAAGGACTCTTCTGCAAACTGAGTTAGCAGCATATGGTGGGTACAGGGAAGCTATTTTGGGGAGTGGATGGGACAACTCCCATTTCTGAGGGAAGGGAGGGGCAATTAGAAATAGGAAAATTTTGGTCCCAAATAGGTTTTTCTTTTTTAGCAAATTAGCTGCAAGCACAAGCATGCTCCTCTGAGCCTGACCTCACTGCTAAAAGCTCTCCCACATGCCTGGTGTCTCATGACATTTTTGCTCAACTTCAAATTTGACATTCAATCCCAAGCCTGTAACCAAGGTAATGAATAGTTAATAAAATCAATAACAACAAAACCTGGCTGTCAGCCACACTTACTGTCTGGGACCAAAGAAGAGGAGGTGCTATTGTATATCTGTGACTGGCAGATTAAACATTTACAGTCTTGAGCTCTGTCACTGAAACAGAAGCCCCTTCTAAGGCTCAGGGCTGCAGTCTCAAATGAAGCAATGTGGAAACAAAGTGGCTTGGCAAGTTGCTAGTTTTGGTTTCAAGTGCAGTGCTGTAAACACAAAATAACTTCATTTGCACTAAAAGGGCAGTAAGTGTTGTGAGCAGAACAGAGATCCAGCCCCCTGCAAGCTGGAAGATTAATTGAGGAAAATGTGTCTATGTCCAAACAGATTTCCACCAGGAGAAGTGGATCTACGTTCACAAGGGGAGCACAAAAGAGGTGAGTGCCTCCATAGGTTTTGTTCCCTTTTCTACTGTTTTTTTCCAAACGGTGGAAGATCCTGTGCTGATATAAATCAGCAGAAGCTCTTAAGAGATAAGTGGAAGATCTGGCTTGTGGTTGGAATTTCAGTAATGATTTTAAGCCCCAATCAGGGAACCAGGGCTTGCTGTATGAGGCTCTGTACATGTGTTTAAAATATGACTTGTTTGCTTCCCTCAGTTAAAAAAAAAAAAAACAGCCATTTGCAGACCAAGCCATAATACTGTTCTTGGCTTTCACCCAGTACAGTCCTAACATGGAAAATCATTGGAATTCAACGGCTCGCTTGTGCTCGTGGAGAGAAGCAGCCATACGAGACTGCTCTGAACTTGCACTATATATTGAACCCCAGGAATGTGTGGCTCATTC
Source organism: Aptenodytes forsteri (assembly GCF_000699145.1). Lineage (NCBI taxonomy): Eukaryota > Metazoa > Chordata > Aves > Sphenisciformes > Spheniscidae > Aptenodytes > Aptenodytes forsteri. The sequence continues at coordinate 5,733,063 of NW_008795125.1, read as the reverse complement.
TCACCCATAAATTCATGGGTCATGAGCAGAGCTCGGGTCACTCTTGGGAAACTACCATAATCTACATTGGGCTATGGCCACTCTTGATGTCAGTAAGTGTGGCTCTGTGGGAGACAGGCCTGCCTCCTCGAGCTGTGAGCTGGTCCCATGGTTTGTACCCGTTAGCTTGCTAAACTGAGTTGCCCCGGGTCATGTCTTCCTGGTGCTGTCTGGGCTCATGTCTGCCAAAACATGACCCAGGCTGTTTTTTCTTCTCAGCGCCATGGTTACTGCACTTTGGGAGAAGCCTTCAACCGACTTGACTTCTCCAGTGCTATCCTGGACTCCAGGCGATTCAACTATGTTGTGAGGGTGAGTGAAAGGCCGGGGTTTATTTTGCTGTGATGGTGGTGGAGGCTCTGAACTGAGCACCGGTTGGGTGATGGGAAGCACTGGCAAAGAGAGGTCCAAGCATTCAAGTGAGGGTGTTGGGCTTGGCATGAAGTAATTGATGGAGGTTGTGTGGATAGATGCCCAAAACCTCCTCTTTGATCTGTTAAAACGGAGAGGGAGGTGGTGGTAATGTAGAAGATAGGCTGTCCTTAGCCTAGCATTCCTGCTACATTTCAGTTGTGAAATTCACTTCTGAAACCCAGAAAACTTAGCTTCTAATTGCTGAGTTCTCAGTTCAGCTTCTAAAAGGAGCATGGGCTCTCTGCAGAGGCCATAGAGCAGCGGGGACCTTTGAAGTGATACAGGAGAGACTGGGGAGCTGAGTGTTTTAGGAATGAGAGGATGGGCTGAACCTCTTGGAGGCACTGATCTTACTTCTCTGTTAAGGATCATGGTTGCTCTTAATCCTGTGTGACTGGCAGCAGTTTCAGTGGGTGAAGCATTTGGTTAGTCCTGACACCATTAGTTGGTAGGAAGGAGTCATCAGCCCCAGGTTCCCCATGCTCTGGCTTTGCATAACAGATCAGGGCTTCTCTTTTGGCTCTGGGTGGCCAAGGGGGGTGGTAGTGGTTGCGGGAGCTACTGTCCTGAGGTCTGTATGTTTATGTGCATGTGATCTGCAAATTGATCTCGAATTTCAGAATGCTTATCAAGGTTTGGAATTCAATAAGCTTAAAATCTGTTATTAACTTGAGGCTGTTTATAAACAGCTCCTTTTCACATCCCATCAGCAGTTGATCACTGGTGAGGTACCAGCTGTTCAGGTTTTAGGTTCTGGAGCAAGCAGCATTGGTATTGCTTTCCCTTTGCTGAGTCAAATGTCATGAAAAGTGTCTAAGGAAGAAATGATCTGAGCAAGTTCACCTTGGTTTGTTCACCTGTTTTCTAAGTGACAAGGAGCTTGTGAAAGCCTGTCACCCTGGTGTTGGGGGTGGTTACCCACCTGCTGTGCAGGAGGGGCACTGGCAATCACTTGGATGTCCCACTGCAGGGGTGGTGGCAGGGAGTGGGGATGCTGGGGGAGGCAAAGCAGGATACAAGTCCATGGAAACTCAGGCTGTCCTAGCTCTCCTGGTCCTTGTTTTCCTGCTTGTACAGAGAAGGTAATCACCAGCACTGAGGTATTCAGTGTTTTCTGATACCAGATACATAGACACAGCCATGTCATCCTTGGGATTATTGTGGAAGGAACAGTTCATGCCAAGGCTGTAACCCTTCAGTCAAATATAAAGGAAGAAAATAAAACAAAACTTGTATTTGATACTCCAGAGATCCCTTTGGCAGACTTTCTGTCTTATGACAATGAAGAACTCCAAAGACCTCTGCTAAGCACGGCCTCAGGTCGTGCTGTGCCACAGGATGGGCTTCTGCTTCTCAGCACATGGGTATCTCACATGGGCCTGCAATGATTGAGCTGAGTCCCATTCAATTTTTTGAAGAGCAAACTCAAATTTCAGTGAAGTCAGTGTGGTCTAGTGGGGAGGCTCAGGCTGACGTTCTTCCCCCTTTTTCCCATGAGGACTTCATAAAAGCATCTCAAATCTGCTGTGTATCCAAAATAGCAGTGTTCTATATGGAAGTCAGCATGTGTCCTTGTTTCTACAAATTACTTCTGAGCTTTTAAGAGTAGTTTTCCCCCCAGTAGTTTTAAGGATACAGCACTACTGAGAAGTATGAAGCTTTCTAATTGAGGCTGACTTGTGGCTTGGCAGATTAAAGAAGATATTAAACCTGGTACCATGGATCAAATATAAAACTGACTTCTTAAAATGAAAGGCTTGTATCGGCCAAGTCTCTGGTGGATAGTAGCTCATAAAATGTCTTATGTGCCAGATTTACTCATGAAAAGCTCTGCCTAGATGTGCATCTTGTTCATGGTCCTTTGCAAATAGCAGGCCTCCTAGAGCACACAGATGAGCAATCTGTCACATGGAAAATGCCTTGAACATTGGCAGGCAAAACAATTCTCCCTTCCCTCCCTCTCCTTGTTCTCTCTAGTTCCACCCATTGCTCAGGGTATCTGATTAATGTCACACTGCTTAGTTCATCAAACAAATACTTTCCAAGGAGGGAAGCTTAGAGTTGAAGGCTGGGGGAGAATATGAGGATGTTCATAGGGGAAGAAAGGAGAGAAACAGCTGCAGGCTTGGGGTTCTGCTGGCTACACCCAAACTTGCCCTATAGAGAAATAAGCTACATCACTGCTGACAGCAAAATGGGCTTTCAGGCTGAACATCAACTTGCCTTTCTCAAAGCATTCCTTTCTGAACTTCTCAACTTAAGTGCTACAGTGTTTTCGGTGCTGATTTTTTGTTGTACAGAAGTGTCTGCTGCTTAAGATATACCCAAACTAAGTTCTTGGAGTTCCTAATGGTGCACTGATAAAATGGGCACCTCCTTCAAGTGAGGTGGAGTGTGAGCTGCAAGAAGCTTGGCAGGTATTTTTCATGGGCAAATACCATCAGCTGTAGCCAGTGAGTTCATGCAACTGAAGCGGAAGAAATTTTTCTCCAACATCAATCTTGTCTTGACAGTCTGCTGATAGAGCGCTGGAAGTGCTTAGTATAGGTATTGGTGCCAGACTCGGTCCTTGCTGATCTTTTTGCCTACATGTTACGGGACAGTGTTCCCTCTTTAGAGCTTAGTAAGGAAGTGTGTGATTGACCCAGAGGACCCAAACTTTCTTGGTCTTGAAGCAGTCCTGGTTTCTCTGGTCTTACAGATTTAATGAAAAGACTGGAAGCATTCTGTAAGCATAAGTAATATGAGCAGAGACAAAGTGCCTGCAGCGCAGAAGTTGGTTCTCCTTCGGGAACACTCTGTTCAGAAGACAGTGAAGTTTTGCAGGCTGCTTCCTTCAGAAAGATTTGTCATATGATGGTTGTGTAGTAATGTCTCAAGGGAAGGTGCTGTTTCTGATCGTAAAAGCTTAGGTCAGGTTAAGCTGCATGGGCACAGCTCTTCTGGAATAATATGATCTAGATAGTGTGTAGCCTGCTAAAGTAGTCTCTTAAATTTTTCTTAAGTTTTTATAGCAGTTAGCTCCGGGAGTCCTGGATTTATGCTGTGCTGAAAGAATATCAGCCCAATGCTGTCTCATGGAGATCTGTCAGCACCTGCGCTGTAAATCATTGTAACTCGCCTTGCTCTTGCTCTACCTCCCAGTCGAAAGCCAGTGTGACATTTCAGCCACAAAGTGAAGGGCTGTGAGAGCAAGGGGGGGCTGGAGGAGGAATTTTTCACTGCAGTATGTTTCTCTAAGCAGTCCAGATGTCAGGAGCCAAATCCCCAACCAGGAGGAGCTTATGGATCCCTGCAGGGTGCAGTCCAGCTGATTTGGGGTACTCAAAGGGGGATTTACACTTCAGTAGTTTGAGACTTGTGATTTTAATCATTACAAAGCATTTCCCTTTTTGAGGCAAGGTTACACCCTCCTGCTCAGTGCAGCAGGCCTGCCGAGGACTTTTTGGCTCTGTGTGCTATACGCCCCTAGCTGTGGGTTATTTGGGGTATGGATTGCCCACACACCCTGGTGTTGAACTGGGGCAGCGGCAGAAGTGCCATCTGGCTGTAGCAGGTCTAAGCAATGCTGCACACAGCAGTCACGGGTGCAAGGCAGCATGCTTTTGTGGCCCTGAAACAGGGGCTCTTGTTCCCTGCCATGTGGCACTGTTTTGTTTGCTGTTTTTTTTCCTTGTGCTTATGGGAGGAGGACCTGCTCTGCTCCCGGAGCTAAGTGGCTCATTGCACCAACTGCTTTAGACCGACTGCTAGTGAGGTTTGAGCAGGAGCCCCATCACACTCGTGGGGAAGTGAGCACGTTATTGCCCTGCTGTGGAAGATGCTGCCTCCTGCCAGCTTTGCAGAGGCTCTGGAATAGCCCACTGCATTTCTTGCCTTTTCTCCGTGGCTCTTGCAGACCCCTGAGAGCAAACAAAATAGGGGCAAGGCAGTAGGAAGGATTTTCTGGGGAAGCTACCAGGTCACCTCTTTCAACTTCTGAGGAGCTGAAAGAGTGAATTGGGAACTAATGCCCTGTTTTCCAGAGGTGATGCAGGCTTCCCAGCTCCAGTTAAAATTGGCTGGAATGCAATCACTTAGTGTTTTTTGAAAAGCAGGCCTTTTAAAATTGCTCTTAACCTTTCCCTGTGTGCTCTCTCCTACCATCTGCCCCTTTCAGTTGAGCGTGGGCTGGACTTAATGCAACCACATCATAACACATGCTTGCAGCTCTCCAGCCTTTTTACCCTACTCAGCATTAATCTGAATTCATCAGTCTGCTTTTAGTCTGTATTATGCGAGTGGCAACATTGGTTTATTTTTTTTATAATGCTGTAGACCCCAATTTGGCAGTCCATTAACTGAGACCCTACTCTGGGTCTGTGCCAACACTAAAAGACCTTCAATGCACTAGACCATGTGGAGCATGGATGAACTGTATAGCTTACCTGTTTTTTGTGTATTATATGAGCACAGAAGAATCAAAAATGTTTTGATTTGGAGGGCTAGCCAGTCGCTTCAGCCAGCGGTCCCTGGGGAGCAGAGTAGTCCTAGAACTACTCACAACATAGTTTTCATATGGAATTTCATCCTCTGTTTATTGCTGCAGGGGAAGAGAGGTGACACGTGATATCTGAGCCGGTTCACTGAACATAAATTTAACCTTGATAAACACAGACAAGGCAAATTTGAATCTGTTCCTTTGGCTAAATTAATTTTGTACCAATTTAGCGTTCTTCAAGGAACTGAGATTTTTATCCTTGTTCCTCTTAAGAGCTAGACGCCAGGGCCGTTCTTTATGGTATTGCATTACGTGATGCTTATCACTGGGTGCATTTTAGTGTTTTCAGTAACGGGCACAACATTGCTAACACCCAGCCTGGAGGAAGCTGTCTCTATGCCAGTTCCAGAATGCTGCGATCTGGAGACAGCAGTTGTTTATGCACAGAAGAGCTGATCTGGGTGCACGTGTGGCTAATGTACAGATGGAGTCTGGCAAGTTGATCGCTATAATCAAAGGTCTGAAGGCTAAATAGTTTAGTGTAAGCGGAGTATTACATACTACTTTAGGACACTGATTTTTTTCTTCTTCCTCCAGTATTTCATGAAATTAAGAAAAGACGTTTTTTAAAACTTTCCAAACATCTTGCAAACTGCCTTGTTTTTAAGAGTATCTAGTCCTTGTGGTCTTGGCTTAGCTGATATAGCAAGAAGATCCACTGATGCCTGTGTACTACCCAACTCTCCTGCATCTTTTGTTTCCCCCAAATGAGCCAAGAAAACAGGCAGCCTGCCCTTCACAGGAGTTAGCACAGGTCTTTTTTAATCTTGTTTTCTTTCGGTCATGCGAGGTGCAAGATATTAATAGAATGTAAACTCAAAGCCATCTGATGATGGTGTTGGCCTGGAAATTAAACGGAAGAAGAGATTGGTCACTCTAGGTGACTTCACTGCTCCGAACTGGCAGTCACATGCCAGCGCCCGAGATGAGCAGAGCAGGCAAGTGACTGCAGTAACAAGTCTCCCTGAGCTCCCCACTTCATGGCAAGCTGCCGGTGACTTTTTGGATACATTCCTGTCGTTCTTATAGCGGGGCAAACAGTTCAGCTCATGACTTATCAAGTCTTGTCAAAAGCCATCTTAGTTACTTGACACAAGTAGTTGCACCTTCTCTGAGCTCTCTGCGGTGTCAGCAATGGGATACCGTAGCTGCAGATGATAAAGGATTAATAAGCCAGTCATGCGGTAACATGTTGATTGATTTGTAGCATAAAAGGTTTTTCCTTTCCTTTCTAAATTAAAACAGAAGGCTATGTACATCCAAAACAAATGGACTGACACGTGGACAGTCTGTGTACTTATATAATGCTGGGGGAAGGGAGGAAGGCTTGGAAGATCACAGGCCACATGTTCTGCAGAGCATGATCCATAGGAAACTTCCACAGCTGTTCTTGTGGTGGAAGAGAGCCGGGGAGGAGAGGGCATCTTCCCCATGGGAAATGCTCCCTTTAGCCACTGCAGCCCAAATTCAGCGTTTGGCTTGTGTGTGAGTCGGGACATCAGTGATGGGAAGTAAATCCTAATTGGGGACATGCACAAGTAAACAGGACAAACAGGGAAAGGTGGTTTGGTGTTGCAGCTGTAAGAGCTGAACAGAGAGGAGGAAACCTTGGGGGAATAGGGGTTTTTGGGGGGGAGGGTTTGTTTTTAATATGGTGCCTAACCTTTCTGTTGTGGCGACAGCACTCTTGACAAAACCCTGCAATCCAGGAGTTTGACGTAAATTGTGGAGTCTGATTCTCATTAATGCCCCATCAATAATATCCCCATCCAAACAGGCATTTGCTCGTGTTCCCTAATGACACTGCTTGTTTATGCCCCAGTGAAGGATGGTGACGTCGGCTGTTCGTTGTTCCCTTGGTGTGAATGAGGCTGTCAGTCTGAGCACTGCTCTGTGGTTTCCCTGCATCTCTGAACCATGAAATCAAGTTGTTGGGTTTTTTTTCCCCTGAAGATCATTAGAATGCCTCTTTTTTTTTTTTTTCTCCCCACCCATTTTGATGAAGGTTTAATTATTTGGCTTCTGCTCTCCTCCCCCTTTGTATTAGTTTGCTTTGTCATTCTGTCTCCCTTTTATTTTCAAGCAGCAAACAAGTCTCTGGACTGTTTTGCTGTGTCATGTGACCAGGAGTCAAGATTAGAAAGGTATCTCTGTGCTCTAAGGCTTGCAACTTCTATTTTTATCCACAGCTGTTGGAGCTGATAGCAAAGTCTCAGCTGACGTCACTGAGTGGCATTGCCCAGAAAAACTACATGAACATTTTGGAAAAAGTGGTGCAGAAAGGTAAGAAATGGAAACAGTGAGGGGGAGGAGGAGGAGGAGTCTGATTTAATCTAGTGTACTCCGTGTGAACCACATCCTCGAATAGTCAGGCAATGCGAGACGGGTGCAGAGGGGCACCACTGCTTATTTCTGTAGTGCAGTTCCACTTTCTTTTCCCTTGGTGAAGGACTATGTGGGGGCGGGGGAAGAAATGTCTGTATTTTGGTAGGATCTGAGAGGCAATTCCTCCTTCTCCAACTTTCCTCGCTACCACCCCTTCTGTGTCCTACTGAGTCCTATTTTTTTGACTGAAGAGATGGCTGCTCCTGCCCCCAGCCCGGCACATCTGCAGTCTCTGCTGCTGCCTTGTCACCAGTTTGCTGTATCATCAAATGTTCCCACTGCTCTGGAGGGAAGGAAAGCTTGAGGGCTGTCTTCACCTGCTGGGGGGGCTGAACTGTGGTTGAGATGTGCAGCTTCCCTGATGCTTTAGCTCTGGCTGAAGCCTGGGAATTGAGAGTGCCCTGTTAGTGTGTGTATACATAATGAGAAAGGAGATCCTGAGCTGTCTTCCTGCACATCAGCTGGAGTAGATGGGGAAGAGGTGCACAAAGATAACCTCTTGCATGTATCAGAGGGGAAAGCTGGCCGGTTGCCAGTGGCTAGAAATGGGAAGTGCTGCAGAAAGGGCAGATACCTCATCTGCTTATCCTGGGAGGATCTCTTTCCATCTGCTGTCTAACCTGCTGTGTCTGGCTAATGTTTAAGTGCTTTCCTTTAAAAAGAAAAGTGCAGGCTGGCTCTCTTGGCCTGTGAGGTTATAGCAGATGACTTGCCTGAGAAACATGTAGATTCAGAAGAGGATTTGGGCAGTTCCCATTTTTAACCTTTCCTGTTCCTCCAAAGTCCTTGAAGATCAGCAGAATATCAGGCTAATACGGGAATTGCTGCAGACCCTCTACACGTCCCTCTGCACGTTAGTTCAACGGGTCGGCAAGTCTGTCCTGGTTGGAAACATCAACATGTGGGTGCACAGGATGGAGAGTATTCTCCACTGGCAGCAGCAACTGAACAACATTCAGATCACCAGGGTAAGCATAAATCCTGAAAGCTAAAAATAATGTGGCTCCTTTGTGAAACCTTCTCATGTAGCAGCTCTCATTTGGGTGACTGCATCCCACTGTACTCCCAGTGCAAGCGCAGTACTGGGGAAGGACCTGGAGTTGCCGAAATAACTGGATGCATTCCTAGCATTACTTGAGTCCCTTAACTCAAACTTGGTGTACACAACCCAGGATCATGCTTGCTGTTACTGGTCACAGACCATGGCTTGACTCCTTAATGGCCATGAAGCACTGTGCGAACAGAGCTGGGCAGGAAACCATCTCCCCCTCTTGAGAGTCTTCAGAGATTAGGCCTCAGTATGAAAAGTCAACTCGGTCTTTCTCAAACTGAGAAACTGCCTTCAAAACTTGTTTATCGGATAGTTGAGGTTTTTAGATTTGTTTAATCTGTAAATTAAATGCAAATTTCCAAATAGCTGCATAACTTCATGCTTCCTGGCTGAAAATATCAATGATTCTTCCAGTAGTCTGGAGCTGCCTGTTCCAGCCAGACGAGTCCTGCTTTTACAACATCTGTGTTTTCAACAGCGTCTGTGGGAATGGGAAAGATGTATTAGTTGATAAATTCCTAACCTGGCTTTGCATGGGAATAAAATCTGAACTTGCTCCACTTCACGGAATCACAGAAGGGTTGAGGTTGGAAGGGACCTCTGGAGGTCATCTGGTCCAACCCCCCTGCTCAAGCAGGAACACCTACACCCAGTTGCCTAGAACAATGTCCAGGCTTTTTCCCCACCTCAAATGGATACTTGCTCCACAGAAATGCTAGTTTTCCCCCAGCACTGACCTCTGTGTTGGTGTGCCCCGCGTAGGACTTTTCTGCAATGAACTGGACTGTGGAATTCCCACTTGGGCAGACTGTGGCATGGCCTAAGTGAATATAAAAAGCACCTTTTTCCCTGGTGGGTCAGCCATAGAGGCATTTGCAAAGGAATTAAGCAAAGTGCCTGCTTTCATCACTTTACATGGCTGTGTTCTCTGGGAACACCAGTAAACAATCTCCAGTCCTTCAGTTAGAGTAGCGCAGGCAGCACGACATAGGAGATGAACTCTGGGAGGTCCCAGGGAGTTTGAAGAGCTGCGAAAGCAGTAGTGCCTTATCTGATGATGGTCTCTGTCTCTCCTGGTGTCCAGCTCTTGGGATGGGCTGCAGCTCCCTTTGCCCTGCAGGGGAAGCACTGGCCTTACTGGGTGGCTGCTGGGGCACAGCAAGTCTGTGAGCTGGGGAGCTGCCCTGTGCCTGGGCACTGCCAGGGCCATCTCCACCTCTACCTGTGCATCTGCTGCCCTGAGTGCACCACAGGTCAGGACCTACCTCCTGCTGCTCAACTCAGTAGTACAATGTGGTTTTTTCCCTATACATTAGGCACTCATAAAACCCAGATAAGCATTTCAAAGAACTCTGCCTATCCAGACAAAAGTGCCTCAAAATATTGCTTGTGAATGGAACTGCCTTTTATGTATACTTACTTATGCATAGTTTTACAGACACTTTTCTAAAATAAATAAAATACATGTTCAGCTTGCAAAAATAATTCACGCCACTGAAGATGACTTCAGGTCAAGCTAGAACAAAACTCAACTGAGTTCAGAGGAAGGAAGAACAAGTGCAGCTCTGTGCAGCCAGTTAAGTGTTTCTGGAGGGGGGGGAATGTCTTGCAACAGCCCAGACCTAAACCTTTTTAAAAAAAATAAAAACTTGCAAAATACTGAGTGTGTGCTAGAGCTGCTTAAAAAAAAGAAAACAACTCTGTCCAGAATGTGACAGCATATTGATCTGCTCTGATCTAATCTGTGGTGTTTCTCCAAAAAAAGTAATGTTTGAAAAGTCCTGGGAAGGGGTGCTGAGGGAAAAGAAGTAGCAGATAAGTCTTTGTCCCTGACTCAGAAAACCTGTAAGGATTTGCTTGAGTCACACTGGTTTCTTCAGAAATAAGACATAAGCATAAGCTTTGGGGTTTTTTGACCCAAGAGCCTCTGAGCTTAGACCTGCCTGTTGTGCCCTAGTGAAGCTTGTATGTAGAGACAGTGCAAAAGACAGGCTGGCAAGGGAGATCAATGGGAGGTGATCCAAGGCTCCAATGCATTTTTCCTACCCCAAAATATGACCTCAGTTTGCACTGATGGGCAGGGATGCTGAGTCTGGACTTGTGGATTGTATCGAGGAAGCATCTACATGTAACCAGGCAGTGTGCTTGCAGCTTAACTCTCAGCACACAGTGTTAAAGCTGTTATGGGAAGAAAGATGCTCTGGAGGTGGCAGAGACAGTTCACTCCTGGAGGGGTTGTTTCAGGCCTGTCTTGCTGGTGGAGGTGGCCAAAAATGATGCCTTGGTTGAAAAGCTATGGTCCTAGCAGGTACCAAGCAGTGCTGCATGGTCTGGGCAGGCTGGTCACTAGGGCACTGAAGGGAAGGTGGGTGCTGTTTGTGTACACGTATACTTGTGCCTGTGGAGTTTCACATGCAATGAGATGGCTGGAGATGGGACTGCATGACTAAAAGCAGCCTTGTGCAGTGTTCTTCTGCTGATGGCGGTCCGTGTGCTTCTTGTTTGAAACGGTTAATAGCTCTGCCAATTGCGAGACGGGTGCTGTGACTCTGCTACGACTTAAAATAGCAGCATTGCTGTGCAGGGTAAATGATAAACTTGGCACATCTGTCTAACATTGTTTCTTCATTGGGGCCCAATCCTAAAAGCTGCTGTTTGCCGTAATAAGGCTGGGGCTGGTTTTGGAGCAGCTGGAGCCCGGGTTGTGGTCCTTGCTGATGCTTTGCTCCCATGTGTGCTTTAGATTGTCACCAAGTGCAGGACCTGCTGATCCGTTGTGGTCAACGCGTCCTGGAGCTGTGCTGCCATGTGGACTTGCAAAACAGTCCTGGACCCCATGTAGACCGGGTGAAGGTGGCTTTTGGCTCTTTAGGCTAGGATGTGCTTTGGTGTGGCTGAACAGTCTGGAAAACCATGGCTGCAGCTGATGGGAAAAGGGGCAGGTCCTTCAAGTGTTCACAGAGGAAACACTAGCCCTGCCAGCAGTGACCTGGGAAGCCATGCAGGGAGAATCCTGTTGTGGGTACTCATCAGCCACTGCTGTGGTTACAGCAGGATCCTGTGATGACAGAAGCTAAAACATGTCAGAAGAGCATGAGATTCCCAGCAACGTGTGTAACAGGAGGCTGAACTTGAGCAGTAATGCCAGTGTTCTCTGTGGTGGAGAGAACTGGATGGTTAATAGCTGATACCACGACGTAGCCAACGTCCTGCTGTAGTAAAAGCTGGTGGTGGTCCTTCTGGGAGAATAGTCTCATGAGTATGGACAAGAAGGGGAGAAGGAGGCTTGGACTGCAACTCTGCTTCTAACTACTGTAATACAAATACGTCCTCTTCCTTGAGGATATCTCAAACTGTGCTGGGGCAGAAGGTCAAATGTCTCTATGTAAAATGTCTCCTTATTCAGAAGAGGGAGCTGCTGCTTATTCTCTATGTGAAGAGCAATGCTTAAAAAGCAGTAATTATAGAATCATAGAACAGTTTGGGTTGGAATGGACCTTTAAAGGTCATCTAGTCCAACCCTCCCTGCCGTGGGCAGGGACATCTTCAACCAAATCAGGTTGCTCAGAGCCCCCTCCAACCTGACCTTGAATGTTTCCAGGGATGGAGCATCCACCACCTCTCTGAGCAACCTGTTCCAGTGTTTCACCACCCCCAGCGTAAAATATGTCTTCCTTATATCTAGTCAAAATCTACCCCCCTTTAGTTTAAAGCCATTCCCCCTTGTCCTGTTGCAACAGGACAATTCTACTGCAAGCTTGAATTGCTTGGGTTTTCAGCTTCCCGTGAGCTCGATTTTTGTCTGTCTCTTCCAGCCTCCCTTTAAAGGAACCACTTTCACAGACCTGCCGTTGTGTTTACAATTGAACATCATGCAGCGACTGAGTGATGGGAGAGACCTGGTTAGCCTCGGTCAGGTGGCTCCTGACCTGCAAGTGCTCAGTGAAGACCGGCTGCTGTGGAAGAAACTCTGCCAGTATCACTTTACGGACAGACAGGTACAAGGAGGGATGCAAACTGCTATCACTTGCTTGTTGTAACCCACTAGCAAGTGAACACACACGGGTAGGACACTGTTACTTGACCATCTCTTGGATCTAAGGGCTGTGCCGCAAGCTGATAATACAGGCTGACATGAGAATGGCTGTGAAGATGATTTATGTAGGGGGTTTTGCATGCCACAGCAATGATTCCTGAAATAGGAACCTGAGGAATTAGTCATACAGTGAACTTCTTCAACCTTAATCCAGGTGGTAACAACTGCAAGTCATGCAGTTGCTCCTCGCCCCATGTGTGCAGGGAAAACGTGCAGGCAAGCTCCAACAATCACCCCGATGTCCCAGGGACTGACACCCTCGCAGAGAATCTCTATGGATGTGGTCCATGAGGGATGAGTTGTACTCTCTTGCCCTTTAGAGCAAGAAATCCTCTCTGAGCTGCTTCGCGAGTGACAGGACAATATGTGGATAACAGCCCTGCTTGCTACCCACATTGTACCTGTGTAAAAATCTTCAGCCTTTTGTAAGCTGGTAATTATCTGGGGTCTTCTAAACTTAAACAAACAAACAAAAATTCTTCTCTCTGTTTATGGGTGAATGTCTGGGGTGTTTGTACCAGACCTCTGCACTTCAGGGACCACGTGCCAGATTCCTCTGCTGACTTTGCTTTATTTGCTCACTCTGGAACTGACTTTGCAAGTGACTCTGGGGAAGTTATTTCTATTAACAAGTAAATTCAAATCCAGTTTCTGCAACTAATGAACCCTAAAAGAAAGATGGGTGTCTCCCAAATCACTGACTCTTAGAGTCAATGAAAAAGCAAAATACTTTAACTTCTGAAACTTAAATGCAACTATACTCACTGTCCTGCCAGCCAGATACAGTGGCTAAAGTAGTATAAAATAGCTCCCAGGATTTCAGGCTTTCATATGGTAATATTCATTAAATGGGGATAGACCCTAATAACAGTATCGGATGAGGCTGTTGCCATCAGGAAGCTGGTTATAGCTGAATATTCAGAGCAGGAGCTTTCTTGGTGTTACAAGGGAACTGTTATGGGACTGGCAAGGATGACACTTATGCAAGGGAGAGGAGAACAACATGAATTGTAGAGGAAAAAAAAAAAAACAACATTATTTGACCTGCTACAGTTCTGATAATTTTTTCTTTCAGATTCGCAAATGGCTAATCTTATCTGACAAGGGACAGCTGGATTGGAAAAAGATGTACTTCAAGCTCATAAGGTGTTACCCACGGAAGGAGCAGTATGGTGACACGCTGCAGCTGTGCAGGCACTGCCACATCCTCTCTTGGAAGGTATGAGGTGTTGGTGGGACAAACTGAACTGGGGCACGAGCCACAAGGCACTCAGTGCTTCCTCTGATTGCAGCTGGTTTAGGGTGCTGCAGTTCCTTTGCCTGCATAACTTAGTGTTTTCCTATATCTTAATCCTCCCTCAAGGATTAAGACCCTTTCTCCTCTGTGCTTCAAAGGTCCTATCTTCTCTACCTTGAACAAGAGTAGTGGCCATCAAGGCCAGAGGGGAGGAAGATGGGCACACTGTAGGTCTGCCTGCAGCAGATCATCTTAGCACTGCCAGCAACTCCTGCCACCCCATTATATGGAGGTGGAGGTCTTGGCAGCAGTATTAGCTGGAACGAGAGCTGGTGGCTGCAAAACAGCCCAGGACAAAAATCTGCTGGCCGCTGTGGTATCCAAGGCATGTCTCTGGAGTTAAACTGCCGTAGCTGATGGTAGGCTCCAGCCTGTCTTCCCTCAGAAGAGGGGAAAAGAATGAATTGGATCTTTGCTGGTTTTATTTCCCCTGACTTGCCAGTAGCCCCTAAAATCTGAAGCTCAGTTCTGAGCTGTCTGCTTTGGCGAGAGCAGAATTATTCTGGGCTCTGCTCTATCTACTTGCAAGCAGGACGTCTGGCAGAGGGGCAGTGCTAAGTTGGCTGATGCTCTGGCGTCCTTTTCGCAGTCTCTCTAAATGGAGTTGTTTTCTCCTTTCCCAGGGTACTGATCACCCTTGCACAGCCAACAACCCGGAGACTTGCTCCACCTCTCTTTCGCCGCAAGATTTTATCAACTTGTTCAGGTTCTGAACTTGGGTCACCGCAGCTTACGCGATTCTTACAGGACACTTTATGCCACTGAGCTTGGACACTCCATTTGTAAATAGTGTAAATATTCATGTTTGTTCGAAGCTCCTGAGTCAAGGAACAAGAGGATCTCAGAGATGAAAGGTGAAATTGCTCACTGATGTGCAGCACTTAAGGAATACAGACTTCCGTAGGACTGGTGTATAAATGCAGCATGTTGTACAGAGTCCCTTTTTTATGATCAGAGTACAAGATACAGGGCAAAAAAACTTCATTTTTTGTTTTTAGAAGTTAAAAACGAATTTGCCCCACAACCATTTGAGAACTCTTTTGGTTTGTTTCTAATAGAGAGAAAGCAATATGAGGCTAGGACTGTTGAACTGTTTCTCCATCTAGTTTTACTTAGCATACATATTTATAAATATGGTGTTTTAAAAATATTTATGAAAAATATCCCTGTGACAAGTTTAATGATACTTTTATGTTTTTAAAAAGGACACATTCTGAAATACTTAGGATAGAACTCTAGCCTACTTGCAAAAGAGAATCGCACCATACCACTTTCTACCTCTAATAGATTGAGTACCTTTCAAACAAAAATCCAGTGTACAATGTGAACTTTTGTATTTTGTACAACGATTTAAAGGGAAATGTTTGTGATAGTAAGCATCTTTTCTTGTATTAATGCTTACCTCTTTACATTAGTTTTCTTGCTCTACTCAGTGCTTGAATGCCTAGATCATAGGCACCATATAAATACCTAAGACTTTACTCCATCCTCTTTTAATGTGTTGGTTTTATGAAAGACTAAGCAAAAGGGAAAAGAGAAGCCACAAGGATGAAGATTATCTAAAAGGGAGGAAGTTCTATTATAGAGAAACAAAGGACTGGATTTAATGTCACAATGTAAATTCGTATCAACTCCACTAGGTTAATTGCACTTGTTGGAATACCAAGTGATGTTAGAATCTGGTTCTTCAAGCCCATGTTTTCCTAGTTTTCCAACATATACACTGCTCTGTATTCCCACTGCTGTCAAGTGAATTCAATCATCTTGGACCTGGTAAAATGTAGGCAGAACTGGGCTGTTGAACATAGTGAATGATGCGGTTTTTATTCACTGGAAGACTGGCAGCATCGTGTTTAATTTCAGACTACTGGAGTTTAGTGTGATGAGCGAGACAGCATGAAGTCAGTCAGCATTTTCCTAAAAACAGCAGTCAGGACTGGGGTAAACAAGGGATTTCCAACGTGGCACTTGACATCTCTGGTTATTTCTCTGTGCCAAGGAAATGGCAAAGACCCAGCCTAGTCCCTTCTGCTTCCAGTGCTGACCTTCTTTATGGGATCTTCTAACACTAGCCTAGAGCTAAATTTTCAGTCCTATGGAGTAAGTGGCCAAACTCCTAACTTCACTGTGCCCATGATCTGGCTCACCGTCTCCTCTGTTGCATACAATGCTTCACTTTTCCCTATGGTGGAGCTAGAAGAATCCAGCTCATATATAACAATTTGAAAACCTGCAGTGGAAAGTTTTTGCCGTTTGCCGGTAGATTTCCTGTATAGCACTTTCTCTGTGTATGATAAAAGCAGGATGCCTCAGAAGGGTAAATATTTAGTGGGTTGTGTGTGACTATGTACAAAGAATTGTGAGGAAGAGGAGTACTCAGGACAATTCAGGAAGAACTACTTGAGTTAATTATTGTTAAATATTCTGTTCCTTTTTTTACATTTTTATAACTGTCTTTCAACGCTTTTCTGCAGCTGTTTATATTTTAAAAAAATTGACAGTATTTGCATTTTTGCAAACTAAATTACTTTGCATACTCTTGTAAGAGATGCAAAAAAGGGAAAAAAAGCTGCCTCTAGATGGAGCAGTGAGGAAGGGGGGAGGAAGCTTGGGAAGGAGAAAACCAGGAAAATGCTGACAAGAACTGCCCTTCTTCTGTCTTCCAACAGCAAACCCAAGCTTTTGCTCTTCCGGAGAGCTCTGTGAGCCTGTGCCACCTTTAGCCGTGGCCCAGAGCTTGGCACTCTCCAGAGATGAGGAGAAAACACGTGCAGGATAGGGAGCTTTATCTTGGTGTTGATGCCTTATCCATCAGTTTGCTGGTGAAAAGCATAACCCTGCTGGTTGTATTCACGTCAACTGAAAGTGATTTCAAAGCTGTTACCTTCAAAAAATGAACTTGTGCTTGTTTGGGGCATTTTTGTGAGCGAGGGAGGCCAGTTTCTGTTTTCATTCCCACATTGATGGCAGCGGGTAGACGAGGCTGAAATCTGGCTTGGTGAATGAGGACATTAAGGACAGAAACCTGCAAGTGAAGTGAGTGAAGCATTGCCACTGTATTTGGAGATTCTTGTAGTTCCTTTCTCTAGCAATGAGAGGACCCATGCCCCTTGGCGTCTTCTGTTTCCAGCTCTGACTTGGGGTCGGTTTGTTTCATAGTCTTGCCTCTGCCACCCACAGTGAGCCAACCTGTTGTGATGGGGAGGCAACGGTATTTTGGTATGAAATGC
This sequence comes from Aptenodytes forsteri, assembly GCF_000699145.1. Lineage (NCBI taxonomy): Eukaryota > Metazoa > Chordata > Aves > Sphenisciformes > Spheniscidae > Aptenodytes > Aptenodytes forsteri. The sequence goes on along the minus strand of NW_008795125.1, from coordinate 5,716,011 downwards.
TGGGGGGTTCTGCCTAGTCCGAGTCCGTACTTTAGCAGATGACACTTGCCCACTGTGAGATTGTGACACTGGGTGAATTTTAATCTCAGGCTTGAATCTGGCCTAGTGCATTCCCTGCACAGCAAGACAGAAAATCCCAGCGTTCAGCTGCAATTTGGGAATCTCGGCTCTAGTCATTGCCTCTATCAGCCCTTCACTGGTCTTGAGCAAAGAGTGTATTCTGTGTCCTCTGCCCAGAGAGCGTGGGTCATGCTGACAACATACTTAATGTGCAGCTGAGGCTCCTATTTGTAAAACTTACTTCAATTTGTGTTTTTTTTTATTTCTTAGCACTGTGTGGGTCTTAAAGGGTCAAAGTGCTGAAGATGATTTGTTAATACATACAGACACTTGTGTGTTGCTGGGGCAGGGTCCTGGAATGTTGCTGTCAGTGTCCAAAGCAGCAGAAAACCAAGCAACTACTGTACTGGAGAACAAAACGGACTAAACAAAAAGAAACAGAATAAGCCTCATTTAGTTATTGCCTCAGTCATTACCCTCCTGCTACAGCAACTGTCAAATAAGACCTTGATCTCTTTGGGAGACTCATTCTTTCTTAAGTGGCTGGTACAGGGAGATATTATGGTGAATTCAGTACTCTTGTATTGTATCTAAAATGAAATGCTGTTGCATCCAAATACCTTAGTCTAACCACTTATAAACAAAGCGATCAGTATTTTAACAGCGCAAAGGCATCTGCTTGGCTGAGGATGGCAGAGTAACAAAACTGGTAGTGATAACAGGGGCTTCCAGGCAGGATGGTGTAAAAAAGGACCTCTTTATTTTAGGACAATTTGTGGCAAAGCTGTTGTGAAGGGAAAACAGGCTTTTACTTGTATTTTGGAAATAGAACGTTCTTTTCAAATGGCATTTCACCTTCCAGTTAGTTGATGCATTCCCATTAGACATGCATCAGTTCTTATACTAGGGAAAGGAGGGGGTTTTGCTCTCTTTGGGGTTTTCTCCTGCCAGCATATCCAGAGAAATCTCATTATCTTCAGAGGATGTGTTAACCAGTGCAACAGTGTAGAACGTGGTGCTGTGAAGAAGAAAAATAGATCTGTGCAGGGGAGGAGGCTTAGGAAGGGAGAGATGCCAGAGACGTTTGTTTCAGCTTTCTAGAAAAGGCAGGTATTTGGAGTTTGTTTTAATGTGATAGCCACTTCAAGAGGCACAATTTCAGTTGTACATACCTTAACCCATTTATACTAACTATGGTATGGTAAAGTTTGATCATAAAAATGTGTGCACCTCCTCTTATATTGTTTGGGTTTCTTTTTTTAATTGTGGGAGTTTCTAGATCCTTTTATTTTGTAAAGTGACTAGGAAAACTTGTATTGCTCTGAAGACATTGCTTTGTATGTAAACATTTAATTGCACCCTGCCACTTTCTGTATATGGGAATATCTTTTTTTATTACTTTTCTTTGCCCCCAGGTTTTGAACTGTTTGTGTTCCCATTTCTGTTTGACTTCAGTTACTCTTGCGAAGCTATCACCTTCTAGAATGTATGCAGGTACTAAACCAGCTTTTCCTGCCCAGAAAATTCCTTGGCCCTTAGTAGCTAAAATTTGATTTAGAGCAGGAACATTTCAAATTCTTTTATGTAGCTAATAAATCAGATGTGCTGTTTCACGCTTATCTCCTGCTCGGTACAGCAAACCAGCGTTGTCCTCTGGGGTTGTTCTTACAAACCCGTTGCACAGCCTCCCCATAGATGAGCACCTTGCCAAAAAGACACAGCTTTAAATTAAAATGCCACTCTTCCTAGCTGGCCTGTTTGCAAAAACATAGACCCTGTGGAGCTGATGGCTGATCAGGTTGATAAAGACTCCCTGTTAAAAGGTTTGGGACTCTGGTGTTCTGCTTGTGCTGCTTTTCTCAGCTCATTGCTTATAACGATGCTTGTGAAAGGCTCCGAAGACATGGCCAGCCATCCATGCGGCTGTCAGCGTGTGGCTGCCGGGCTGTCTGAGTGTCTTTACCAGTGCCCGATTTCTATCCCATGTCTTCCTCCAGTGATTTTGTTGGTAGCAAATCGGCTTTGCAGGATCTGGCCCTAGGGAGAACAAATCCATCTTGTCCTTGACACATGCAGTCTCTAGTATACTAATACCTTGAACACCAGAGAGATTCCCCCTCCGTTGACCAAGCATTGCTGCTTCTCCTGGGAGGGCAACTGAGGGTGGCACTTGCATTTCTTTAGCCATCATGTGCTGCACAGAATGCTAACAGGTCTGCTACCAAGAGAACATTTTAATTTGAAATAGCAAATATACTCATCTTTAGGAACTAATCTACAGTAATCATAAATACCTACTTATACATGGAAGAGAGCGTGTGTTCTGTTTTGTTTTTCCTTAAAGTTGTAACTAGAGATGATATGAAGTGAAAGGCATCCCTTGTATAATAAGACTTCTGTTTAATATTGTGTGGTTAAAATCCTTCCATTATAAATTTGCACACTTTTTTCTTCTTCCCTTGCATGTTCAACTCTGATTTTACAGCTGTTCTGTGCAGACAGTAATGTATTTTTGTAAAACATTTTTGACACTGAATTGCAATAAATGTTCAAACAATGTGAACCACAGAGTTGGTTGTCTCATTGCTTCCAAGTTGGTGACCTTTATCAGCCTTGAGCTTCTGGTGACTGTAAGCAGACTCTTCTGCACGAACATCCAGAACTTGAGTTGTCATGGCAGTAGGTACATGGAGAATATCCAGGATAGAGCTTTTGCTTCATTGTACCTCAAAGGAAAATGAGGTGAATAGAGCCCTCACTTTCAGCAAAAACAGTGCTCATGTGGCGCTCGTGCTTATGAATCTGTATTCTTCCCAAAGCACAGGGGTGATTTTTGCCCCAAAAGATATCACTAGTGCTCACAGTGGTCTGGTAGCTTCAACTCCAACTTTTGGCTTACGGAAATGTTTTTTTCTGGACGTGTTATCCAAGTGACTTTGATCTTTATCTTTGTTCAGTTACAATTGCATCTGGTTAGAGTCAGGATTGCAACAGTCTGACCTGGGCTCCCACTCAGAGGGAATGCAAGTAGGAGCCCACTGAAGGGATTCCCAGTAAATTGGGGAAAAGCAGTTGAAAAGGTAAATGAAATGTCTCTCAGGCTGGAACAGGAGAAGTTATCGTGGTAAAACAGGATGACTTGCCTCATGAAAGCTATGCCAGCTATGAAAATAAGCACAAAATGCAGATGCTTTGTTTTTAATTTCATTTGCACTGTCAAGGAGGACGAGAGGAAATGGCCTCAAGTTGCACCAGGAGAGGTTTAGATTGGACATGAGGAAAAATTTCTTTACTGAAAGAGTGGTTAAACATTGGAACAGGCTGCCCAGGGAAGTGGGTGAGTCCCCATCCCTGGAAGTATTTAAAAGACGTGTAGATGAGGCGCTTAGGGACATGGTTTAGTGGTCATGGTGGTGTTGGGTTGACGGTTGGACTCGATGATCTTAGAGGGCTTTTCCAACCTTAATGGTTCTATGATTCTACAAGTACAGTATGTTTAAGTTGTTTCATAAGTCTTTATGTAGTTATGCTGTGCCTCAGGAGTATAGTTAGAGGGTTGCACCCTCAGATGCAAGTCTCAGGAAACATGGGTCAGTCTACAATATCACCACAGCCTTTTCAAGAAGGGGATACGCTGTTGTCAAGATACATTTCTTACTCAAACTTTGAAGAAAGTACTCAATTCTACTTATTTTAATTGACTAAATCCTTTAAGGGGAATAATTCATCTCTTTAAGAATGTGTTGGGTGGGTCAGTGAGGTCTGTCTATAATCTTTCCCGTTTTTACGGTATTGCCACTGACGCCTCCACCCTTTTAAGAGTGCTCAGGGATGGATGGTGGGGCAGCCTGAAGCATGGATGAGGTCCTGCCTTGATCAATGATAAGTCACCCTCTATAATTTCTTGAAGTGCCCTCACTGTCTGTCTTACAGCCTAATGAAGTAGAGTTTAGGCAAAAACTATTTTGAAAACTACTTGCACCACAAATATTAAGATTATGACTCAGCTTTGCCCCAATTTTCCCTAATCCTCAGTTCTGCTTCTCTGCTTTACAAGGGATGTGGGGTGAACCCCAATCAATCACACAGGGGGTTGCTTTATTTGTGACAAAACCTGTGCTGCTCCTGTCATCAAAATTGCAGAAATGGGAGCGTGCTGTTTTCTAAAAGGCTCTATAAATAACTTGTGTGGGTTCAAAGGCTTTCCCTAAGCTGCAGACACCAGTTTACCCCTTGCCATACTTGATGCGTAGTATACTGTGCTTTTTAGTAGAAAACAAACAAACTAATGTCTTTTTAATATGTTTTCCTTGGATGGTTTTGGTCCAGCTCAGAACAGGCCTCGAGCATGGGAGGCAGCACCCACAGGTTTTGTGGCCAAGGTGGCAGGTCCAGCCTGGCCACCCTCGGGGGTGCTGCTGCTTTCATGCGACTGCTGAAATCGGGTGGTGGGGCAGAAAAGACGCCCACTCCCAGCTTCACAGGATAAACAAACAAACAGCCCTGCAGGGTTTGTGTTTATAGACGGAGAAACGCAGTCAGTGCAGGAAACACGAGTTCCTCCTCTTCACGGCACACCATGAATTTTGACTTATTTTAACAGGGCTTTTGAGCACTGAGTTAAAAATATATGCCTACAAGAATAAGCGTATTTGTGAAGTACATAAAAAATGATGTCTCTATGGGTAATCTTTGATGGGAACAGTATGTGTGACAAACTGTCAGCGATGGCCTAGAAGCTTCCTTGCTCCCTGCTTGCACACAGCGCCGGGCTAGGGTGGACTGCAGTTTTGTTTTCTCCTTGCTTTTCCTTCACAGCCAAAACTCACACTTTTGTGAGGGGTTTAGCTCATGTTATGGGCCAGAAATCTCTTTCTCTCCTTCCCCCCGCTCTGGTGCGGCAGCCCAGCCTGCGGGAAGAGTGTCAGAGGAGGCTACGCACCTGCGGGACAATTGCCAGGCTTAACCTAGGGCCAAAGTCCAGCCCAACCATGATCCAGCTTAAGCTGATGAGAGTCCCATTGGGTCTGGTCATGACTGAACAAGCATTTAAATGCTTTGGTAGGTTGGGACCCAAAGCACTGTGTCCTTGCCTTCCCAATGAGAGGTGCCTTTTCGTACCACAGCAATCACTTTTCTCCTTGGGGTTTGGGGCACCCTCCTCAGCTGGACCTGGGGAACATTTTGTCCATGCGTCTCCCACCAGAGCCTGACCACAGTTTTCAACATGGGTTATCTGTTAAATTACTTTTTCACGGTCTTTTTATAGCTCTCCCGCTGAAGTGGAATTTATTCTTTCTTTTTTGGATATAGCTGGAGGTGTAAATCCAGACAAATATAACTCCTGAAGGGGAATCAACCTGCCCGTACCACGGCTCAGCAGTGCCTGTGTTGCTGCTGGTGTATATAAAGCAACCAGGCTCCTTTTTAAACCTCTGAAACTGAAGTAATTTTATTTGGTTTTTTCTTGCTTATAGACAATTAACTGGTTCTCCTTTAAAAGAGCTGGCTCCTGGCAGTAGGTAGAAACCTACAATCTTTCTGTTACCACACACTTTTATATTTAAAGCCTCTATTTTTAACCCAATGATGGGATTCAGGGTTAATGCTCGTTAGATCTGTGTCTAGACAGTTGTGAAAAACAGGAAATGAATTACATTATAGTACGAAAGGAGAATTTAACCTTTTCTCTTGTCGTGGTTTAACCCCAGCTGGCAACCAAGCACCACGCAGCCACCCACTCACTCCCCCCCTGGTGGGATGGGGGAGACAATCAGAAGGGTAAAAGTGAGAAAACTCGTGGGTTGAGATAAAGACAGTTTGATAGGTGAAGCAAAAGCCATACACGCAAGCAAAGCAAAACACGGAATTCATTCACTCCTTCCCATCGGCAGGCAGGTGTTCAGCCATCTCCAGGAAAGCAGGGCTCCATCACGCATAACGGTTACTTGGGAAGACAAACTCCATCACTCCGAACGTCCCCACCCCTTACTTCTTCTTCCCCCAGCTTTATATGCTGAGCATGA
>NW_008795125.1:5708227-5709532 GCF_000699145.1 Aptenodytes forsteri | reverse complement strand
TAAAATGTCCACAAAATGTCCACTGAGTTCATTTAGTCCATGACTTTGGGCTCCATCTGTTACGGTGGCCACTCAGGACAGGAGAGGTGGTGTGTTGCGTGGAGTTACTGGGCACCAAAGCCAGCTTAGGTCAGGTCACTGCTGCACTTGCACTGCTTCTTGTAAGGCTTGTCCTCCATTGCTTCAGATGGTTCCTGCTATAGTAATTCCCATAACATGCAACTCAAATCCCAGGTTACAACAGTTTAAAGGTATTTCCATTACAATCTCCACCCCTGGTCCCTTTGGGTCAGGTTATAGGGTTTAGCATTGCAATGAACTCCTCCCCTTACCCCTGCCTGGCTTGGACTTATCCACAGACTGCAGTCCCTTAGGGGTGTGCCTGCTCCAAGTGGAGCCTCATCTATGAGCCACAGTCTCTCCAGGGGTACACCTGCTGCAGCATAGACTTACCCACAGCCACAGTTGCTTTGAGGTGCACCTGTTCCAGCGTGGCCTTCTCCATGGGCCACAATGCCTTCAGAGATATACCTGCTCCAGTGTGGCCTTACCCACAGCCACAGTCCCTTCAGAAGTAAACCTGCTCCAACGTGGCCTCACCCATGGCTGCAGTTTCCACAAGGTCTCGTGGGAATTATTTCACAGAAACTAATGAGCCAGACTCTGCCCTCAGCTACACCCAGCCAGTAATTCGTTTCCTCTGGTCTCTGTGGAAAACTTGCATTTTATTATTCCCTGCTTCTGAACATTCAGAAGAAAAAAAAAAAGCCAAGTTAACCGGCTTCACACACATGCATATGCACGTGCGATAGCTGCAAGAGGGAAGCCACTATGCACCACCCATCCTCCGGCACGTGGAGCCAGGCAGAGCAGGTGTTACACCCAGGGGTGTAACAGCACCTTACACCCCTTCTCCTCAGGCTGCCTAAGGCCTCAAGGTCTTTATTTAATATTCACAAAGGTATTTATTTTTTATTTGAATTAGAGACTGCAAAAATGCAAAATTCCCTTGCTTGGCCCTTCAAGAAAGTGAGAGCCTGAAGGCTCGCTTTCCGCAGGTGGCAGCACAGCAATACCGCTCTGTCTGCCGACATACAGGGTAAGACCTGAGTTCCAAAAGCCTGTTGCAATGAACGCAGAGCGTGAACTAAGCCTGAACTAGTGCGAATGGCTGGTCTCCTCAGAAAGAGCTGGAAAGCGGAGGCCTGGGTACTCTTTACCCGCTTATCCCCCCCAGCCCCCTGCAAAATATAGGTACGTTGGGGATAAAAGGAAGACAAGGGAAAATGTGGGCCCTCTCCGGAA
>NW_008795125.1:5691006-5706729 GCF_000699145.1 Aptenodytes forsteri | reverse complement strand
CCCATCCCTGGAAACATTCAAGGTCAGGTTGGAGGGGGCTCTGAGCAGCCTGATCTAGTTGAAGATGTCCCTGCCCACGGCAGGGGGGGTTGGGGAAGGGACCTTTAGAGGTCCCTTCCAACCCAAACTATTCTATGATTCTATGATTCTATGAAAATGGCAGCTGTTTGGATGCAAAACACGCCACGATCAAAAGCGGTACTTCAAGCGTGTTCAATACTGCTTCTGAGCTCTTTCCTAAGACCCCTAACATACCCCAATGGTGTATTTTCAAGCCTTTCTCAACCCCACCAGGGCTCCAGGATGAGCCAGCAGCTGGGAGCCCCAACAGAGGCTCCAGGCGAGTGTCCTGCCCCGCTGTAAAACCACCATCCTCCCACCGACGGCTGCATCTCCCTCTGCCCGTGTCCGCTTTTCCCCAAGGGTACTGCGGGCCCTTGCATCCAATCCCGCTCGCATCTGCGGCCCTCCACCGGAGACAGCCCTCGCCGAGCTGGATGCTATCGCAAGGACCCTCTTTATCTTGTGCACAACTTGCCTCCCTCATCTGCAACTCTTTGCTGGAGCCAAATGTTTATGCTTGCTGCACATGCTGTCAGCTGGCCAGAAACATTAATATCCCCATGGCAGAGCAACAAAGCCTTCCCAAGGACCCTCCGTGCTGCTCAGCCCGGGCTCTGACGCTCCTGCCCTCCTGGGACCCCCACTGGCTTCAGTGGCTGCTGGGAGTGCGGAGGAAAGGGACTAGGTCCTCCTCAGGACTGTTTATTTGCTTCATTTTATCATGATTGCTTTTAATTTTGAAGGTGCATGAATATGAAATGTACAAATCACTAGAATAATATTGTAGCTAATTTTATGGCATCTTTAGCACCATCCAAAAAGAAAAAAAACAGCCAACAAACTGACTCTCCCCGCAATGGAGCAGTCTAAATAAAGTTTTTTAAGCAATACAATATTTGCCTGTATAGTTGTCAGTTTCCACTGCCAGTTTGTCTTCCTAAAGGAACCAAGCTTTGGCATGGCTTAGATCAGAAAAAAATAACATCTTCAAATGTTTGCAAGGGGGGGTGGGATGTGGGGGGGGTGGTGATGAGAGTTAAAATCACTAGGAGTGCTGTAAAATGTTGGCCTCAGAGCCTCGGAAAGGAAAGGGCCTAAATTTATCCACATTTACTTGCCCGTGCCTGTGCCAGCAAGGGAGGGAGTGGAGCAGCAGCCCTCGGAGCCCTTACACCCGTCCAGGTAGCAGTAGCCAAGGTGTGGGTCCTCCTCAGGAAGAGCCAACTGCTAGCTGGAGCGGTGAGGATATCATTTAACACAGCTCATTGCTAATGCTGAGGTGAGCTTAGCAAGCATGGGAGCTGATACCCACTGCAAAACATGCTGCTGTGAAAGAAGTCGTCTATACACATATGCATAGAGAGGCACACAGACACACGCGTGCAGACATACAGACACGCAATTAATAAAAGCTGTCTTTCAGAAGCCTGGCTCTGTAGTGTAAGGAAGGTCAATAATTTTCTTGTCTGCAGCAGCTTTGCTTGAAGGAGAGGCTTTAGGACATGGTTCATCCTGTGGTGGGGAAGGAATGTGTCTGCATTAATCACGAAACTCTTTTTTTTTTTTTCATGAATATATTCTGCCTGATGTAAGTATAGCCTGCTTGACAGTCTTAACGCAGCCAGAAATGGTGTTTGATTTACGAAGGAGGTGGAAATCCGAATAGAAAAGGATACAGATATTCCAAGGGTCCTCATTTTGGTCCCTCTCCATGAGCACACGTTACCTCTGAAACCTCTTGGTGTTGGAAACTGATGGAGGAACCCCAAAGCTCCTGTTGATGGGCAGGGTGTTTTGCTGTAATACCCTCTAAGGTATCTCAGGAAGCCACTTTTACCTCCAGCCCATCCTCAGGTTATCATATGAACTGCATCAGCTGGGATCTTGCACCCCGCTTAATATTTAATCAACCTTTGCCCTCATTTTCTTAAGTTGGCAGTGAAACCCTAGCTAGCCTGCGTGCCACAGCACAGCGGTATTTTATTACAGAAAGCTCAAAACAAAGCTTCCACTTGCTAATCCAGCTGTGCTAATGGCCGTACTGCTGGAGGTCCATAGATCATTCTCCAAACAGCATTAAGCAGCAGCGAGAAGTAGTTATAATGTTATTTGGGAGCAGGCTCTACTGCACTATGCAGGCAGGGCAGAGGACCTCACTGCGGGATACAACGATGCCATCTCAGACAAGACCAAGTGACGATGAAGATGGTAATGCCTCTTTTGGACTCCACACGTGTGCTTTTGTCACGTATAGGGCCTCAGTTGTCCTCAAGGCTGGACAAGCTCCACGTGTGGCTTTTTGCTGTGGATTCCACTTGCTAAGCCAGGGCATTTGTTTATTGAATGAGCACAAATAATCCCCATTTCTGAGGATTTCTGTAAACCCAGCAAGCATCCCAAGTGGGGTGGTAACGGCCTGCCAGTTCCACCGCCTATGTTGCCCCTGCATGGAACTAGTGACAGGGACATGGTGGCCCCTGGCAAGGGCTGGGGACCTGCACCTGTGAGGCCAGGGCTGGGCTGAGCCGTTCCACAGCCACGGGTTTCCACAGCGGTTCAAAGCAGCGAGGCCACAGAGACCATCAGCAGAAAGGTTTCACTCGGGCTCTGCAGACATCAGGGAAGGCGACTGCTTCCCCCCTGCTCATGCAGCCTTTGGCAGCGGCTTGGAGGAGGCTGGGGCTTTGCCTCCATGCACAGATCCGACCTCCATGCATGGTGTGAGCTTGGAGAGGCTGGCGAGCAGCAGCTGCTGGGACTGTGTGTGGCTCTTCTCTGCTGGGAACCAGGTCCCTCACTTGGCCTTTCAGATATCAAAAATACCCAACCTGGGTTTTTTTATTTAATAATTATCAAATAAGCTAAATGAGAATGAGGATCAAGGAAACAATCTTCCCAGTAAAACACCTCTGACAAATACGGCAGGTAGGGCACTGCAAATCCCTTCCAAGTCCCTTCTTCGCAACCTACTGCTGGGAACAAGGCAGGGGGAGCACCATGCCAGTGCCCCCCAGCCAGGAGAGAGGCTGGACCCCCGCAGCCATTCCCAGCACTGGTATTTTGCATCTCAGGACCGAGCTGGTCGGGCTCTGTTTGCTTTGTAGCAACTCCATGGAACGATGCATTTGGAAACTACTTCTGGCCAGACACATACCTTAGCATATTAAAAGGTATTTTTAGTAACTCTGGCAGAGCGGATCAAACTCTGGACTAAGACAACTCTATGGACTTTGCTGGCAGTGCCACGTATTCATACTGAGGTAGCAGCTGGTGGAAGCTACTTGACTAAATAGTGGCATTTACTTCATGCAAGACAAAAACACAAGCGCAGATAAACGCCAGTGGGATTCCTGACTTGCAGTGGGCTGTATTTTCTTCCTAGGAGTGTGACTTTCCCTGATAAAAGTTTGAATTGCCGAAGAAATAGCATCACAAAGCAAGGAAAAAAACCTCTGAATGTTGCCTCCTCGATTTGTGATGACTTTGGTTTTGCACTGGTATAAATATAACTGTGACCATTTCATACAGCGAAGTGCTCTGTGGTGAGTACAGTATAAATAGCTGAACTGATTACACTGGCTATAAACAGGGACTGGAAACCCTTGCTTCACCCCAGCAGTTAGAAACAGTGGAAGCGGAGGGAGCTTTACAGCTAAATGGTTAAAAGCCACAGCAGAACATTTTCTCGGGATGGCTCCAAGCGTGGAGCTGGTGCGCTGCCATTTCAGCAGCCAAGCTGAGACGGTGGGAAGCATGCCGCCACAATTGCATACTAAAAAGAAGGGAAGGCTGAGATAACTACCATCTTCTTACTGTGTAGGCCGTTTAAAAAAAAACAACACATAATGATTCCTGCCTTATTGCAGTGTTTGGGTTCCAGATATAGCCTCGCATGGGAAGGCCAGTATGACACTGAACCAGGCCAAATGTGCATTTCCTGCTTTTAAGTAATACAATGTCAGGAATCCAGCTCGTCGGAAACACCCTGTTCATCTCCTTCTGCACCAGCGCCAGACACTCAAAATGAGCTTCAGGTGAATAATGCCGCTTCACTCGGACTTTGTGAGTGACAGTTCACGGCTCAGGTCCTTTGAATGCTTATTTTTATCGCTATAAAACGAAGCTCGGTACGCCTCATGCCTAGGAAGTGGCTTAGCTCACTCAGAAACTCAGGGACTTGCCAGAGGCCTTAGATAACTAAGCAAGATTTGTTTTAGCTGCCCTCAGTATCCAAGGTATTTCCTACTGTAAGTATAAGGAAACATTGAGGATACTTAAGCAACCATATTTGTTTATCTTAGGCCAAACTGGAGAGATTTTCCAGAACCACTAATGCAGCTGCACTTAACATGTTGAAAGGCTGCATTTGTATGGAGTGCTTCGCTTCTGACTCCATGATCACAAACAAAAACCTTCACTGACAGCCGAGCTCCACAGGGAAGGGTGCACGCAGCTGCTGAGCAAACCTGAGCAGATGTCTCCAGACCTCACTCTGGGTATGCTTCATTAACCTTGGCCTCAACCAGGCCAACTCCTGCATAAGGAGGAAGCCAGAAGGGAGAAGAAAATCACCAGCATTCCCTCCCTCAAATTTCTGAGTAGGTAATTACCTGAAGAGACACAGACGTCCAGACAGGTTTCACCTCGAGAGGAGATGAGATTCTCCGAGCCTGCAAATCCAAAGTGTCATAGGAGGGCAACCCCAGCAAACCTGGAGCCATCTGCTCAGCCGGGTGATGCGTGAAGTGATGCTCTGCAGGTCCTCCCCTCCGGCAGCGTGGCTCGTGCCAGTCGTGGGGGACAGCCACCACCTGGGTCATGGACAGTGTCTCGGTAACAGCACCCGGTGGGAGGTAACTGTGACTACTGCAGGGACACGGTGGGATTTTCACACCTCCTTCCTATTCCCTGGTACAGCTTTCTCAGGTCATTCAGTCTACAACCTGCATTAGCTGAAAAGGCGGGGGAAAAAACCTACGAAAAATGAGAAAATTTGGACCAAAGTCATTCTAACAAAAGAAAAGTGGACCCCAGAGATGGCCATTTTACAGCAGATGTTTGGAGAACAACAGTGCTGCAGAGCACGCACAAGGCTCTTGCTGGACAACGAGGGGTGAGGAGAGGAGGCCACGCAGGTCAAAATGTCCCGACTGGGGCTCTCATCCTGGAATCTGATTCACACAAATGCACCCCGGTGCCTCCCTGCTTCCTTAATAGCGCAGATCAGATTGCAGCAACCCCGGTGCCTCCCTGCTTCCTTAATAGCACAGATCAGATTGCAGCATCCCCGGTACCTAAATTTAGCCTCTGAAGTCCATAAATTGATAGCAAAGCAATTAGTCTGATATTCTAACTTGTCACACACCCATTTCAGTAGGGATTGTGAATGCTGAACAGATACCCAAAAATTGGTAGGTGGTTTGATGATGCTGGCGTATAGCCCTTGATGCACAGGAAGGACTGGCACTGACATTAGGGCAATACGTAACCCGTTAGCCACAACCTTGCAAGATACAGATCACCTCTGCACTGCTGTCAGAATTATTTTTTTTTAACTGTAACAGCTACTGGCAGGGCCGAGTGTGCAGGAGAGCACCTCTGGCTAAGCGTCCCAACCCACACGTCCACCGAATGCTGACTGCTCTCTCTGCTGGCCAACTGAGAAATGGTATTTTCTCAAGACAGACCTGGTCATGTATTAGTTTGCAAAAATGTGCTGACCAAGCAAATGTGTGCCAGAAAAAACAGCATTTTTCTTCTAAAGTCTCAAACAGGCGAATAGAAGAGGTTAGTTATCAAATAAACTATATTATTAATGAAAAAGCAGCAGCGAAGAAGAGAAAAAGGCAGGAGAGACATGGGTGTCCGATCTCATGCTGTAGCTTACTGCATCAATAGCTTGATGGAGGCAAGAGGAACTCCCCGTGGGGTAGGATGTCCCCCCATTATGAGTATAAGGCTATCAGGGTCTTGCCCTGTGAGGTCTAGAAGTAAAAGTGTTGGAGAATTTGTGTTGGATGGTTGAGTCCCCATCCCTGGAGGTATTTAAAAGACGTGTAGATGAGGAGCTTAGGGACATGGTTTAGTGGGCATGGTGGTGGTGGGTTGACGGTTGGACTCGATGATCTTAGAGGTCTTTTCCAACCTTAATGAGTCTATGATTCTATGATTCTATGAATTTCCAGTGACAGAATACAGAAGCTGGGAGACCGTGGGATTGCGAGTAACTGACCTGAGGGCAGGGGGGTTTCTCCTCGCTTTGTTCAATGCCTGACTCACTGGTGACCTAGTCCAAAAAGCCACCACTTAGGGGCTCTCAGCACATAAATACTGTAATAACTGGACAACAGAAAGACCTCACTCTGGGAAAGGACAAGGTAAAGAAGGATGAAAGGGAATGGAAAGCTAAGCTGCACTAAATAACCATTGTACTGAAAGTGCATAAGCAACATATCTTTGTGCTGGATACATCGGGAAATCATCTGGACACAGGGAAGATTAAAAGTCTCAAGGGCTATCGACAGCATGGAGTGTAGGTGAGCACATGCTGATCCTGCTGTGCCAGTGCAGCCCAGCAGATCAGCCCTGCAGTAATGTCAAAACTTTCATATTATTTCATATCTCATAGTAGCATGAGCCCAGCTCCCCTGCATCAAGGAGCGAGGCTCTCCCTAGGGCACCACTTGGGTTGGGTGGCTGTACCGGCCAGCTTGGAGCTGCACCTGAAGACCACCAAGCTGTGCTCTGCCGTATGGTGTACCCCATATGTATGTATGCTCGTGGTATAAAGTTGCTTGAATCTTAGGTGTTTAAATACACCTGTGATCACAGAGCTGATTATTAGTGATGTCTGGCAGCGAAGTTGCCTTGTCGCCACCAGCTTTACAGTGACAGTTCTTTGTACTTCTGACAGTGCTGCTTCTGCAGGCACTGGGCAAAATGGCTCTCAACAAACTTTGCTTTTCTGTCTGCAACTTACTGTGGTGCTCAGTGAGTAAACCATGCTGGTGGGGCCACCTCACGTGTCAGTCTGAGGTGGCAGCAGAAAGGTTAAACACAGCAAGTTCCCCAAAACAGTCAGGACAAGGGTTAATTGGAGAGAGAAAGGAGCAAAGAGGGGAGGGAATTCACTTAGTCCCTCTGATAGGACATCAGGGCTAATCAGCATTAGAAAAAGGTCTGATCTCTGCTAATTATGGTGAAGCAAGTAGCTCCTCCTTGGATTTGGGGCCCTAAATGAGCACTTGGTGTATTCCTGAATTCTGTCTTTCTGATAGCACATCTGAAATGGTGATGAAATGCCATCAGGCTTGAGGGGCTACAAAGGCAGCACCACAGTATTAACATCCTCAGCACTGTATGAAATCATTCCCTGGCTTTTACCTATCCCTCTGGAATGACAACTTTTTAGAAGAGCTACAAAAAGACTGTTAATTATAGAAAAGCTATCACCACACACTCCCAGCCTGCTACATGTAAAATTAAGCATCTGTTCAGAATGATTAGAGACAAAAAGAACTGTCTCTCCACATTGATTTTTTTTTAAACTTGTATATTCTGAATAATGGTTGTGACTCTTCTCCTTAACAGCCTCGATCCTGAAACTTGATTAAACCAGGCAAATTCTTGTGTCTGAGCCTCCCTAAAGGGAGTGTGTCACGGATTTCAGGCACCAGAAACCAGCTGAGGATGGCAGCTCAGTATTTAAATCAAATGACATACTCAAGTAGGGAGGGATGAGAACCTAATGTTCTGCGACAACTTAAAGGGTCCGTTGAGCAATGCACAGGAACTCTGTGTATATGAGATTCAATCACTTACTTGAAGGATAAAAAGTGCTTAACATAACCCATTCATCTAAAACGTGGATCTTTAAATTTGCAGTTCTGCTATTGTCTAACCTGGTCTAACAACTGAAACATCAGTGTGTTATCAACATTATTCTCATGCTAAATCCAAAACACAGCACTGTACCAGCTACTAAGAAGAAAATTAACTCTATCCCAGCCGAAACCAGGACACCTGGGCAGTGCGTGCAATGCCCTGGGCACTGGGTTAGCATCTATACAGGGCTGAGCAGGCAAATTGCTGCTGCTGTGCACATTCACAACCAGTCTTACATCACTCAAAAATACTAAGTAACAATGTCTTCACTCATTCAAAGCATGCCAGCGACATCAGCATCATGCAGAAAGAGTTGCCATTTCATCCAAACACCAATAAATCAGACCTTTTACACAGGTGTATCTGGTTAAATCCAGAGCTGTCCCATCTCAGGAGAGCTCTGAGCACCAGTTTATCAGGAATCCTGAGTTCCATCATCTCAAATCTCTTCTGGTGAAGCTGGTTCACAGAGACAGAAACTACAGATCAACTCTCCCACTGTGCAGACGAGTGCCCCGACAACTGGCCTCCTATCCGTAGCCCGTGCTGGCACCCAAGGAATCCGTGTAGTAGCAGCCTATCTGCACAGCCAACCAGCTGTGCTGCATCTGGCAACAGAAAAGTGTAAGTTTCTGCATTCAGCCAGCCCTTATGACACAGAAAAAGAGATGTCTGGATGAAGTGAATCAATCCCACAGTTGTTCAACGGTCTGTCTCGGCTGCTAACATGCTGAGTAAATTTTCTGGAACTGATGGGAGATACAGTGACAGAATATGTATATAACAATACACCTATATAACAGTAATATACATATAAGTATCTTTGAAGTTTTTATATTTTTCTGTACTTACAAATAAAATGATCCCTTAATACTTAAAACTGTTATTGTGCTTTTCCTCACCAAGACTGAAGTCCATCACAAATGTTTATTGTAGCCTCAATCCCTGTAGGTTTCCAAGGCCTGACTGGATAAAGCCCTGAGCAGCCTGGTCTGACCTGATTTGAACAGGAGATTGGACTAGAGACCGCCTGAGCCTTCTAACCTGAATTATTCTACCAGTTTGTGATTCTATGATATGCTAGCATGTCCAAAACCAGAGAATTAAATACTCCATCTTAGCCAATTTCTGTAATCCCATGTTTAGGGCACTCTTCTAAGACGTGGGAGACTTTGCTCCAAACCCCCAGTCAACGTGATGGCTTTCCTGGGTTCCCCTGCAAGGATGCAGCTTGATATCGCCTCTAAGGAAATTCAGCAGCAAGCGACCCTGTATGGGGGAGGTTTTCTCATTCCCTTCCCCCCAACCATATGTTCCTGCTGATTTCCTTATACCAGCAAGAGCAGCTGTCTGACCTCATGGCAAGCCAGTTCAAGGAGCTAAGAGGCAGGAAGAAAAAAACTTTACTTCTGTCTCTCCATTTAGCTTCCTACCCTGGATTACCACGGGGCCAGACAAATGCCAAGTGCAAGCACATGGGGACAGGTGAGAATGCGCAGCCAGCGTAAGAAGGAAAAGCAACTGCATCTTCCAGCAACCGTCAGCACTAGAACAGTTTAACTGAAATGGCAGGCATTTAATTCTCCCCTCGTACAGCACAGAAACCTAGATACTTACCTGGTTTTCCATAGTGCTTGGGAGTTCAAGATTGTACTACTAAATCTATGTTCCCTTTGTCGGTCTGGCCTTTAGGCTATTGCTAAATAAGCCTAATCGATAAAGTTAGTGACTAAACTGAGATGCACCGTCTATTTATGTAAGTGATAGAAATCATAACATAAAGAAAACATACTGTATCTCACTTCTAAAATGTGGTAACATTTAACAATTTGAGCTATATTGTTCAGTATTTTATGCATGTATTTTTCCAAAAGTTTTTCTTACAGCACGTAAATGCTCTTTTCAATTTGGGCACAGTAGATGGAAAAGTAACATGCTTACGATGGGATGTCTGCCTTTGATTTGACATATTAAAAACCAGGTTCATTCTTACATAATCAAAATAAAAGTTTTTATTCAGTTCATGATATTTCTGATTGAGTATTCTATTTGCCCAAATACTTACTCCATGTAAAGAAATGTAAACCATAAATACAATGTAAGAGCAGCAAAACAAAACACGTCCACTCAAAACAGAAGCAGGGAGAACTTCTTTGTTCACTTCACTGTCCTTCCAAGGAATAGCTGTAATCAGTCTGTCTGCCAAATCGCTGCACAAAGTCCGGAAGGGGGAACACTGAGCCCCATCCCACTTTGGGATTCATACTGATGAAATCATCCAAGTTCATCTTGGAGTCTAAAAAAGGACCAGAAAAAGGAAATATTTAAGTTCCTGATGCAGCTTCTGTAGCACAGGTATACATCTATCAAGAAAAAGCCCAAAAAACCCTCTTTGATAGTTCAGTTCAAAATAGCAAAGAGTTCATAGCACACTTGCTGAGCAGCAGTCCGGCAAGATTCTGCAAATTGTATGGTGCTACGAAAATATCTATTTCCAGTCTCTGAAATGTTGCTTTTGCCCCTGATCCCTCTCTCTGTCCATGGCAATAATCACATTACCGGATCAGTAAGCATCCTTAGTCATTAGAAACTAGTATGCATAGGAAAGAGTAAGATTTTTCCCTGCAACGGCAGCCTAGAAGGGTCGAGTCGTGTCAGAGAACTGGAGTGCAAATACAACCAGCACAGGGAACTGCAATGCAACACGTGCTTGTGTCTTCCTGCATTCGCACAAATCTGATTACTCAAAAGCAGGGGAGGTACTACTCCCCCATTAAGTTCTGAACTAAAGTCAACTGAGTCAGCTTTTGCACTGACTACAGAGGAACTGGATCAGAGCAGCAGTCAGAACTGGAAGTTGCTTAGTGTCTCTCAGAAGTGATTAGCCCCTTGGCAAACCTACAGTTTGTTACTCCCCAGACTACAGTATTTGCTCTGTATTTGCTTTCCCTCCAGCCCTGAACTTTGTCCATGCTGTACCCCGGCCCACTGCAAGGCCAGAATATGCAGACCGGAGGAAATGTCTGACGTAACCCAGCCGGTAGCCTAGAGGGATGCTCAGGCAAAGAAGGGCACAAACCTAGGCTGGGGGCAAACACTTTTTTTTTTCAATCCTGACCCACCGAATGAAGTCAGAGGGGGAAAAGGTTAACTGCCATAGGTTCAAGAGAAAAGTAACCATGACTGCTCTTTGCCAGGAGTTTGATTTGCTCTGACCCCTGCAGGAGAGGTAGAAACCATTCTTTCTGTCCCATTCGTGGATCCCAGAGAGCTCAGTGGAAAGTGCTGGTGTGCAGTTTTGGGTTTAGGTGCCTTACACATCCTTTTTCTGGAGCTGGCCTGGTACAAGCTTTGCTGACTCAGAACCATGCTGATCAGAGGTTTCCAGTTCCTCAGCCTATTCAGCTCTGACTACAAACATCCGTGGGCTTGTTGTTTTATGTTCTCACTGACGATCTGCACAAATAATCTTTTTAAATGCCCATTAAAAGGAAACTGGAAGAGAATGAGTTTAAAGAACAGAGTGGGAGAGCCATTGGATTCACTGTTATAGCTTTCCCGCTGTATTTAAGTATTTATTTTAACATGGATGATTTATGTGCACATTTAAGGATTAAGAACCAAACAAGAGTAGGCTCTAATGAATAGATTATAAAATCCATAGGATGGAATTTGCTTCAGCTGCAAAAAGTTTGCATAACTAGGCTTACCATTATGGACAGCGTAACTGAGGAAGGGAAGACGATGTTCAGGAATCCCAGACCCAGGAGTCCCAGCCATAATCCAGCTCCCAGAGTCCTCTGTTTGCACCACATCTACACTATGGCACAGCTTTCTGATTTGCCTAATCCCAGCTCTCACCACTTCTGAGGTCTGGCCCCTAAATCTTTTCTTGTTAACCTATTTGGGCTCTGCACATGGAAAATCCTTATATCCAGCCAAGCACGGTCCTACTGCCGAAGTGAGTCTGGCAGAACAGGGCCAATTTCTGCCTGACTATGTGGGAATTTAAAATAGCACAAGCCCAGCAGTTTGCTGTTGTAGCTCAAGAACAATTTGTAGCGGATAACAGCTCCTGCTTGCTGGTAGGCTAGTAAGCCTGTTTTCCAATTCCCGACTTGCCTTTTCCTCCCAGATGCTTTTGTTTTTAAATTAATGTGATTCTTCATATAGTTTAAGATTTGAAAGATAAATACTTCCCTGCTTTACGTGCACTGAACATAGTAGAATAATAATTTCATAAAACTGTTCTGTGAACGGTAAAAAAGCCCAAAAGGGATTGTTCCAGTAGTTACAAACACAGCTGCTGTTGTTAGCAACTTGGAAGTTGCTGTCACAATGTCTGTAGGAAGTGAAATATTCTCTTAAAATCAGAATGATTGTGACAGAGCATAACACAATCCATCAGAGAAGTTTAATGAAAGGAAAAATTATTTTAACAAAGCAAACAAGAACATTCCTGTGAAGAGCAAATGGTCTAAGAACCGGTCAGTAGATGGCACTGAAGCAGTATGAGAGCTATCCATAGGAAAAAACATAGTGAGACCTCTCCCGCTTTATTCAGGTGTAACAGTCTCTCTATGCCGCTCTTCTTACTCACATGCTGTATCTGAACGCCACGCATGGCATGCCATTATGTTAGACCTTACACCTTTAGGAAACAGCTCAGCAAAAATGCATGAGAACACCACAAAGTCCTCTTTCTGAAGCAGATGAAGGGTGACAAACACCAGAATTTACAAAAGAGACATCTGGATGCTACAGTTGACAAACCAAGAGGATTTCTCCACAAAAGCAAGGAGGAGCATGCTTTATATAACATTTATACAAGGTCAAGAGCAGCAGAATTAATTTTTTATTTTAAGATTTACATTATATTTGCAGTCCTCCTCAGGTGCTGTGGCTATTATACTAGCTTGCATTTGTGCATGCTCAGAGCTAATCTTCCTCTTTGACCAAACCCACTTTGTTAGGCACACCCACTGTCAATGAGACCTAGCTGGCGCATTCTGGGATTCTTGCATAATTTTATTTTTTTAATCAAGTCTGACACTTTAGCCCCGAGCACGGACAAAATAAAAGGCCATGCACTATCAGCTGGCATTGTTAGCCATGATACTTGTGGCTTTTGCCAACAGTAGTTAGAAAGTAATGTTTCAGCCAAGCCTCTGCTTGGCTCACAGACCTTGGACTAATGCTGCATAATGACAGCTGCCGAAGGGCTCCTGGAGGTGAGCAACTCTGAAACAAAGCCTCCAGGATCAGCTCTGCTGCTGCCTAACCTTGGGGGCACCTAAAATACTTAGAAAGTTGGGCTCTTCACAGACTTGTGTAGGTGTCTACCATTCTCTTCAGATCGCCCTCTCTTGCCTGAGCAGGGAGAGAAGTGTTTTTGCAGGCAGAGTCGGAAAAGCTGTTATGACACTCAGCTGGAAGGTGCTGTCCCCACAGCTGAGACATAACCGACTGTGCAAACCACCTTGGTCCATCTCAGTGCAAAACAAAGCTGGTCACCTTAAATTCTCTTTCACAGAAAGCGGTGTAACTTCAATAAGCCACTCACAGAATTTAAATACTTCTGTCGTTAGTTGTATCTTTATTGCCTCTATCCCGACTTGATTCTTTACTTCCACAAAAGCTCATTAAGTAAGGACCTAACTGGAGAGACTGGAGTTTTATTCTCAAATGAGAAGAGCAGAAGGTTCCCATGAAGTGCATATGAGCTACTTGTATCTGTATCAGTGCTGCTTTTTTGCTTTCACTAGAATCCTACCACCACCTCAAAGAGGAGATACAGGAAGAAACTGCAGACATCTGCCTGGCCTCTGTCTAGCAGCTTGCCTGTTACATAGATGTGTCATACACCGCGCCTCCAGAATTTCTCAGCTGTCCTACTCACACTCTTCAAAACAAAAAAAACCAAGTAAAACCCCATCATTTATGACTACCAGGGATTTTAATAATAATAAAAAGAACAAAAAGCCTTTACAAATCAATCCTGCCATTGTGCTACCAAACAGCTAGGGAGAACTGAAATTCAAACCAATGCTTTTCAGTGTTAGAGTTGATACTAACAGTTGTATATAAACAGTAAGACCATCTGTTCTGAGCAATTTTGAAATGCACTGCACAAGCTGTATTTTACACAGGCTTGCAGTAAGGAGGGCTGATCTCATCAGGACTCATAGACTAAGCAGAATCAGACCTCATTAATTTGCAGAGAGAAGACTTAAAAGAAAACCCCAGGCTGGGCTCGCCAGCCCTAGGATGATGAATCTGTGCATCAAATCGCATCTTCTTAATTTTTATTATTTGAACAAAATACCAGACTCGCCCCTGATTTCTTTCAACTGGCAACCAGGTGGGACCAGGGGAATCTGCTGCAGCTCAGGTATGCTTATTCCAGCAGAGGTGCTTTGAGGATAGGGCTGGGTGAGAAAGCACCGTGCACCCCGTTAGGTTAGCACGGCAGCAGAGCAGAACAGAGGCCAGAGCAATGTCAATAAGAAACATAGAGGCCTAGCTCTGGGAAACGGCTAGACCAGAGCCAGTTGCAAAAGGCTAATGCTTAGCATGTGAGTTCTGATGACATATTGAGGAGTTTCAGGTTTTTTTGTTCAGTTGATTGGTTTGGGGTTGTTTGGGGGGTTTTGTTTGGTTTGTTTTTTTTTTTTTTTTTAACATTGCTAAAGTTCTTTTAAAAAAAAAAACAAACAAAAAAAACCCCAAAACATCTAGTTCCAACTTCAATTTTTTTTAAGGATGGACTGGAATTTACGACTCAAGCTTATTTTAGAAGGTTTATTTTGCAACCCCGTGAGCAGCACAAAAACAGTTTAAGAATCATTCCTTTTGAGTTAATATTAAGAAAAAAAAAATGCTGAACTGGTTACTAATAGAGATTCCTTGATCCCATTCCAAAAGGAATTTCATGGTCATTAAACATTTCCTGGTATATTTCATTAAAAAGTATCACTGGTCCCAGTATCCTGTCCCAGCTCCACACTGGATAATTACATTGTCCTACTTATGGTCCTATTTAACTTATGTTTGACTTGGATACTATGGAATTTCCTTTTCCAAAGTGCTACATTCAGGCTTAACCGCTACCCTGCTCTGGAAGAGACAGTATTTTAGTATCAAGAGTAAACATTCTTGTCTTTTTAAGTTTATTAAAAGCTTTAAAACCCCATGGGATAAGAAGAGCAGTGTATATAAATGTAACAAATACTCTTTAACACATAGCAAATTGTAGTAACACAATAGTACCAGAACACTGATTACCTTTAAATACCAAGAGTTCACGGGCACATTTAACAGCACAATGCTCATACATTAAAAAAGACCGATACATTATTATTTTACTTTTGCAGTCTTCAAACATTTGTTTAACATCAAAGAAGACATATAGCACACAGAAGTAATATAAGAACCTTGTGTGCTTTTCTATTGGGTTTGCGTGGCAAGGTTTTGGTAGCAGGGGGGCTACAGGGGTGGCTTCTGTGAGAAGCTGCTAGAAGCTTTCCCTATGTCCGACAGAGCCAATGCCAGCCGGCTCCAAGATGGACCCGCCGCTGGCCAAGACCGAGCCCATCAGTGACAGCGGTAGCACCTCTGGGGTAACATATTTAAGAAGGGCAAAAAAATGCTCGGAATAACAGCAGCGGAGAGAGGAGTGAGACTATGTGAGAGAAACAACTCTGCAGACACCAAGGTCAGTGAAGAAGGAGGGGGAGGAGGTGCTCCAGGCACCAGAGCAGAGATTCCCCTGCAGCC
>NW_008795125.1:5689082-5690464 GCF_000699145.1 Aptenodytes forsteri | reverse complement strand
TGTGACAGTAATTGGTGAACAATCTCTCCCTGTCCTTATCTCGACCCATGAGCCTTTTGTTATATTTTCTCTCCCCTATCCAGCTGGGGAGGGGAGTGTTAGAGCAGCTTTGGTGGGCACCTGGCATTCAGCCAGGGTCAACCCATCACAGCTTTTGTAATTATCTTCTCAAGAGCTTAGGAATTTGGTTACTCTAAATGACAGCAAAGTAATAAATAATAATAATAATGAATATAATGCTATGATCTAAATGTGCCTCACAAATAAATTGATACTAAAGACAACATGTGGTCAATTCTGTCAGCCATTAAATTGCAGTCACCTCTAACATGAAATATGTAAGCAATTTAATCTTGTGCAAACACAGATTGACATGGAAAGCAGAGGACTCTATCTAAGTGAAACAACAGGGAGAAAACAGCCATCTGCAATGGAATTTGGCATGGACGTGAACACTAATACCCCAGGCCCTTTTATGATAACAAAAGGTCTGCCACCCAGTTTTCCATCAAGGTTAAAATAAGGCGCTTTTATGCCTGATAAAACTGTGCTGAGACATTATTTTACCAGTCTCTAAAGGAAGGGAATTACCAGTTCCACTTGTCGACAGCAATGTTTTCTAAACCTGTATGTTGGCCTGCAGGACACGTGCTCATCTACAGAACCGCATCACTAAAGCACAGGACTTAGATTCAGCTAAAAGTTAAAGCACATGCTTGTTCCACAACAGTTAAACCCAGACCCCTCACTGACTTACAGCATTGTGCACATTGAATCACGCATCATTATAAGGTATCTCAAGTGAACACAGGGAAGACAAAAAACAAAGCTGGAGAAACTGGTACTGAATGAAAGACAACTTGAACTAAACATCCTAGATCTGATACAATCTATTCCTGTTCTCACCCAGATCTTGAAGCTACCTAGTGAATGACCTTCCACCTTCAGTGGGTGCGGGGTAACCAGTTTCTTTCATCTGCAACATTCAGCCAACTGACCAGGAGACCAGAGCACGTCAGCACAGAGCTGGAATATGGTGCCCAGTTTGGGGGTCCTCAGTGCAAAAAAAACCCTGTCCTGGTTTCAGCTGGGATAGAGTTAATTTTCTTCCTAGTAGCTGGTACAGTGCTGTGTTTTGGATTTAGGACCAGAACAATGTTGATAACACACCCATGTTTTAGTTGTTGCTGAGCAGTGTTTACACTAAGTCAATTCTTTTCAGCTTCCCATGCTCTACTGACTGAGAAGGCTGGAGGTGCACAAGGAGCTGGGAGGGGGCACAGCCAGGACAGCTGACCCAAACTGGCCAAAGGGACATTCCATACCATGTGACGTCATGCTCAGTACATAAACTGGGGAAAGCTGGCCGGGGGGGCCGCTGC
>NW_008795125.1:5683230-5688938 GCF_000699145.1 Aptenodytes forsteri | reverse complement strand
GAGTGAGCGAGCAGCTGTGTGGTGCTCAGTTACCGGCTGAGGTTAAACCACGACAAAACCCAAAACATTGACATACTGGAGCAAGCCCAGAAGAGGAACATCAAGTTGTTTGGGGCGGGAGAACATGATATTCAAGGAGAGGCTGAGAGAACTGGGCCTGTTCAGTCTTAAACAGAGAAGATGAAGGGGAGACCTTTCTGCTGTCTACATCTACCTGATCAGAGGACACAGAGAAGATGGAGCCAGAGCGTTCTTGGAGGAACATGGCAACAGGACAAGAAGCAAAGAGCGGAAGTTGGAACATGGGAAATTCTGATTAGATACGAGGAATTTTTTTTTTACTATGACAGTGGTCAAATATTGGAACAGATTGCCCAGAGAGATGGTGGAATCTCCATCCCTGGAGGTGTTCAAGGCGAGACTGGACATAGCCCTAAAGAACCCCTGTTTTGAGCAGGGGTTGGACTGGATGACCTATGGACGTTCCTTTCAGTGTGGCAAGGTACAGAGCAAGGAAATAAAGCATGGGAGAAATTGAAGATCTATGTATCTTTCACTATCTATTAAAATCACAGAGACAATCTGGAGGTTGGTTGAGACCATGTGGTTGCTGCACATCAATGAGGTAAAGCTCAGTCAAGCAAGACAGATAAGGGGAGAGTTACAGGGTTTACAGCTATGGAGTCATTCACTACAGCTGGAGGTACATGTACACATCTGCAACTGTTTGAGTCATTCTGCAATTCACTATCTGCAAGTAATGTTTTCTACTATTTTGACCTGAGTAGAAGTTTTCACCTTCCTGGTCTGGCCTGATCTATATTCCTCACACTTTCATTAGCTCTCAACTATCACACGAATAAGGTTTCCACAGGCAAGAAGTCCTCAGCACCTAGAAGGCATCAGCTAACAGTGAACCATCCACTGTGGTCCAGGCATTCTCCACTCGCTACCCTACCTCTGTATAAAACTTTACTGGAGATAAGGACCAAGACATAGAATTTAAGGTGCTTCACAACCTGGATTGTCTAGAAAACACCTAAAGCTTCACAATGAAGACTACATCTGTGCGCCTGCCCACATTTATAATTCATTTCTACTGCAGTGTGAAACACCAAGCTTCCTTAGAAGCCAAAGCAAAGATTGAGAACTAACTTCCCAGCAACTTAAAACCATGATAAACTTGGACTTAAACACAAAACATGTTTCTTTGACCCTGCCTTCTCTAACATAAATACACAGCAGTACTGCATTATTAAAAAAGCAACAAAACCAAACATGCAGCGCAATAACGTGAAAACTCTTTCAAAGCAAAACTTCATCACACTTTTCTCCATCTGGGAAGAAAATGAGAGAAGAAACAAACACATGGCGAATGTTAGCCATCTTGCCAAACACATGATTAGAAGAGCTGAAATGCTGTGTTATAAGAATGGTTTAAGCAGCTCTATAGAATAGAAGAGATGGCAAGTCTTTACTTCTCTCTCTGCTTGGCCCAGAGGCTATTATCTGGACTATCACTTAAAAGAGGCTTAAGGCTTGGGGAAAAATTTGCTGACTTGCCAGTTTGCATTAAAGTGTCCTCAGGTCCATTCACCCGGTAGAGAAACCTCAAACATCTCGTGCAGGCAAACCTAGCATGCTGAGCAGAGCCTGAAAACTTCCTCCTGTCAAAATAACCAGCTCTGGGAGGATGGGACCTGCCAGCTAAAGTGTGGTATAATCAGTGTGTTAAAATTTTGCTTTGTGACCCCTAAGCAAGTTATTTGGCCTCTTTGCTTCAGTTCCCTGCTGTAACAAGAGAACAGTATTGCTTACCTCTCATTCTCTGCTCAGTTTATGAAGATCAGTAATTAATGTTTGATAATGGTAAATGCCAGGAGGCATGCTAGACTCTACATGTTCAGAAAAGGAAGTGCCAAATGCTTCATAGCCCTATTTCTTTTCCATGTGAAATAATAGGCTAGCTGGATGTGCTTCCGGACACACGTTATGGAAGCATATTTATTTCTTGTGTGCATCTTGGACTATGTCATTCAACACTGTAAGCAGGAAAAAGGAGCTCTGGCAGCTTACCTGCAGTTTCAATGCAAGGGTATGACGGAGGAGGTTTCTGCCATTTTCCATTTGCATCTTTCATATGAGATCTGTCTGACGCAAATGTCTTCAAGTACAAATCTGCTCGAATCATTCTGATTTTCCTAAATAATAATGCAAAATTGTATCAAAAGATGCATGCTTACAATACTGCATTAGTCACTCAGAACAAGAGCCCTTTCCTCCCATCAAGGAGCATTAATTTCATTAAATACATAAATCAGCAATATTGTGCCAAGCAGTTAACTAGTTAAAAAAACTACAGTAGGAAAGAAAAGGGCTTTTGATGACTGAGGTAAACAGCTTTAGAAAAATAACACAGTGCATTTATTTTACTGGAGTATAGCAAAAAACCTCTGTCGCTATGCATCCACAAAGAGAACTTCAACTTTCATTTCATGAAATAACATTCAAAGTCTTTATATTTTATGTCATCACCTGTGAAATTCTGGACGAAGGCTGTCATCCAACCTAAACGCCTCCACACTGTATACCTCAAAAGGACAGGGAAACGGCAACACTGTGTCAAGATCATAAACGAAGTTCTGCTCCCCACTGGGAACATGAAGTAGAATAACATGGTAGTCCTGGGAAGAAAGGTAATTGCCGTTAGTTAAACAGCTGTTAATGAGAAACTGGCAAAGGGAATGAAAAAAAGACGCTTCCTAAAAGCAGAAGCTACAGATCCTTTCTTTAAATCCTGCTTTCTGCACTTGAAGTATTAAGCCTGTAATATTTCTGGCACCAGGAGAGAGATTTCCTAACACCTGTCTCACCCATCGTGCCTTTCAAGAAACCTTAGTATTCTCCCCATTTCTTTGCAGCCTCCTTTGATTTAAGCCCGGACAGCTAAACTAAAGTGTACACTGCTCCTAAGAAAACAGCAAATCTCTTTCATGTCCCACACCAAAACGCAAAAGTTGAGTGGGATAAACATTTTTGTCTTAGACCCAGTCCTAAATAAAAGCTCACAACAATATATGATGACAGCTTAACATTAAAATTATCTAGCGATCTCTTCTAATAAGAGATGTTGTACCTGTTGCAGTAACACGGTCTGTGAATTTGAGTGCCGAGTGTTTAGCTGCCAGAAGCAGCTGAAAAAACAGCATGCAACTGAAAAAGCAGCAAACGGCTCAGATCAAGAGGAACGCAGGGGTAAGACGAATTCCTGTAGTAGCTCTTGAAGCTGGGAAAAAACGCCTACGGGTACTATATCACACTTTTTCAAGGTAACTATTTTGTCTTGACACTTGGGTTCTGAGGTGCAGTTTTACTCCTTAACTTGTAAGAAACATAGTTGTGGTGGAAGTTTGGGGAAATTGGAGTTACTTTGTTAGGTGTCAGGTACATACACTGCTGTTTTCCAAAATTAAATTGAAGGTACCTGTTAACAGCTTACTAAAGCTTACATTAAATCCACTCACAAAAAGAGTTTGAAGCACTGTCTTTTGACACTTTCAATATTAAACAATCCTAACCACAAAGGGATTGGAATGAAAAAGATCTTAGGCAAGCTATTTTGCCAGACCAATATACACATAAAACTCTATGCAACAATATTGAGAAGAATCCGTTACAGAGTACAAGAAAAATTAACTACAAGCTTTACATATGCATAGATATGTGTATCTATATATATATTTTTTTATAGATAAAAGATATCTAGATATCATAGATCCACTGAAACATCAAAGTTAAACCACCTTTTGATGCATGAGTTTTTATCAGAAGTCCACATCCTGCGGTGGCCTTTCCCGACTCTCCTATTCCTTCTTAGATCATCTTTATAACACTTGGATCTCTTTTTAAAATAAACCTTTTCTGTTCTATAAATATACCAATATTTTAGGAGAGAATGAGTGATTCAGAAATCACAGAACTTCAGAAGTTTGCAAATAATTTTGCAGAATTTCAGAAAGAGAAATTGCCACAAGAAATAGAGTTTTTTCCATGCCAGATAACTGAAAGAACTCTGTAATGATACATATTTGAAAGGAATTCTGTAGTGGCAATTAGTGAATTACATTCATTGATCGAATGACATTCCAAAGCCACCATTTATGGGTCAGTTTAATTGCTGACACCTGAATACATATAATGCTCATTTTTCTATCCTGTCAGGCCTACATGGATATTTTCACACATCTACTTCTTACAAGTACAGACATCTACTTAAAATTCTACAAAGCTGGTAGCCTCAACAATATCCACAGTATCACAAATCTGTTATGTACTCTTACCAATGTTAAGGTTTGTCACCTCTAGATTTTACTGGCTGTCTCGCTGTTAATTTGCTATGAATGGTAAAAAGGAGCACCAGATTTAGGCTCTTTATAAATGTGTTGTAAAAGAGTAATATATATTAATACAGAACTATAGAACAGTTAAGATTGCAAGGGACCTCTGGAGGTCATTTGGTCCAACTCCCCTGCTCAAGCAGGACCATCTAGCGCCAGCTGACCGGGACCATGTCCAGATGGCTTCCAAGTATCTCCAAGGATGGCGATTCCACAATCTCTCTGGGCAACCTGCTCCAGTGCTCCATCACCCTCACAGTCAAAAAGTGTTTCCTGATGTTCAGACGGAAACAGTTTGTTACAGTAAAGACGGCTGACACTGCCCATGTCTGATCCTGCAGATATCAACTACAGAAGCACGCACTCGAAATTACTGAGAGAGAGAGAATAGAATGCCTTACCCAGACAACAGGCTCATCTGCATGTCCCGATCTCTGCTTCCAGAGTGGAATCTGAAAGTTATAAGTGAATAAATCTTAAGTTAATAAAGCCTTTCAGATTAATACAGATTAATTTTGGGTTAATTTGTTAGTTCTTTGCTAACCTTCATCAGCTTATATCTGTGCTGCAGTCAGAAAATTTTCTCTAGTGTCTATCTTTTAGGAGCATGAAGTTGGAGATACTATTCTGGACCACGTAATATAATCATTCTCCTAAACTGACAGATTACAGAGAAGAATTCCCCCACAGCTCACACGGACATCGTGCCTCTTCCCACGGTCCTGAACACATCAGATAACTAAAAGATCTTACATGGTATGGTTTGCACGCCTCTGAGGCAAAATGAGCTACAAGAAGGTTTTGGCCCATGTCTCACTTACAGGTTGGGCCGTGGTCTAACGGCCTGGGCCCATGTCTCACCTATGTTGGGCTGTGGTTAAAATGCCTGGGCCCATGTCTCACCTATGTCAGGCTGCGGCCTAAAGGCCTGAATCTCTCCATAGCTGCATTCAGATCACATCTCATCAACTCACCATCCTCCTATCATTGGATATGAAAACAGCATAAAATTCTTCTAAAGGGTATTGATCCTGACTCCTGATGTAGTCACAAAGTTTCCAAACGTTTTCTTCACTGTGAAACACAAGGATCGGTTATTTTTTTCCCCCCAACTTCGTCTCTAGCGAACAGAAGCGAGCCAAGAGGCGACGCCCGCTGGAAAGTCACCCAACGCGGGCTCCGTTTGCGGCCAGAGGCTCTCCAGGCCACAGACCTGTTTAAGATAAGCCTCCCAGCCGACGTACAGGCTGACACAACGCGCGATTATCGCTCACGACTCCCGCTGCCTCGGCGCCTCACGGGGGGGCACCC
>NW_008795125.1:5670676-5682120 GCF_000699145.1 Aptenodytes forsteri | reverse complement strand
CCCGGTGGCTGCGTGGCGGGGGAGCCGTCGCCGGGGGGTGCTGGCCGGCCGGGAGCCTTGGGGAGCTGGGAGAGCCGGGTCCCCGCGCAAAGGCACCGGAGATCGGTGTCACGTGGAGGAAAAAAAAGGGAAAAAATGAGTATATAGGGCAAGAGCCTACAGCTGCGGTCGGTTGCGTTGCCGCGTGTGAAGAAGCAGCCGGGGTCGCCCTCCGCAGCCGGCCGGGCCCCCCCCCCGCCGCGTCACCTGTTTGTGGTCACCTTGCAGCTAAAGGGGGGCTCGGCATAATCTCTGGTCCGGGGGACCAGCGACAGCGTGCTGAGACAGTCACTGGGTCGCCTGTAGCCCTGTGACTATAAACTTTTTGCATCGCCTTATGGTTTGGTGTGTTATCAGTATTTCCCCTTCCCCGTTTATTTTGATTATATTTGTTACCTAAAAAGTTATTTTAAAAAGATCTTAGAGACCGCTTTACTTTAATTGTGGTAACGCTCAGAGAGAGCGCTCGCTGTTTTGATGACAAAAATGCATCAAAAACAGCGCTCAACACAAAACATACGTGATCTATAACTGCATTCTAGCTGGCCTGAAGTGCCTGTGAAATACGGCTTGGTCAAGTGTATATAAGTGCTACTTTGGATGCTTTAAAAACAAAGCTCTGTTTAGAAATCAGGACTGATTTGTACTTAATTAAAGCACTTATGTGAGTAACCTAAAATGGTGAAAATTTTACTTAAGCTTTTCATAATTTTAATCTACCCTAGTAGAAAAGAGACAACTTACATGATTATAAAGGATGTTAAGTAGTCCATGCTCTCTGCACCTTAGTGTTGCTACTTTAATAACGGAACTATTTCACTTTGAAAAGGTCATTGTTTTTAATGTAGCCTTCAAAAGCTAAAACTCTTCTCTGCTCTTTCCAAGCCAGGCTCTTCTCCGCAGGGTGTCCTGCATTTCCATGACAAATAAAGGCAGACCAGATCCAAGTCAGAAGTGGTCTGCTCTTCAGGGGAGCCCTGCCTTGGAGCGATGCTTGTAGTGCAGTCTCTTTCCTTTCAGCAGAACTCTTTCAGGATTTTCAGTTGTATGGATTAATTTTTTTTTTTCATTATTTTCAAGACTACTGACCTAAGAAGGAAGAAATCCTTGGGATGGTTTGGTTTTTTGTTTTTTTTTTTTCCTTTGCAAACAGTCATATTTTTTTTTTCATTATTTTCAAGACTACTGACCTAAGAAGGAAGAAATCCTTGGGATGGTTTGGTTTTTTGTTTTTTTTTTTTCCTTTGCAAACAGTCATAGAATCTGCTTAAAGATCACTGCTTTGCTTTTGCAGTCTACACTAGAAATGGTTGTCAGAGGCTACAGGGAATTCGGCTGCTTGTTGCACACAGGGGAAGGCTGTGCAAAGTTAGACAGATAAAGCAGCTGATGTGTTTTCAGTGTGCAGAACAGGAATGAGGAAGCTAAACGTAAACTTTTTACTGAAACCAAAGCAGAATCATCATTATGAAACTGGCTGTAAGGCTCTTCCTTGTTTTGGTTTCTTTATTTCTTTTCTTTTTTTTTTTTCCCTTTTTCCAGACCTTTCCCATGCTTTGAGGCATGGAGTCATTCTTACTTCATTTGTAGGGTGGCCGGGCTTTGCTGGAGCTTTCTAACTGCAGAGACAGCACAGAAGTGCCTGAGATGAAAGAGATGATGATGATGATGCATGTTCAAGTCCTAATGCCTCTTTCCTATCTTGCTGATGTGCAAGGACTTGTTGGTGGCAGCTTTTGCAGTTTTTCTGATAGCAGCACGCAATTTATCTCTAGTTATTTAGCTTATTTCATCTGTAGAGAGTAAGGACCATACGGCAGAAGGTCTAAGGTAAACTGGCATCTGATGGGTTTATCCTCTTCCAGGTTTCCAGTCCCAAGGAGTCCCGTAGCAGATCCAAAGTGGTTACTGTCCCTTTGGAAGCTGTGTATCTACAGGTCTATAACCCTGGTGTAATTCCCCAGGCTGAACAAGATTGTTGTCTTGTGACCTGTATTTGAGGGCAGTGTGCTCCAGAGTTCCCTTTTTGTCTGAGCAAAGTGGAAACTGGCACTTTTCCAGGCTAAGCCTTCAGACTTACCTGCATAGGGACCTCAGCATCAGAGCTCACAGCCTTGTGGCCTAAGCACATTTATCTGTTCTGGTAGTACTTCAACATAGAGTTACTTCCTCAGAGATACCAGATAGCTAAACACAATTTTTGTAAAAAGACTTTTTAGAAACAATTGCTGATCACTTCCTATAGTATGAGAAAAGTAACAAAATATGAAATGCTTTCAAAATTTGAAATACTTTACAAAATTCTTTCACCCAGTTGCCTTATCTTTCCAGTTTAGTCACTTGCTTCTACTGAATTTCACTTCTTGAGTGTGGTTTTTTTTCAGCCTGATAGGGTTGATAAGAGTTAGTTACTCTTGCTCTGCTGGCAGCTTGCTGGAGTTAACCTAATGGTTCTTGGTGTCTGCCATCTCACCGAACTGGGATGCCTTCCTATGAATGAAGGATGGTCAGAGTTAGCAATACACGTTGTTACTGCTTTGCCTGTGTCCTAATTTGAGCCAAGATTAAGGTAAAAAGACAGTACAGAGGATAATGAATATCACAATTATTGTATTGTGAACATTGCATTAAAAATACATTTAAAAAAGCGAACAAGTGCATAAGTAGATTTCCTGGGTCACTATACTGGTTTTTTTTCTAACATTTGTGCTGACATTCTCTAAGTGTTTGTTCTTCTTTCAGTCTGGGATTTGGCCCAGAGATTTGTGAAGCGTATTATTGCAGTCATCTTCTAACTGATAGGGCAAACCTTTAAGATTTCTCCCAAGGAATATTTACTTCTAGATCAATGAAGTAGAAATATCCAAAGCGGCAGTTATAACTCATGTATCTTGGAGCAAGCTAAATCTTCCAGAGTTGCTCCCAACTTTGAAGTCTAATTTCACAAGTGATCATGTATTTAGAAATAAAGCTTCTTGCTTAGTTGTACGTATTTGAAAGTGCTGTATGTTCGGAGTAGCTGAATCTGGTAGCCCTATGACAGTACAAATGGCCTGACCCTTCTTCCCTCTCTGGCTGATCAGGATGAAAATCTTTTAGTGGGAAAATACACGCAGAGATGCATATATGTAATATGGATCCGTGTATTATTTGGTCTTGGGCACCCAGTCTGTCTGTAGCTGCCCCCAGACGCCAGGGTCTCCCCAGGGGCTGGCAGCTGGGTGTGTAAGCCCCAGAGGTGCACAGCCCTGTTCCAGTTGCTGGTATTTAGACCCCATGTGTGCGCTCACACATGCATGTACTATGTATATCCTTCTGTAAGTGTCCTTAGACACTCGGTCAAACCGGTAACTGGCCCCAGGTGGCCTGGTCTCCCAGTCACCTCATGCACAGACACGGGCGGGTCCCTGGCCCAGACCTATGGCCTCTCCAGTAGCTGCCCCCCTGTCCAGCACTTGGCTCAGACCTGTCCCCTCCCCGGTCTCTCCAGTATTTGGCCCAGACTCGTGGCCTTTCCAGTACCTGGTTCCCAAAACTCTAACCCTAGCTATGCTGGCTTGGTGTCTGTTAGTGATGGCACAGGCTGTGAGGAGGTGTAGCCCCTTGTCCCGGCGCTGGCACTCGGACCTCTGTACCCCAGGACACAGATAGAAATGCCATTAAATAAATTAAGAAGCCAGGACAGACTGTGGTGATCGGCATCCCACAATGAGTCGTCTTCTAGGCAGAGGCCCTCACTCGGTCTGTTAGGTGACCCCCAAGGTCTCTCCCGCCTGTGTCCCTGGGGGGTCCCTCACCCTGGAGCCAGGCCTTGGGCTGACCGATGGCCTCACGAGGAGCGGGGCTGGGCTTCTCCCCCAGCACTGTGTTACCAGGGTGCCTCTGCCTGCCGGTGCTTCTCTGCTGCTTTTTGTTTATGCAGATTATCCTTTAATCACGTAACATAACATTATAGGTAGTTCCCAGGCATGTCTATAGGTTTTATAGGATGATATATAAGCCATAGTCGTACCAGCTGTGGGAATACTATTGAGTACATTTGCAGGTGAGAGAACATAATTATTTCTTGGTCTAGGCTTTTTTTCTAATTCTCTCAGTGATGAATGCTGAAAGTATTGGATTAAGTCTTTATATACTCCTATGTGTGAGCATGCACAAAAACCTGCCTTCTTCAAATAAATCTAGGGCTCTGCAAAATTAAAAATTAGTTGAAAGGCTTCCTGTTAACGATTTCTTTCTTAAACCCTTGAGAGGAAAAATGTTAAAGGTGACTGACAGATCAGACTGCCTCTCATTAAGCTTTAGGTCTTGTTACATCCATCTATGCTGGATCCGAGAAGCAGAAAATATCTTTAGGGGTTTCATCTCAGATGCCTAAATTCAAAAGCCAGCTATGGGAGGCATCTCATGAGGCCTCGCCCCACCAGTCTGGAGGCATGCAGGAAGGGAGGTGCTCTTTAAAACGAGCGACAAAGGAAAGGTGATTGACATCCTCATCGTGCAAAAGGTCTGTCTTAACATGAGAAGTTGTCAGGTGAACGTTGGGGATGGTTTGTTCAAGGTTGAAGAGAAGACAGACAGACAGTTACAGGATTGCCCAGCTGGCTCAGGGCTGACCCCTCAGCAGCAGCTGGCCGCAGCTCTCATTGTGTGGCCCTGCAAAGGCCTTGCACATGCATCATTGTCCTCCTGTAGTGACCTTCTTCATGCTTCTGTCATCATCTCCATCAACTACTAATGAAAGAACCTCTTGGTAAAGTTAGTGTCAAGAAGTAGAAGAATCTGGTCTGTTTTCTGCCCTTTTCATTGTGAGATTTAGTTTGGCATATTCTTAATAAAACTTTGGGTTGTAAACTGAACAAGCCACCTCTCACGGTCATCACAGCTATCCTAAAAGTGATAGTACTCATGCTTCTTGCAGAAATACCAGCGTGAACAAGATCAACAGCCATAAAAAAAAGTGTATCTTTAGTTCCCTTTGCTTTCCTATGGATAAATGCCATCCTCCTGAAGGAAATCTTTTAATGTCCCTCCAAATGCAGTCATAAATGGAACAGAGATAGGAGAAAAGCTCTGCTAACTAGATTTTAATTCCAGGACATGCAAGGTCAAGCTTGACTGCTCCTCTGAACCAATTTTGAAATAAATGGTTGTTGGGGTTTTTCATGAAACACTAAGTTTATATGAAAGGCTTTGCCTCAATAATTTTTTCAAAGGGTATTAAGCTCAAGTTGTCCACAAGAAAAGTGTGGCAGTGGGGAGCTTTAGCTTTGAAAGCTGTTTGGTTTTTTTTTTTTTCCCGAGAGCTACTTCTTGGTGCAGAAGTGGTTCAAGGCTTACCTGCTGTTAGTTGCACCACTATCAAGTCAGGAGAGTTACAGAATAAACTTGCCTAAATGAGGCAGAATTTCCTTCTTAGCTCAACATACATGGTTCAGATAAATATGTTCCTGTTTCCTTCTTTCCCTAGGAGTTTTCCTCTGGCAAAATTGAATGCTTCAATGGACACTGTTTAAGATCAATGAGAAAAAACATGCTGCCCTGTTCAGACTCTAGCTTTGACAAAAGCATGGAAATATTAAGTGAAAATGTCAATCAAAGACACTTTACGAGGTATTGTATTTCTAGATGTCCAGTCTCTCTTCAATTCATAGAATTAAAAGGAAAAGTGAAAGCATGCACAATGAGTCACGTCATGATAAATCTACAGCTAAAAATCTGCGGGGGAATACAACGATGTTGATGTCAGTGCCAGTATCTTAGAACTAGAATCACTCTTCTTAGTAAAAGTCTTCTGCTTGTATAAAAAATATGCATCTTTTCCCAACTCCTTTGAGATCTCTCCTCTGCTTTGGTTACTGAGATGTTATTTGTACTACTGAGATTTCAAGATTAGCAAGTTAGGAAATTTATGTCCTTATAGAACTGTCTGCATATGGTATGCAGCAGACTTGGGATCTGAATCCTCCATGTGGTCCACAGGCTTCTCTTTGCATGATGTGGAGCACTGGATTATAAACTTGGTCAGGTTCCCTAGTCTTGATGGGGAACAATATAATACAATACTTCTGTACAATAATTCTAATATAGTAATTCTTTTCTCCCTTCTCTCCTCTGTCCTCTTTCTTAATGTAGGCAGTTGGCAAAGCCGAAATCAGACAAAAAAAAAAAAGAATATAAAGAAGGTAAGTAGTGGTAAATCCCTAGGGTTCCTTTTTAGCCTGGCTTGTGAGAAGGATTGCATTTGGTCACCCCATCTATTTAACTTGGCCCCAAAAACTTCTGAACTCATCAACCAAAATCAACTGAAGTTGTGAGAATAGATATCTCAAAGATAGTGAATTTCCTATGAGTTTTATGAAAAGAGGTAGGTGCAAATAGGAGGATATGCTATTAATTCCTTTCAGGTTTGGGGAGAACACAGTGTGAATTCCAGCCTGCTCTTAAGCACTAGAGAATCTGTTCCTTAGCTTGGGTTTCTTTGTGACATCGATTTTTCTGGAGTCTGCAGGACACAAATTAATTGAAAATCATTCTTGCAAATAGGAGGGAATATTGCAGTATTATAATATTTGTAAGTTAAAAAGTAATTCAGTCATGAGACACACAAACCCACTGATGTGGGGAAGGTGTCACTGAAGTTCAGCGATTTATCTTGGAACCGAATTGCCGTGCTGAGTACACAAGCAGGCTTGGTGCCGTGAGGCCACTTGCTGGCAGCTGGGAAAATCTGTTATTTCCAGGCAGTGTCCTGCCAGCCAGGGCCTGAACGCAGGAAGGGGCCTGAAATGCACTTTGTGTGTAGTAATTCAAGTTCTAATTGTGCACTACTTTCTCACTGACCTCTCTTAACTGTTTTAATGATAGTGCAAGTAACAAACCCATGGCAAAGGATGCTGTGTGGTAAATACTGGGCAGATCTTTTTTTAAAGCAGGCAAGCATTTGAGTTCTTTGGTATTTGGGAGTTTATCTTGAGATATTTCTTCTAGAGCTTTTGTGTCATGATGCAGAAAAAGTAAGTGATGCATGCTTAAACAGCATACTAAAACCATGCACCTTAAGAAGAGACTTCCCATGTAAACAATTTTTTTAAAAAAATATTAGATACAATTTTACATGACTCGAGTAAAAACACCTTAGAGTGAGGTATTTGTTGTT
Organism: Aptenodytes forsteri; assembly: GCF_000699145.1. Classification (NCBI taxonomy): domain Eukaryota; kingdom Metazoa; phylum Chordata; class Aves; order Sphenisciformes; family Spheniscidae; genus Aptenodytes; species Aptenodytes forsteri. Next base: position 5,674,922 of record NW_008795125.1, on the reverse strand, counting down.
TTCACTTTTCCAGAAAGAAATAACTGGAATAAACTTGCCTCCTGCATGGAACAAAAGTTGCGTGTTTGTTTTCATCAGATTGGCTTTCCAGTCTATAAAAAAGTTCCTATACAAGTCATGCTTTTAAGTAGGTAGTTTAAACATAAGTAATTTAAGTTGAATGCTGTGGTCATGACAATAACTTCTAATTCCGTATTTAAAGAAAAAATCAAGCCACTGCTGATTTTTTTACATTCTACTAGAGCAACAGTGAAATAAAGGGAATAACATATTTTCTGTCTCAAAATATTTTATATATTAATGCATTTTAGTCACCAGAACTCTGAAGACCAGAGCTGATGCAAAAGCTGCAGAACAAGTCCATGAAGAAAATGGAGATTTGGAGGTCCGCCAAAGCTGCAGACTTCGACAAAGTCGTTATACCACTACAAATCAATCTGTTTTGTTTGACAAACTTATAACAAAGTAAGTGGTGTTTTTTCATCATCTTGCAAAGCTACTAAAATGAGCCTTATTAGCAAGCCTTTGCGCTATGGCATAATATTGGCTAGGGACTTTCTCCTTCTTTTGACAACAGAAAAAGGTATTGTTATTCCTGGCAGCAAGAGCTAAATGTATTCAGTGGTTAGGCTGAGACTTCCCTACGTGCCCCTACATATACGATACGTCCTTGTGATAACTGCTGGGCTGCAGGTGCCCTCCATAGTAGAGCCCCACCAGGATCACATGGCTTGGAACTTTCAGGATGTTGTCAGCAACCTCTGCTAACACTCGTTTGCCATTGATCAGGTAGGGTCTCCTCCTCTGCCTGCACCGGTATATCCTGTAATTATTGTTAATATATTGATTTATGTAAGGTGTGAGCCTTTGTACTTTGCAGCCAAGCTGTTTAACCTGAGTTTTTTGGAAGTAGGTGCTTGTGGCTGTTTAAGACTTCCAGGTCTGAGAGTGTGTGCAGGAGGATGTAGTTGGAAGGTGCTTCATGTGTGAAGAATTTGGGCACAGCCAATGTTTAAATTTGCCACTGGTGTCTTCGTTTTGGGATTGCCAGTTGCGGAGAGATCTTCATACTAGAGCATCTTCTATGTATGGGCTGGGTGGGTTTATGTGTTGTCTTGTGAACCAAAATGATCACTTTACGTTGTGACTTTCAGTAGATTTAACTTGCCCTCTAAATAAATTTCCTTAGCATAAGAAGCGCCTTCATTTTTAATTAACTTTTCTTCCATGCTTACGAATATTTTTATAATGCTCAGTTGATTTAAGATACTGAGGAAAGTTGGATACAGCCAAAGTGAAGTAGTCCTAGTGTTTCTGCCTGTCTGTCTATGGCTTAATTCTCTTTGTGAAGCCCAAATTGAAGTTGTTTTCTGAAAGGTTTGTGAAGTGTAACAGCAGTGGGATGTTTTTTCCGGCATATATAGTTATAGAAAACCAACACAAAACTTAAATTACGGTTAAGAGAAGAATAAGCAATCTGTTGTCTGAGGAAGGCTGTGAACTAAAAATGACTTGATGCTATCATGCAGAGCAACTTAAGTGCTATTAAAAACTGCCATAATTTCTTTCTGTTATCTTACTATGATCTTCAGAATTGTTTTTTTCCTACTAAACCAGATTTTTTTTCTACTGTGTTCAGCAAGAGGGGAAAATAAACCTGAAAACAGTGTATGTTTGCAAATCCTCAAATGCTTGTTCTTAAATCTCTCTATAAAAAAGTAAACATTTGTCCTAATTTTTTAGTGTTTAAAAACTTGGCTAAGTGTCAATGACTCTTGCTCTGTGCATACTATATTAAAATGTCATACTGATTATGTGTACTGTTTTAAATGGGGTTTTTTTGTACTTGCCTATCTTTGCTCTTGCATGTCAACTTTTTGTCTTAGTACTGCAGAAGCAGTCTTGCAAAAAATGGATGACATGGAGAAGAAGCGTAGACGGCGAATGATGGAAGACCTTGGGGTGTTCCACGATGCAGAAGAAGTAGATACTAATTTATTTTACTGTTTTTGTATAAGTAGTGTATTTCACATAGGGAAATTATTTAGTTGTAATTTTAATTTAGCTGAAATAACTTCTTCCAAAGAATAGTGTAGTCTAAAATAACATTTGTTTTTGCTTTCTAATTATAATTTAACATCTTACTGTTCTGGTCATGCTACAGATACGCTCTAAGGGTGGAGGAAATACCTTCTTCAGAAGACATGAAATAGCAGTGATATGCTGAAATACATGTCTCATACTACACTTTCTGAATTGCCTTACAATTTTTGAATGACGCTGTTTACAAACAGCTGTTTCAGGGCTTGAGTTTTCACTTCAAATTTTACTAAAAACTGAACTCATTGATGTCTGTTTCATCTGTGTTTGTTCTTGTGCCAGCCTTGCCTGTGAGCTTAAGTAGTCCTCTGTCCCTAGAGGAAATTATGTTAAAATTACATACAGCAATCATATTTCCTCTGTCTTAGTTTTGCTCTATTAAATGAAGTTCTTCTACTATCCTTTTGAATGATAGGCACTTCGTTTTTTAAACATCTTCATAGCCTGCTTTCATAGTTTTTTGTTTAGATCTGAATTCCTTTTTTTTAATGAAACCGGAATTGTTCATATTACTTTGTATATCATCTCTCAAATGCCCATATGAATTTTTTTTGTCTGCTAGGAATTGCTTTTTCCTGGCTTCTGGCACACTCTTGGATTATTAACCTGTGATTAATTGATACACTCAGTTTTGTATCTGGATAGGTATTGAACTATCACATGTACTAAACCCTATTTTAGAGCAGAAATTCTTGTTACTGATCCTGGGGGCCAGAATGGCATTCGTATTCTCTCCTCCTGTACCTTAATTTAATCTTTTGTGTATATTGAGTGCTTTGATAATGTTACTATATAGGTACCAAATATGCCCATGTCAGGTTTTCTGCATATTTGTGACTGATCTTCCTTGTTTCTTTTAATTAGGAAAACCTCGATCGGTACTCCCAAGGAAAGAAAGAAATCCAAAGAGCAGACAAAGAAATAGCTGATAATCAAGGTGGCATTGCAGGTTAGTTCTGTTTTAAATTTTCTTTACTGTGCTCTAGCCAAAAGCTTTGTCTTAAACAATTGAGATGAGCTGAACTACTGGGTATTTTTCATCTGTTAAAAAAAATCTGTATTGCTATTGACATTGCAAGCCATAGTCATGGACTCCAGGGCTGTACTGTAGTGAGCTCAGAACAAGTATTCAGAGAAGAAGAAAAAAAAAACATCTGTGCTTTTCCAAAACACTAACAAGATAAAAGGCAACAGATGGCTGTGGATAGATGGGAATACAAAGAAATGGACGGTATTACTCAGAATGAGAAAGATTGATCTTGCTACAGCAGGAACATGACAGTTTTCATGGTTTTGAGCAGCACAGCAAGAGTTTTCAGGAAGTAAGGGAGGCTGCCAGATGTGTATGGAAAGCTCCTCCCGAGCGTGAAGATCAGCAGGGGAGAAGATAGTGGTGCTCATTTTTGTGTTTAGCAGGTAGTCAGTGGAAGCTGCTGTCTGGGCCTGTAATTAGGAGCTGTCATCCTGGATACTCAGTGGGACTCCCTTCTCTCCTCTGTCCTCTTTCTTAATGTAGGCAGTTGGCAAAGCCGAAATCAGACAAAAAAAATACAATAACATGAGGAATAAGGTTAAATCGTAAAAGGCCATATTAACTTTATATTTGAAGTGAGGGGGAGAAACTTCAAGGTTTTAAGGAGAATCACAGTTGTGATTAAGGCAGTCAGTCCAATGATCCTTGTAGGAGATTTCTGGATGGAACAGAATGGGGCGAGACTGTACTTAAGGGCAGAAAAGGACGTGGCGGTAGTTGAGCCGATTAGTGTTAGGTTTTGTGATAGACCTCCTCTGCATACCCACAACAAAGCTCAGAGAGACAGTGGCAGGAGGGGGAACCCAAAATACCCCGCCGGGCTACTCTCAGGCCCATCCCAGGGCCGTCAGCCCATCAAAGTCCTATCTGCACAAGCCCAGAGGAGCACAGGGGTGCACAATGGTGGGCAGGGACCCAAATGAAGGACTCAAATCAAGGACAAACCCTATCTGCACAAGCCCAGAGGAGCACAGGGGCGCACAATGGTGGGCAGGGACCCAAATGAAGGACTCAAATCAAGGACAAACAGAAATTGTCCAGGCAGCCAGGGATCAGGTTAGGAAAGCTAAGGCCCTGATAGAATTAAATCTGGCCAGGGACGTCAAGCCCAAC